>NC_056731.1:1828235282-1828325282 GCF_019279795.1 Protopterus annectens | reverse complement strand
GCATCATACAAAATTCAGATTTTCCATCCCCAGATCTAAGGACTGATAGTCTGCTTTACTTGAGTCAACTGTTAAAAGAAGTTTTATCAATAAAATAATACTCATGAGACATGGAACACCCCTTTCTTACTCCATAATTTTTATTGATGCCATATTATTAATACATAAATATAGCTTAGTGTTATAAACTAATGTCTTAAGTATAGAAGCAAAGGTTTGCAGGAAACCTTTCTTTCTTAAAGTGGCTCAAATAGACTGCCTATTTATAATATCAAACACTTTTTACCATTTGTTTCAAAGACTGGCAGTTGATTTGATTTTTCCTGCTGTATACCATATATTTATTTTTAATATCTGGAATTATTAATTCAAGTAACCAGTATCTACTGAGAATGAACTCCTACTGCTTATATGAAATTGTCTTCTGGATGCTGTTTTAGAAGTATTTATTGATTCAGATAATAATAACTTTATAGTCATTATTTAAAAGTGAAATTGGATAGGAATATTTTGCACTCATCCTCAATAATAAATAATTTGGAATGACATTTTCCAAATGCTGGTATTTGAGAGGCATCCAATTAGATATAGAATATAGCTGAATTATCTTTAAGAAATAAAGGGAGATATCATATTCATAGTTATGCAAACATGTTAAGGCAAATTGTGCTGTTCACACATAATCACAACTCTGCCACAATTCATAGTGGCCATTTAACATATTCAAATGAAGTTATATTGAGATGATTATGAAAAATAGTGTAAAAGGTCTTATGCTAATAAGCCCTGTCTCTGCCTGTTTGCAGTTCATAATCATACTTTTATGCATTTCCATGCCATCTGCACGTATGTTATAAAAGGCAGCGTTGTACTTTTCTAGAGTTGCACTTTTCTATCCACTTTGCAATTGGCAAAAATGCTGTATTTTGTTGCTTACTCAGCTATTTCTTGGTGTGAGATGCTTGTCTTGGCTGAGCCAAAAATGCTTGAGCCCAGTGACACTCACTGGTTAAGAAGGCAAATATTATATTTTATTGTAATGACATTTTATAATTTTGATAATCAGGAAACACTTGATAGGTTTAATGAAGTGTTGATGACTTAGAGTAATTCATACATTGCATGAAATACAGGAGGGAAGAATAATATTAGCGGGGGACCTAAATTTACCTGAAACAGATTGAAATAATATTCATTCAACAGCATTAGTAAGTAAATTATTCACTATGCATGTTCAGGAACAACAATTGCTTCAAACTGTAAAAAAAAAAAAAAAATACAAGGGAATGGAACATACTAGACATTTTTTGTGTTCCTAAAGAAATTACTGCTAGTTTAAGTCAAGTTTTACCACCACTGAAGTACAGTGATCATGGGGTTAGAAAGGTTAATTTGTTGCTAGATAATTCTGCCAAACTGCCATCTAAGTCAATGCACAGAAGATTAATTGCAGATTATATGAAAGCAAAACACTCACTACGTAAAACTAACTGGAGTGATGTGTTCAGTGTAAACACTCCAGATGGAATGTGAAAAGTTTTGAAATAGAAATTGTTTGAGTGCAAAAAAAATATATATATGTTTATCATCAAGATCTAGACATACAACATCAAGGGGATATATTTCCATAAAAACAAGATATCTGATTAAGGTGAGAGACAAAAAGATATAAGAAATTGAAGAGAGGTAGAAATGCCACTTTGAAAACTGAAATAAACAGGCTGAATAAACAAATTAAGCTTAATGCCAGACAAGATCAAGAAAAAAAAATTGAAGAAAATGTATATAAAGATATTGAGCATAATATGAAGCCTTTTTATAGTTACATAAGATGTGGAAGGAGTAATGGCATACAAATTAATGTACTTTGTGTAGATTCTAAAATTTATTCTCAGACACAACAGATTATAGATATATTTACAAAATCTTATGCAAAACAGTTTGGCTTCACAAAGAGGGTGATATGTTGTCCTACTGACATCCAGGTAACTGGAGAATCTGGAATCAAATTAGGTTATATTGAAAAAGAACTGTGCAAACTGGATCCAAAAAAAGTACACAGAGGAGATGGAATTAGTAATAGTGACTTGAGAACACTTCAGCAAGGACTTACAGCACCATTATATCTGTTATTCACTTGGTCATATAAATATGGAGAAATTCCTCAAGATTGGAGACATGTGCTTATTAAACCTGTCTTTAAGGGAAAGAGGAGTAGGACAAACCCAGAATCATATAGACCCTTAAGTCTACCTTCATGTTGTGGAAAAATAATGGAGAAGGTATTACTGGATAAGTTATTGTCAGAACTGGATAGGCTGGAACTTGAAACCGTATATCAGCATACATATGTTGAAAATAGATCTATTACCACCTGTAACATGATGTTCTATATATAACATTATAATTACAGCTATGAATGAAAAATGGTTTGGTGATGTAATTTATATAGATTTAACTTTAGCATTTAACATGGTCATACATAAAACACTGAACAATAAATGAGAACAACTGGGTATCAATGTACTCTTGATAAGATGGATAGCTGCATGGCTTACAAATAGGGCATTGTAAGTATGGGTCTATATTAAAAGACTGAATGTTCACAACCACGAATACGACAACTGCGACACGTAAACACTGAACAGCTGAAACAGCAAAACACGTAAACATCAAAATACAGAACAGCGAATGGATTTCCTTGGCCAGCAGGGTGTTCATGGAGAAGAGGAAATATATCCTTTTCCCTACTGTAGTGCGATCTTGGAGTTGGTATATATAAGTAGGGGGGTGCAGGGGGACTTGGCCCCCTGCAAAAGTGTGTTTAGTGAGGTATGTTTAAGTAAGTTTTACTTACCTGTATGGCACTGTTGTTTTCAGAAATGTGTTCAGCATTCTGTATTTCGGTGTTTACGTGTTTCGCTGTTTCAGCTGTTCGGCATTTATGTGTCGTGGTTGTCGTATTCACAGTTGTGAACATTCGGTCTTTTAATATAGACCCGTAAGTATCATACATATATTGGACAGGTGAAATTTTTGGTTACAGTCAAAGTGTCCCACAAGGCTCTGTCATAGGCCCTTACTTGTTTAGATTGTATCTTTCAGAACTAACTTTTTCAACTAAGGTGTTCTATAGTCTATAATCAAATGACCTGAAGTTGGGTAAACTGATTACATGTGTTACAGATAAGGCATGTCTGCAAAAGAACTTGACTAAATTGACCATTTGGGCACAGGAGAATAATATGCTAATACATATCAAAAGCTAAGCATATGACATTTGGGAGAAATAAATTCAAAGGTGAATATTTAATGCAGCATACAGTCACTGAAACTGCAGATTCATTTATGAGCATGGTTCTATGGGTAGATCCAGCTTTGAGATTTTTTCAATCATATCAACCAAATGGTTAATGATAGTTATAGAACTATAGGTTGTATAAAAAGATTTATAAGTCTAGGAAATCAGAAATGATGAAGTCATTGTTTGTTAGTTACATTAGACCCAAACATGAGTATGGAATAACAATATGGAAACCTTATTAGAGAACAAGCAGGAGTATGTATGTAGAGTAGACAGAGATACTGTGATACTACCATATGTCTAGCCCACATTATACTTGGGACAGGGATCTTCCAGAGACAGACAGGACACATGGGTCTTTCTCGGGCTTCTGCCTTGACAATATTTCAATAGTTCCTTGATATATATTTTGGCTCATATGGTTCAGTACATATATTTCCTAGCGTCACTTCATAACCAAGCCTGAAGTATGTGTTCCTTTTATGGGTTGACCAGTTTCCCTGAGGACTAATATGCTATCATCTGCCAAGTAGTGTGTGATGCTCAGAGATGCATCACCAATGTATTGGCCCAGCATCCTGTCACTTCCCATGATTCTCTTGTATGGCACACTAGCTCACTGCACTGCCTCTTCCATCATGGTAGGTTGCCCCATAGTCATGCTGTTGGTAAGCAGAAATTTTAATTTTAATCATCTAATTAGTTATTTTTGGTAAAACATATCGTTCAGTACTAAGCCACACTTTCTTTGTTGTGGCTTCCCCTTTTTATTTTTTTTTCTGTTTTTCAGGTGATACAGTCCATGCACTGGAGCCATGGCTATTGACTTCTATGAAAAATGTGACAGCAACCATGGGAGAGAGTGTTAATACAGCCCTGTTGTAGACTTATATCATGAGAGAGTTTTCTGCCTGTTATAAGTCCATTTCCATTGGCTAGGTGAATCTGAGGGTGCCCTTTAGTATGACGCAGCTACTGTATGCAGGATGTTTTTTATGTGTGGCATTCTGTAGAATACAATTGTGCACTGGTTTGGTGGTGAAGTGACCCCTGATGTTACTACAGCTGCCAGTACAGGTTCTGCAATAATTAGTGATGGCCAGCCAGCACCACTAATAAGTGAACCCATGCAGCAGGCTAGCTCATTGCATATGGCTGCAGAGGTAAAGAGGCAGCATTTAGTCCAAACCTATGGACCATGACATTCAGATAAGTGTTTCCTTTCTCATAAAAAAGCACATAGAGTATATGAGCTGCATGCTCTACTGTCACTGTTCAGCAGATATTTCCTGTTATCTTTAAGCAGTTTTTTTGTAGTACAGTTAATCATATTACTGTTTATAAAAGGTATGCCTGACTGCACACTGAGACCTGTTCAGTGATTTTTATTAGATTTTTAAGGGAGCAAAACAAAACAATCAATACTTCTAAAACATAACAATTGTTTTTTAACTATTTAAAAAAGCCCATAACAATAATTCCTTATACAAGGCTAAACCATTAATACTTTTTAAGTAAATCACTCAATTTATGTCAAAATATGCATTTATGAGTGACATTTGGAGCTCTCATTTTTACAGTTAACAATTCTTTTTTACAGACAATCATAGCTAAACAAACAACATCAATAAAGGAAAGGTTAGTTTTACATTTCCAATTCTTTGTAAAAACGTTCCTAGCTATGATAGACCAAAGAAGAGGCACTTGTGAAGTTGGAACAGAATCTGGAATAGGAAGATTAAATAAGACCAAAGAATTAGAGCTAATACAATTATCTGACCACAAAGCATGAGCAGAGTTTCTGAACTGTGTGCAAAATGAAGGTATTATTTTGCATTCTGCTACCACATGAACTCAACCAGCATCAAAAACACCATTACATCTCCAGCAATTGTTTTCTTATGATTTATAAATTACTGCAACTTTATGAATTGTTAAAAAATTATATGTAAGTACTTACATGTATAAATGGTACAATAAAGAGAAGATGTGTAGATTTTCCTGCAGATTTTAAGAATAATTTTTATTGACATCTTAAAAAAACTTCATTATTATTTTTTGAATAGTTCTAAAATGTCAAATCAGGGATAATAAACCCAGCTGTCATAATCCAATATATTTTAGATAAATCTGACTTATTGTTAATTAAGTTACAATACTGAGAACAATGCTAAAACATTTGAAATAAGTTTTGATTGATAATCCAAAGATACTTTTATTTAATCACTAGTATATTCCATACAAATTTGTATGCTCAACCATTTTTCTCTAAACTATGTCTTGCTATGAGATGATCAACTGAATGTATTTATTTCCATTAAGAAATTGATGTCAAAAGGTTCATAAATCTCTTAAAAGTAAGAAAAATATAACTAACAAAAGGAATGATGATAAAATGTTTCCTATAATTCATATAAAAATCTTTTAGAACCCAATAAAATTTATTAAGCATAAATTGTGTATGAGATTCTACAACACATTTATTATTAGCAAGTAAGATTCTTTCATGTATTAATTTTCAACTTGAATCATATGAAAAATTTAGCCATTGGGTTATTTTAATAATGACAGACTTGGCATATGGTTTGATATTAGGGAAACCTATACCACCTTCCTCCTAACGTTTTGTATGCCATTCAGAAGATATCCTTGGCGTATTAGCATACCATAAAATTTTAAGAAGTATAGAAATAACTTTCTTTCAAATATTTTTGGAAGAGAAAAACTGGCAACTGTGCATAAAATAAGACTTTTGGCAAAATTACCATTTAATCAATGTAAGTTGGTCTTCCATTGTGAAAAATAATCTATTTCAGTTAGTGATTTGCTTAGTAACTATATCAACTACATTTTTATAATTTGCTAATACTGAATGCTAACAATTGGACATTATAATGAAATTTAATTTGCGAATTATCCCAATTAAAATTATTATAACTTTTTTAAAAGGTATTTTTATTAATAACCAAAATATTTATTTTATAGTGATTAAACAACAAACTTGAAATCTTTTCAAAACAATCTATGGAGTTAACTATATGTTTTAATGAAGTTTCAATATCTCTAATATTTAGTAAAGTATTATCTGCAAAAAGATGAATTTTAAAAGAATAATTTTCATCTATTGAAATATTTTATTGGACCTAATGTAGTTAACAAAAGCTTCTATAATAAATGCAAGTAATAAAGAAGAAAATGGACATCCTTGTTTTGTGCCTTTTAAGATTTAAAGGAATTAGATAGAAAGGAGCCTATTTCAATAAATGATATTGAATTGTTATAAAGCTTTGCTTTTAAACTTATAAACTCTAGAGAAAAAAATGATATTCTTTAAGCACTTTAAACAAGTAAGGACAGTTTACCGAGTCAAAAGCTTTATATAAATATCAATTTATTATCAAAAGCTTTCTTATTTTTATTTGCCATGCCAATTAATGAATTAAGTCTAATTACATTGCCTTGAACTCTGCTATTTAAAATAAACCAGTCTCATCATTTATTAAACCTGATTTAATCTTTTCGCTAACCGAGACATAAATATCTCATAGCCCACTTTTTGGAGTAAAATAGAACAGTAAGAAGAGCATATTTCAGAAACTTATCTTGTTTTAAAATGGGTAAAACAAGAAAAAAATCTCCAAGAAGAAGGACATTTTGAAGTAGATTTCACTTCTTTAAAAGCTTTTAACAAAATTTTTAATATATTATTATGACTTAACTTATATAGCTCTGGTATTATACCAACAAGACCTGGGGCCTTGTTAGTTTTAAGACTTGTAATTTGTTCTTTTAATTCTTTGAAAGAAAATGACTTATCAATTCTAATTTGTTTGTTCTTTAGTTAACTTATAATGCATATTTTTGATGGAACAGTGCTGCAGCAGTTAGCTTCTGATTCTCAGCTGGGGTCCCTTCTGAGCGGAGTCTGCATGGCCTCCCTGCATTCATTTGGGTTTCTTCTGAGCACTCCATTTTCCTCCCATGTTAAAAAGTAGCTAGGAAGCTAGGTTAAGATCAGCAGTGTGGTTTCATGCCAGGAAAGAGCACTACAGATGCAATGTTTGCTTTGAGAGTGTTGATGGAGAAGTACAGAGAATGTCAGAAGGAGTTGCATTGTGTCTTTGTGGATTTAGAGAAAGCATATGACAGGGCGCCTAGAGAGGAGTTGTGGTATTGTATGAGGAAGTCGGGAGTGTCAGAGAAGTATGTAAGAGTGGTACAGGATATGTATGAGGGTAGTGTGACAGTGGTGAGGTCTGCGGTGGGAGTGATGGATGCGTTTAAGGTGGAGGTGGGATTACATCAAGGTTCAGCTCTGAGCCCTTTCTTATTTGTAATGATGATGGACAGGCTGACAGACGAGATCAGACAGGAGTCCCCATGGACTATGATGTTTGCAGATGACATTGTGATCTATAGTGAGAGTAGGGAACAGGTGGAGGAGACCCTGGAGAGGTGGAGATATGCTCTAGAGAGAAGAGGAATGAAGGTCAGCAGGACTAAGACAGAATATATGTGTGTTAATGAGAGGGAGGATAGAGGAATGATGTGGATGCAGGGAGTAGAGGTGGTGAAGGTGGATGAGTTTAAATACTTGGGATCAACAGTTCAGAGTAATGGTGAGTGTGGAAGAGAGGTGAAGAAGAGAGTACAGGCAGGATGGAGTGGTTGGAGAAGAGTGTCAGGAGTGATTTGTGACAGACGAGTACCAGTAAGACTGAAAGGGAAGGTCTACAAGAGGGTAGTGAGACCAGCTATGTTATATGGGTTGGAGACAGTGGCATTGACAAAAAGGCAGGAGTCAGAGCTTGACGTGGCAGAGTTGAAGATGTTAAGATTTGCACTGGGTGTGATGAGGATGGACAGGATTAGGAATAAGTATATTAGAGGGTCAGCCCAGGTTGAAAGGTTTGGAGACAAAGCCAGAGAGGCAAGATTATGTTGATTTGGACATGTGTTGAGGAGGGATGCAGAGTATATCGGGAAAAAGATGCTAAGGATGAAGCTGCCAGGTAACAGGAAAAGAGGAAGGCCTAAGATAAGGTTTATGGATGTGGTGAGAGAGGACATTCAGGTGGTTGGTGTGACAGAGCAAGATGCAGAGGACAGGAAGAAATGGAAACAGTTGATCTGCTGTGGCGACCCCTGATGGGAGCAGCCGAAAGAAGAAGAAGAAGTTAAAAAGACACGCGGATTCCAAGATGGTGGATGTCCTATACAACACAAAATTCACCTAGCTCGAGTAGAACAAACAGTCTAGCACTAAAGGTAAAGAGCTTGTATATTTAAAAAAAATAAAACGTTTCTTAATAATGAATGCAGGTTACAGCATGTTGAGGATCTAAAATGACAGAGCAAGTGACAGTGTCTGTTGGTGTGACAGAGCAAGATGCAGAGGACAGGAAGAAATGGAAACAGTTGATCTGCTGTGGCGACCCCTGATGGGAGCAGCCGAAAGAAGAAGAAGAAGTTAAAAAGACACGCGGATTCCAAGATGGTGGATGTCCTATACAACACAAAATTCACCTAGCTCGAGTAGAACAAACAGTCTAGCACTAAAGGTAAAGAGCTTGTATATTTAAAAAAAAATAAAACGTTTCTTAATAATGAATGCAGGTTACAGCATGTTGAGGATCTAAAATGACAGCTTTTACAGATTCCGACAATTAACATTCTGATGATAACTCTTTTAACCAGTTAAAACTGCTACTCGATAGCCGCTTATCAGTTGGAGATAGACTTCTAAGGACAGTAGCTTAACTGCTGGAACTCAGCTCTGAAGTTAATTTAATGTGCAGCCTATTTCATAGAACTACTATTGCCAAATATTAAGCATTTCTCAAACAACTTCTGTAATTTAGAATTTCAGGTTATACACAAGTAGTGCAAGTAGAGTCAACTATGAATGGTCCCTATCTTCAAATGATGCTTTTGCTTAACAATGTTTATTTTGGTAACTAATGAATAGTGATGTTAAATTTTATAGCTTCTGAGTAGCCACTTTGTTTCAATAGTTGAGGTTAGCCAAGTGGCGAGGGGATTAGGAATATTGGTCAGCCCTTTGTTAAATACTAAGAAATGTTGCTATAATAAGTTATATGGTGATATGAGAAGATATTACTTTATTGAGTCTGTTACACCAGTCCTAGTCACCTTTATTTTTTTTTAGAGGATGTACCTTAGGGTATATATACATTAGATTCTTTATATAAAGTAATACTTCTATGTTACTCAACTTGAATATTTTCTTCCCTAATAATATATTTTATTAAGGGTGACTGCAATTATATTTCTATTACTAATTAGGGCTTAATGGAGATATTTATTCAGCTAACAGTGTGGTGGCTATAGGTACCTTACTTTATTGTACTTTCTTGTAGGAGAGGAATGGATTATTGTTAGAAGGGTAAAGGATGATGACACTAGGAATCACATTGCTTTTGTATATATGTTTTATTTATTTATTTTATTTATTTATATTTGTTGACCGGGAGTGTCCCACTGGACGTAGGTCCATTTTCAGCAGAGGCCCGGGGAGAAAAGCTACACAGTTAAAATAAACAGACAGTAGTTACATTGGATTACATAGCGATTAACAATTTACATAGCAATTACTTACAACATATTTACAGATGAAGAACATAGTACATCAGTAGACAACTAGAATCTTTATCTGTGAAGTACATAACAGACATTAACAAATGTTACAAGAAGAAGTTCCTGCTATATAATAAGTACTGGCTTATGAGCATCTGAGCTTGCTATAATCAAAGTAGTTAGTGGAGTGGAAAGAAAGGTAGTGGTTGGATGGGGTGGGTGATATTAGAGTGGGAGTTGCAAGGACATAGCCAGCATGTTTTTAGGTGCACTTTTAGTAAAGTTTTGAAGTGGGTGCATGATGGTATGGAAGTAATTGTGGGTGGGAGGGAGTTCCATAATTTGGCTATGGTGCAAGAGAATAGTGCTTCACCAGCAGAGTTATTGGCTTTAGTGATCTGCAAGTGATTTTTGTTGCTATATCTTGGTGGTCTTGTGGTGCGATAGGGTTGAAGTAGATTCTGGAGGGATGGGACATTAAGTGGATGGTTTACTAGTTTGTGGGCGAGTGAGAGTTGATACCATTGAAGGAAGTGAGGGAGTTCAAGCCAGCCCAGTTCAGCAAGTGAGAGACAGTGGTGACTACGGTAGGATGCCCCTGTGGCGAATTTTGCGATTTTGTTGTAGCAGTTCTCTAGCTTGTTTAGCTCGCATTGCCTTAGGTTGGTATATATTGGAGAGGCATAAAGTAGGGTGGAGATAAGGTGGCAATTTGCTATTGAAATCTTTGCTGCTTTGGTGAAAAGTTGCTTATTTCTGTATAGCGCTCCTAGTTTTTTGTGGACTTTTTTTATGGTCATGGATATGTGAATGTCAAATTTTAGTTTATTGTCTATTTCCACTCCTAGCAATTTGGTGTGTTCAGTTGGGTATATAGTGGTGTTGTCTTTTGCTGCGATGTTAAAGTGAGAGTTGTTTTTAGTATGTTTGGTGGGTTGGAAGATGAGTAGTTTAGTTTTGTTTGGGTTGAGTATTAATTGGGTATCGGGGAACCAAATTTCAATAGATGAAAAAGCTTCCTGTGTGACTTTTTGCAGTTTGGGTAGGGAGTGGGCTGAGCAGATGATGGTTGAGTCATCTGCGCATTGTATGAGTGTGCCATGTTTGGTGGCAGAGGCTAGATTATTGATGAAAACAGAGAAGAGTAGGGGTCCAAGGATGGATCCTTGGGGAACCCCTATGGAGACAGGTAGTCGGGGAGATATGTCATTCTGCCATACAACGGATTGTTGGCAGTCAGACAGGTAACTCTGAAACCAGTTGGTGACTGACTGTGAAAAGGATAGGTTATTGAGGACAGAGATAAGTTGTTTGTGTGGGACCATATCAAATGCTTTAGATAGGTCTAGGAAAGTAGCAGAGGAGAGATAGCCATTGCTTTTATGCTGAAGGATAGTGTTAGTAAAGGAGAGTAAGGCAGTGGTGGTGTTATGGTTTGGTCAGAAACCATGCTGAGTATTGGAAAGGAGTTTGTTAGTAAGGAGGTAGTCTGAGACCTGAGAGTGTATGCATCTCTCTAGTATTTTGGAGAGTGGAGAGAGAATAGCTATGGGGTGGTAATTGGTTAGTTCTGTGGAGGGTCCGCCTTTGTGGAGGGGAATTATATGTGATACTTTCCACCGTGTGGGAACGTAACTTTCTGACAGAGATCGGTTAATCAAGATGGATACTGGGTAGGCCAGAGCATCAGCTGTGATTTGTAGGTATTCACGTGGGAGTTTGTCTGCTGCTAATTTGGTGGGCTTAAGTTTAGTTAAGAGGTTTTTTTTTTATGTTGGAGGTAGGTACAGGAGAAAAAGAGAAGACAGTGGGGAGATTAATAGTTGAAGGTGAGGGTTGGATGGGAAGGGGGTTGTGTTGTTTAGCTAGTGATAGTATGGTTTGTGTGAAGTGTGTGTTGAATGCGGTAGCAATATTTTCTGAGGAGTGAAGGATGTTAGGAGGAGGTGTACTGACTTTACCTGGGTGGAGGATGGAGTTTATGGAGGACCAGAATTGTTTGGGGCTGTGTTGGGAGGAGTCTAGGGTAGACTGGTAATATTGGAATTTGTCCTGTTTTATTAGCTTTTTGACTCTTTTGCATAGTTCTAGGAATTTCTGTCTAGTTGAGGGGGTTTTGGTTTTGCGCCAGTGCTCCCAGGCTTTATCCCTATTTTTCATTTCTGACTTAGTGGTTTTCTGTAGCCATGGGGAGGGTTGTGCTTTGATTCTGGAAAGTCTTATGGGGGCATGGTAATTAAGGATGCTCAGGAAGGTAGTAGTAGTATAAAATTCAACTGCGTCATCAAGACTGAGGTACTTTAGAGGATGCCAGTTACATTCTTTGAGGGATGAGATGAATGTGAGTGGGTTAAATTTTAGTTTTTTACGTATTTGACGGTAGATGACAGGTTTAGCTTGGTACAGGTATTTTTTGAGTAGGAATGTTGGGGAGTGATCTCTGAGGCGATCTGATAAGCAGCCTGTTATATATGACTGGGGGCTCTTACTGATTAGTATCCAGTCCAGGGTAGTGTGCTTGCTGGAGTTTTTATTTATCCTGGTTGGTGACTGGACTAGTTGGGTGAAGCCATGAAGGTTTACATGATGGGTTGGATGGTTGCCAGAACAGGATTGCCAGTCAATATTGAAATCACCTAAAATTATAGTTTCTTGGGGAAGATGATGGGTAGACCAGCTGAGGAGGTTTTCTAGTGGAGGGATGTTTTGGCCAGGTGGGAAGTAGCATCCAATTATGTTGATGGTTTTGTTTTGAGTAGTTTTAGAGTATTTAAACAGGAGTACTGTGTGTAATGCTTTGCTTAGGTTACACAACCTTTAAAATTGGAAAGCACTTCATAGTGTCATGTTTGTAACTGTAATTTACCATACTCTTTCATATAGTTGGGGCAGGTGGGTAGACACAGGATTGCTACTGAAAGAGTGTGTTAATCCTGCTGTGAACATGATATTTTATGTACATATATTTTTTTGCCCCTATATCCATTGTGTTTATTTAAATTTTTTGGAACCTTGTAATTCATAAATAGCACACCTCATTAATAATAACACTCGTTTCACAAATTAAACCCTGGGAATGTGGATCATAGATTCCTGGAATGTGAGGGGACTACAAGATAAAAGTAAGAAAAATCTGCTGATGCATTTAATTTTTAAATCTGAAGCACATATATGCTTTTTACAGGAAACACACATGTTGAGAGAGGACTGGAAAGGAGTTTTATCCAAAAAGTGGATTAAAGGAATAGTTGCAGCTGGGGATAATTCAAAATCAAAAGGTGTAGCTATTATTATTAAAAAGTTTTTCAGTTAAAAATTTTAGATCAGCTCTCAGGTGAAAAGGGCAGATAGCGTTATTTTATAACTATTAATCCATCCAATAGAAGCAAACTCTCTTCTTAATGTATATGGTCTCTGCCAGAAACAACAGGACTTTATTTTAGAAATTCACAATATCTTACATAAATTTCCTGACCATGAGCTTATAGTAGGTGGGGATTGGAATGTGGTTATTAATCCTGGGATAGACCATACTAGCAACCCCCTCTCTCAAAATCTGCAGGCGTCAACTGCCTTATGTGAACTAATGTCTGATCTATGCTTAATAGACCCTATCTCATTTGTTGAAGGGCAGGAGAGGAGAGGTTTATACACATATTATTACAAATGTCATAATACATGGTCCAGGATAGATTTTTTTCCTTATTTTAGAATCACTGGCAGAATGGGACATTAAATATCACGCAGAACTGAGGCACTTCTCGGATCATTCTAGAATTATCCTAAAGCTAAATTTTCCTAGCAACTCAACAAAAAGGGTCAGGAACTGTAACCGTTCCTTAAATAATAGTCTGTTATCTAAATTAGAGGTAATTTGGGAGATAGCTGACATTTTAATGCAACTAGATAACAGTATGGAAGACATAAATACCCTGTATGATATTCAATGGGCTGCCTGTAAAACACAGCTCAGGGGTGTCCTTATTCAAAAAGCTGCTTATTTTAAAAGAATAGCAATAGAAAAAGAAAATAAGTTAGTTGCGGATTTGCTAGATTTAGAAAAAAAGTCTCAAGATAAATCTAATCCCGATATTGAAAATCTAATAAATAATACCCAATTACATGAACTACATCAACACAATTATTCTATGTATGAATTAAGATGCATAGCCAGATATTCAGAATGAGCACAATTCCCATTTAAAGTCTTGCCTAGTATTATTGCAAATAGACAAGAAGCAGCCAGAATTTTGTTACTTCATCACCAAGATATGGTACTTAAATCAGATACCCAAATACTTGATATTTTTCATCTGATTTATTCTGAACTATATGGAATGAATAATCAACAATCTTCTTATGAAGAAATAACAGACTTCCTTGATAAGATTACAGTCCCTAAATTAAGTAAGAATTATATAGAGTTCCTAGATGCTCCTCTTGAACAAAAAGAAATAGTTGATGCCATAGGGGAGATTGAAAAGGGGCAAGGCTCCCAGTCTGGATGTATATACTTCAGAATTCTATAAAACCTTTAACCTGATTTTATCACCAATACTATTGAAAGTATACAATTGTATTAAAGTATACGGAATATCTGATTATCATCTAAATAATTCCAAAACAATTTTCATTCCCAAAAATTCCCTGGATAGATCTAACCCACATAATTACAGGCCTATATCCCTAATTAATGTAGATATTAAAATTTTGTCATCAATCTTAGCCGAAAGACTAAAGAAAGGTATGCCATTCATAATCTCTCTGGAACAAACAGGATGTATGCTAAATAGACAGACATGTGATAATACTTTAATATTAGACACTATGCTACATCTCAATAAGGATGATAAGAACCCAAAATATGGATTAATACTCAATGCCTATAAAGCTTTTGACAGAGTGAGCTGGAAGTTTTTATTTACAACCATGTCCCACTTCAGCATTCCCAAGAGCTTCATCAATCTTATTGAAAATCGATACAGTAAAACTTATACTTATCACTACATTAATAAGATTTTATCTAAACCTATCAGAATACTGAATGGAACTAGACAGGGATGTCCCCTATCACCCCACCTTTTTAACTTATATCTTGAGCCCCTATTACTTTCAATATCTCAAACTACATTTCATTCCACCCCAAAACTTTAAATGTCAGGGTAAGTTTATCAGCATACGCAGATGACTTAAATATTTATTTCGAACACCCCATTTCAGACATTAAGAGATTATCTGATACAATAGATAGATTTTCAAAAGTATCAGACTATCTAGTCAATCCAAAGAAATCACTCATTTTCCCTATTAGTCCTATAGGTTATAAATATATCTATTTACAGAGTCCCCATTCAGAGTTAATTACTCTTTCAGATACCTAGGAATACAATTTGATCATACCTCTCAATCCATGTATCAGAATAACCTTATAAAAGTATGGATGGGCATTCTACAGAATTTTTATAGATGGCAACAACTTAATCTATCTCTTTTATCTAAAATAGCAATTATAAGGATTAATAGCCTAACTAAATTATTGTTTCAGTTCAATGCCTTACATCTGGTCATTCCTAATGATTTCTTTAAAAAAAATAAAGAGATGGCTAAGTTTATTTGGTTCCCAAAAGCAGCTAGGATAAGTTAGAAATTATGCTATTCCAAACTAAAAGGAGGTTTAAGCCTGCCAAACTTTCATCTCTGTTATTGGATAATATGTGCAAGCAGAGTTATTTGAATCTCAAATTTTACTCAGAAGGATGATACATGGTGCCCTCTATGAGTTAAAATCTGGCATAGTCATGTAAGTTGTAATAATTTCAACCCCAAAGCCTTACCCTTCTTAACAATCAAAAACGTGAGTAGTTCCTCTATTAATAGCATCCTGAGGCAAAGAGTAAAGACCATTCAAAGCCTAATAAAAGATATGGAGTTAGAAAGAGCCCTCCCCTTTTTACAACCAATTCATAAGAACCCAGATATCAGATTAAACAATAAAATTATTAATCTATCAAATTACTCTTTAATTAAATATTATATTGTATGGGATATATACAGACATAAGGAGAAATTGTTACGTGAACTCAGAGATGAGTTAAAACTTGGACAGAAGTACACTATCATTTTTTGTCAAATTAGGGAACTTCTAACAATGATAGTTATGGATGATCCCAACATTGGAAGAGATACATCTAGTCCTACAGAAGTCATAAAAAGCCTAACTAAAAGAAAAAAGTATGCTATCAAACACCTATAAATTGGTGACAACCTCTAAACATCAGAATGTATTACTTTGTTCCAGTTAATGGAATCAACATAATAGTGACCTCAGTGAAGACCAAAAGCTCAGAGCAATAGAATCCCCCATTGTTTTCCCCATTTAAAAAGCTAATTTGCACACAATTGATGATTAATAATAACACATATTTTACTTCGTGTATTTTAAATAAATTCAATTCTAATATGTCCTCATCATATTCATGCTGCTCATTTCCCCAAGGGGATCTCTGGCACATCCTCTGGTCCTGCAATCACACATATAAACTGTGGTGTTCTCTCAAAGTTAGATTAGAAAATATGGGTTATCAAAAGTCGAGTCTATCATGAAAACTAGCAGTTTTACACATTACTGATTTCAGATTACCTAAACTGAAATTTCATGTAGTTATTTATCCTATGTTTATTGATTAAATTTTATATAACCAAAAATTGGTTGGACCTCACTAAATTATCTTGGTGTGGTTTCAGGAACCTAGTGATAAAATACATATCCTCACAAAAAAATCTTTATTAACAACTCTAATAAACAAGACTACTATCAGAAATTTTGGAAACTGATTTTTGATATAATTCAGGGTGATTGAGTAGTTATCTAAATTATTAAACCTGATGCTTCGACTTTAACTTGTGTGATCTGAAATGTCCCCCTTATGATTATGACTTTTATTATTATTACTATCATTAGTGTCATTATTATTATAATCTCAAGCGCATGCGCCTATTTTAAAATTACCTGGTTTCAGCTTCTAGAGTTTACAGTAGCACTATATGTGTGTATATATATATATATATATATATATATATATATATATATATATATATATATATATATATTGTATATAGTTTTCTTTCTTTTTTTTACAGCCTATGTTTATAAGAGGAATACAATGCTTATTTTAATGACTTTAATTAGTTTCATATTGTGCTTGAGCTTTTCCTTCTTGTATTGTCATGTTTTTATTGTTCATTGCCTCTTTTATAAACCAATAAAAAATTATTGGAGAAAAAAAAAAGACAAGCATTTTGAACATTTCTCCCTGGACCTCCACTGAAAATGGCTCATAACAAGATAGACTTTACTGGTAAACAAATGTTAAATAAATAAATAAATATTTTCCTCTGAAAAAGTATAAACTAGACTACTGTTATCCAGTGTTGTCTTATTTTTACTAATTTGTACACGATAATTTACAAAACAGTCTAATATATCTTTTAAATTTGTTTCCCTTTTATTTCCCAACTTTATATATGATCTCCTTAATGTGATTTATATTATTAATGTTCTTTGATCTAATGCCTAATCTAGGCAAACTTTTAGGGTTTATTGACTACAGCTGTAATTTAAATTTTTCCAAATTTATTGAACTCTTATAATGGAGTATTTCAAGATAATTCTGATTCCTGATTTTCAACTCAGAATTTGAAGACTTATCATTAGGTTTTAAATGTAACTTTAATTTATGTATATCAAATTGCAGAACATTTGACTCTATGTCCCATTCTTTTCTTTTACAGATATACCAATTTCTAATTCTACCATATAAATAAGCTTTTAGTGTAGCCCATAATATAACTTCCATAACTTCCCCATTATTATTATTAAATTCATAAATTGATTTAATTCATTTAAAAAAAATCACTAAAACCATTGATTTCAATTATATATGCAGGAAGTCTCTGACAATGAATTAAGGTATTAGATTTTAATGTAAATGTAAAAGTAATTGTGTTGTAGACCGTTAAAGGACTTGATACTGTCAGCACATCCTCAATTTTAGAATATGAACTAATAATAATAAAAACTTTATGAACATTAGTTTGGGTACCAAATCAAAATGAATAATAAGTATAATTAAAAGATTTTGCTATTCTTAACTCATAGATATCTCTCATCTTCATTGAGTTAATAAAATGATCTAAATGTTTAGCAACTGAGTTGAGTCTGGGGTTTTGTCATTAGTAGTATCCTTATTGGATAAAATACAATTAAAGTCTTCAGCTATAACCATTTATCCTTTTGTATACAATGTTATGATGTCTAATTATTTCTTGGCAACTTTAGCTCCAATCCCAGGAATCCAGTAGGTACTTCTAAATGTATAATATTTTTTATCTTTAAAACCACCAGTCCCAACATGCCATTCTAATCATAATAAGTATCAACTAGTTTAGACATAACTGATGAATTCTTACAAAGAATAAGGGTGCCTTTTCTTTTTGATCTAAAATGACAACCTGCTAGAATTGAATAGTCTTTTAACAGCAATCTGTATAGGTCCTTGGTCAATACGTCCGTTCCTGTAACAATCAATCAAACAAAAAAAAATGAGTTTTGTGTAACTTTAAATATTTAATTAAACTATCTGTCTTTAATGGAGTATTTAGACCATTAATACTCAATGCAATATATTTGTAAACTGACATCTTTTAAAAATAAATAGTTTAGAAAATAATAAACAATAGTTTAGTACAATGAACAAAGACCTAATTCTAATACAGCCTATGGACAAATACACTAATACCAATATTCAGTCATCTATTCTAATAATATTTATGTCCCCTAACACGGAATAAAAAAATCCTGTTTTGATGATGTAATCATACAAGCCACTCACTAACAATTCCATTACTCCACTTAATCTCAATCCATTGCTACTACTTCTTAATATTAAACAAATATCATAAACCAAAATATTAAAGCACACTCATAAATAAATCTCATATTTTTATTGTGCACATTTGATGAAAGCTATATATCTAACTTTATAATGTTTAAAATAGCATAAGCAGTTATCAACTTATTTTTGCTACTATATTTAAACTTGATATCTATTATAAATTCACAGTAAATACAATTATAGAATTGGTTGTTTAATCAACCTACATTGTGTATTCTTGAAACACAAACATACATAATATACTAATTTGTGTTATATTCATATTATCCAAAAACACCCACTAAGTATGATCACAAACGTATTATCCAAAACTCAGTAAAATTTTCAAAATACTTTACTATTTTACAACCTAAAGAAACTCATTTCCTATTAACACAAGGGATCACATACGTCATTATCTAAACAGACATATAATTTTAATTTATCAAAGCAAAAGAACTGGGCCGGTTTAGAAGATAAAAAACTTAAATATAGAAAAACTAATAAAACCATGCAAGAAGGCAAATAACAAAAACAGAGCCAGTATTTAGCTCTTTTGTTCTTAATTAGTGAAAAGAACTTCATCAGAAGATAATTAATAAAGAATGAAAGTGCTAAACACCAGCTATGTTTTTATTTTCCTTCTTGCACGGTTTTAAAAGTTTTTTTCTATATTTATATTTTAATTTTGGGTCTATATCAGAACATTGAAAGTTCATACTTTCGAATGTTCTTACATCGATCCCTATTCAACAAATGCTGAAAATAGCAAAACGACAGATAACCGAATATTTTCCTAGGGAAATAATCTGGTTGTACATTTCTGTCGTTTCGCTATTTTTAGCACTGTGGTGGAAAGCTACGGGTTGGATTCAGGTAAATGTGCGATTGGACATGGGTTAGGTTAGTTAGGGTTAGGGCGTGAGGAAGGTATGTGTGCGATTGTTTGGATGTGAGGGTTAGGGCGGGTTAGGTGAGTTAGGGTTAGGGCGTGGGTGAGGTGAGTGTGCGATAGTGATGGACCTTAGGGTTAGGGTTTGGGTTAAGGTAAGTGGATAGTTAGTGGAGTTTGTACAGTTTAGTGTAGGGTTAGCTGTAAGATTTCGGGTGTATGTGTGTGGATTGCTGTTTGTTTGGTGTGCTTGTGTTGTGTGTATGTGTTTTGGAACAGCAAATTTTTCCCTAGGAAAAAATTCGCTGTTATGAATGTTCGATGCTGTCAGCATTTGCTGATTAGGGGTTGATGTAAGAACATTTGAAAATGTGAACTTTTGGTGTTCTGCTATAGACACTTTAATTTTAACTTATATCTACACTAAAATAAATACTACAGTATAAATAATTGTAAATCTATAATTAATATTCCATAACTCTTTATTATTACATACATTTTCTATTTAAAACAAATTAGTATATTCTGGTATAATGTACTGTCTATAATAAATCTAATGTTTATATAGTATGTATTCTAATCAGTTAATACAATAGCGAAATATCTAACAGGATAAATACATAATTCTATATCATATAATATCTTATTTTAACTATATATTACTATATCTTGTAAACTATAATACTTCTTCAGAGTATTCAGTGACATTAAGCATTGTTACAATCAATACATGAATTAATATATTAACATTAGAAAGTATTAATCCATTACATTTCTATGTATACTACACTAATCTATCTTAACCATATATAGTTATATGCAAACATGTATAACTTTTCCAATGACATATTTTTTCAAAATATATATTTCAAAATCAATATTTTCAATTAATGAATGAAGTACTGAACTTTTATATGCACCATGAAATCATACAGTGAAGAAACAAAAGGATGGGGAACCTTTACATTCCCAAATACTTAGCTTATAAAATGACAAATAAAATCTTACCTATCCTATATCAAAAATAAGGTTTCAACAAAATAGTTCTAAAAAGTAACCCCATCATTGAAAAACAAAGTTTCTTATAAGAAGACTGGGAATGAACATACTTAACTTGAATCGAAACATTTGAAAAACACTATTACACAGCATTATCCAATGTAATAAGCGCCACTTATAAATTGAAAATAATTTACATAAACCAGAAACTAACTTGTAGATAAGTATTCAAGCCACCATTGAGACATATGAATTACAGTGTGAAGATCAACATAAAGGCAACTGTAAGTTAAACAGTATCTTAGTTCTCTCTTATTCCAAAGTAATTTGGTATGCAGAAAGTTAGAACTAAACAATCAATACTTTATAATTCATTTCAATTTATGCTATGGTTTCATTTATATACATTGAAAAATTAAACATTCACATTATTCCATCACTATAATGTTCACTATATATTTTGTTATAACATTTCCCTCTCTTTTTATTCTATTATCATATAATATTGTTAGTAAAACTTATAAAGTGGCAGGATTAAGAATCTATTAGAGCAGTATGTTTTCCCCAGTATCTTATAAAATAAGAAAATATCCATATCCAAGACCTAGGATATGTTAATAGCATATAGCATGAGGTGTTTATCCACTTGTTGAGGAGAAAAACACATTATTTACCTGTCTGTCTGATAGACTTTGGTAATGTAATGGAACAATCTAATCTGTGAAATTCCTAAACAAATAGACAGACATTAAGTCATATAAAAAAATACTTGAACCAAGAACATGGTGCATATTTATATATATATGTTTGATCCATCATCAAGTATAATGTGCTTTCATTCCTTTACATATCTTCCAGAGTTTTAGTATGATATCCTCATTACTAATAATTATAACAGTGCTGAAAGTAGCATCCACACTATCATAACAAACGTCATGAAAAATAATTATTCCATATTTGTTTTATTTCCTTACACTAAAAAAAAAAAAAAAAAAAACAGCAGAAAGATGGCAATAAAATTATACATTTTATAAAAAATGAATGATCTTATCATGTTAAGCATGAAATAAATATTAAAAGTAGAAGGCTGGAAATATAATTATCAAAGTTTCCAAGCTTGTGCATTCAACATATCTATTAAAAGTCTATTAAAAATGACATTCTGCTAAAAGTTTATATTTATACCAAAATATGTTTGTGAGTGTCTATCAGAAACAAAAGTCTTTTTGGTTCTGACATGTACAATTATAACATAAACCTTCAAAGTTAATAACAAAAAGCCAAGGAAAAACAGTGCATTTATGCTCTAAAGAACAATGCATCTACACATATATAAAGTTAACAATATATGATGCAGTCTAGAGATATCATTCAGTTAAACGTACTTATAGTGAGCAATATATCTATTTTATATTTTAAAATGTGCTATAGTCATTAAAATATACTTACTAAACTTAAAACTAAAAATCATATTAATTACTGATGCAGGTTAAAAACACAAATGCACTGCTTAAATTTTACATAAACTTAAGAAATCTAAAGACATTTAATAAAATCTTTAAAAAACAATCAAATTATAAAAGTATAAAAGTAAAGCTTCATTTTACTTGTTTAGTCCTCTTTACTGCTCATTTTAACATTCCATTCAATTACTTCCTGTTTCTAAAAAGTCAAAGGTCAGGAAACGCTTCCGCCTGCAGGAACAGTCTAAAATTAAACCAGGCTGCTGTGGTGAGTAAAACAAGCTCATGCTAATTTAAAACAATGTTCTTTTGAACCAGAAATGTTTAAAGTGGGACAATAACGCATAAAGAAGTTGTTTTCAATGTAAGAAGGCTTGTGATAGCATTAGGCAAGCTGGATTTTGGAAAAAAAAAAGTTGTTCTTGACATTTTAAAACAAACAAGCTCTCATTCAGTTATTTACTGTACTGTCACACTTGTTTTTTGTATTTAACACTCTGAATCATTATAACGCCTTTTTTATTAAATAATTGTTAATGAAGCATAATATTCAGAAGGGCAGCCAGTGTTAACTATTGCAATTTAACAGGTGTTTCATTACTAAAAGAACAAAAGCAATGATTCAGAAGTCATTCTGAAATTAATAATGATTATATCATATTATAGATACTAAAAACTAAAATAAGTTACACTAATGTATTGACCTACGAATATATATAGCCATTACTAAAGTCTTAACCTATTATGTTAATCTTTTACCCCCTATATTAGAAAGTTAGATAAATATCAGTGGACACAAATAATTAGGTATTATTAATAAGAAAGTCAGTTAAGTAAATGAAAAGGTTGTACCTTATGATGGATGACATTCCCATGAAGATGTTAAAAGAAGCTAAAATATCTGGCTGGTTAAGATCTACCTGCAATTAACTAGATGTTTAAGTAAATTTAAGTACACTTTTATCTGCACTTTTTCATATAGTACTGCATTTTATTTATTTTTTTTTTCACTGAATATTAATTGAGTTGAATATTGTGGGCTCTGTGTCTATATAGAGAGTTTGTTAGAAGTATAGCCATTGGTAACAGTGGGGGGTAGTTTCATTTCATTGATATTCTGTGTTTAACTCCTAGCCTAGGGGTTTGTCTTGCCATATAAGCTTACATCTTGTGTTATTTCTGTAAAATATCTGAGCTTTGGCTGGTTAAGATCTGCTTACAATCAACTGGACATATAAGTGAATTTAAGTACACTTTTATCTGCACTTTTTCATATAGTACTGCATTTTATTTTTTTCACTGAATATTAATTGAATATTTGCCTCACAGCAAGAGGGTCTCTGGTTCGATCCTCAGCTGGGGTGCCTTCTGTGTGGAGTCTCCATGTCCTCCCTATGGTCGCGTGGGTTTACTCCCTGTGCTCTGGTTTCCTTCCACATCCCAAAGACATGTGGTAGATGGATTTGATACTCTAAATTGGCCCTAGACATGAGTGTATGCATGTGTGTGCCTTCCGTGGAAGGTTGCACGCCAAGCTGGCAACTCAACACCGTAAAACTCCACTGCCAATCATGAGCAGACAGGTGATTCTCTGTGGTGACCCCTAACTGGGAAAAGCCAAAAGAAAAAGAAGATTAATTGAATTGTGTATTTTGAGTTATGTGTCTCTACAGTTAGTTCCCCACCCTCCCTCCCTGTTCTTGTTTTGGTGTTAATCTTGGTGGTTTTGAAATTGCCTAGCCCTCTTTTAAATTTGTATTTGGATACTCCTTCTTGGCCCATCTCATTTTCTCACTCAGTTGAGTGCAGTGAGATCATATTCTGATTTCTGGCACTCCTACTAGTCTCATCTCTTCAGCTGTATCCACTGTGTACAAAGAGAGCATTTGGGAAGGACAACCCCTGTAGCCTCTTAATCCTGCTGTGTTCCCTCCCTCAAAAAAATGTATATATATATATATATATATATATATATATATATATATATATATATATAAATATATATTGTTCTGCGTGCTATCTGTTCAGTTGCTCTTACTCTGCACTTATTACTGCTTGTTAGTAGCCTTCTAATTTACTGCCTTCTGCACTTGTTTTTAGTTATTTGTTAATTTAATTGCATTTATTTAAACTGTATTTGCCATAATATTGTTACACACTCAAGTGTGCTAGCCTGCACTGCATTTGAATTATATTTATTGCTGTTTTAGCTGTTTTTCTGTAAAAAAAAAAAAAAAAATATATATATATATATATATATATATATATATATATATATATATATATATATATTCTAAGCCTGTTTCCTGCTTTTCTTGTAAGTAGTCTAGTCCAGATACAGACTTGTTGCATCCAGGACTGTTGGTAAGCTTCTGAGCCCCCCAAGCCTTTCTGTGTTGGCGGGAAGCCTTCCAGCTTGTCAGGGGGAGTGGTAAGTACTAGGTAGTTTATCTACCACAGGAAGAGTGGTTCCTAGCCCAGAAATTGTAGCTTATTGGCCATTTGGGCAGTTTTTCCATTTCTTTCAACTTTCTGGTTTAAAAGCCCACATCTGCGCATGTTTCCCACCTTTCCTGTAACTAATCTAGTCCAGATACAAATTTGTTGTATCCAGGACTGTTTGTACACTTCTGAGCAGTGCCAAAGTCTGCTTTTCAAATTTTCCTTTACATCTGCTAGTTCTATCCTCTCCTGCACTTTTACTAGCTTGTTAGTTTAGCACTTTACCAGACTTCTTGTAGCAATTATTGTAGTACACAAAAATGCTGCCAGCACTAAACATTTTACAGGGAAACAGCTCCAGTACTTATTAATGCCCACCCCTCCAGGCATGTCTAAAGGTCAGTTCCCTGTGCTTTTTCCTATTAATCTGGTGAACTTGGGGATCCTGAAGCAATGTAGCAACTGCCTCATGTACACTGACAACCCTGTCCTCTTACCCCCAAACACACAGACTTTTGAGAGATGCACTTATATATCCAAATTGGAAGCCATGGACTCTCCAGCCAAGACCGGAATAGCTGGTCAAGAGGAGAAAGTCAACACTTGCACCACACCACATGGAACACATAGCCCTCTTGAACACACACCACCATTGCCTTCACATAAAAACACAAACCACACACCCACCTTCGTGGAGGCTCTCAATAAAAATCTAACCAAACAGCACAGACCTCCAAGGCAGAAGTGCACTCAACCACCACAACACTAGTCATGAGACACATAACTCTCCTAAACAGTGTGCCACTCAACCAAAGCCGCTAAGGCAAAACAGCATGCCCAACACACTAGTCATAGGTGACTCGATGGTGAGGTACACTGATGTCCCACTCACTAGGTTGAATAAGGAGAAAGTAAGAGTCAGCTGCCTTTCAGGCCCCAGGATCTGCCACATAATGCATGCACTCAGGTCCCTCAATAACAGCTACAAATATGGCTATGTCATTGTACATCTGGGTATGAATGATCTGAGACATAGCTCCCTGGACTACATGAAAAGAGACATGGAGGAGCTCTCAGATTATGTAGCCAAGGCAGGTATGACCCTAGCCCTAAGCAGCATCCTACCATCACCCAGAATGATACCACAGTACAAACAGAAAATGATTGATTTCAACAATTGTCTATGTTTCTGGTGTCATTCTAATGGGATCCAGTATTTTTCTGCCTGGGATGACATGATTGACAGACCTCGATGCTTTGCCAGAGATGGCCTGCATCTGTCACCCCTGGGCTTATGGATACTGGTCAAGGCTTTTGCCACCCCTATAGTGCCTTTTTTAAGTGGTATTTCAAAGACCAAATTATCACTGTAACAGCTACAAACAAATGCAATTTGAGGGTCATGCTGCTCAACGCTAGAAGTCTAAATCTCAAAATGTACTCGCTCAAAGTACTCCTTAAAATGGACAACATTGACATTCGTGCTGTAACAGAGACCTGTTTCAAGGCAGCAGAAAGCACCCCTGCACTACCAGACTACAACTCATTCCAGACCTTTCGGCCCGAGAACTTGGAACGAAGCTCCAAAGGTGGTGGTGTTTCCATATTCATAAAGGATGCACACACCTTCAGACTGATAGCCCAACATAACACATCTGAGATACTTCAGGTGCAGCTAACATTGGGTAAGACAGCGATTCAGGTCATAGCCTGCTCTAGGTCCACAACCATGTCCCAAGATTCACACTCCACATTCCTAAGCACCCTGGAGAATATTAGGGTCCAACACAGCCAGGGATACAGGATGCAGCTGAAGTTTATGCTAATGAAGCAAATTAACATTGTGCATCAACTCAACAACCTCTAAAGCAACAGTGTAGACTCTGTGTTCATGTTGGTCATGTATTCCAAAACTTTCCAAATACCACCACGGAAAGAAATCTACACAGAAACAAGAGCAAGTAAAAGCTCTTATATTTGTGCATAACTGCCCTTAACATGTAATATCACACATATTTTGACCTAATTACACAGGGTGGTGCCATGACATAAATGCAGCTTTGCTCCCCCACCCCCAAATAAAAAATATACTTGTAAGTAATGCAGGCTGCTAAAATGTGTAAACCTCCATTAAACCAAGTATTATACTGTAATGTAAGCATATGCAGGATGTAGCTGATGGATTACAGTCTCATTTTTACTAAAACATGTATTCCTCCTGTGCAGTTTCCCTGCCTACATGGTTATTAACTGTGTAGATTCTGGGCTATCAGCAGGGTGAAGATGCAAATGAGGTCAAAACTGAATAGAATTGTTGAATCTCAAAAAAGAGTAACCGTGTAGGGATGTTCACTTTGTGTAGGCACTTCCACAGTGTTTGTGTTGAATGCATGATAACAGTGAATGTTGACATCAGGGGGGTGTTTCAGGTTACACTTGCAGAGGTGAACATGTAGGGCTGTGAAGGGTTAAAGTGCATGCAAACAGTGCACACTTCCCAAGTTCTGTGTCATCCTCATTGTTTGGTTGTTAAAATTTGTGGTCTCTGTCCATTTTTTTTTACTTTGCCATTGTTTGCACAACAGGGTAATTAGCACAACCATGAGAAACAGAAGAATCAAAAGCAAATTTCTCTGGGTTGTTATATAACTATTCCTGTGGCAGCACATGTGTGTGTTAGGGTTGGAATATAGATGGTCCTGAGTTTGACTACAGGGTGTGCAACCTTTCCTTCACTTTTTATGGTTCATGTTTGTGTGATATCACAAGAATGGAGGAAATATCAATTTTGCCTATGCTTACCTCATTCATGAGAGGATGCATGGAGGTGTGCATAGTGCACTAATAAGCAAGCAACAAGTGTGTTTAATAGATGCTAGGTATAGCATAAGCAGGTGAATTGCATGTTAATCATCACAATCCAACTTGATAAAGAAATTGAACACTGTATAAAATATCCATGTAGCCTCCATCCTGTCTCTTCCTTTATCCTTTGATATCATTGGAATAGAGACAAGGAAATTTGAACTGACAGAATGCTAGAGGCTTGTGCAGCTAGTCTACATCTGTATGTGCTAGAGACTGAAACCAGTACTGCTGATGTTGCTGACAGTAGGCTTAGACCAAGAAGGAAAAGAGTGTTCAAGCCCAGGGTAACTTTCCAGGTGCTACATGAGCTGGAGATTGCAGATTGCTACAGGGTGGACAGGGATGCATTTCAAGAACTCTGTGAGTTCTGCCACCCTTAACTTAGAGCCAGAGCCAACTGAGGGGAACCCATCCCAGTGGAAACTAAGGTATGTGTAGACCTTAGAATATTTGCTACTGGTACCTTTCAAAGACCAACTGGGACATGGTGGGTGTGTCACAGACATCAGCCTTCAGGATCCTCCACCATTTCCTGGATGCTCTGCTCATACATTCCAGTGCGCGCATATATCCCCTCATTGTTCTGAAGAGAGGGCCAGCAATATAGAACTGTTTACCATGTATAGCATATTCTGAAGTACTGGTTGCCACAGACTGCACTCATGTACACATTAAGGCAACACCTGGTGAGCAGTGTACAATCTACATTAACGGCAAGGGATACCACTCCATTAACTGCCAAGTCATGTGTAATGCCCAGGGAAATATTTTGAATGTGTGTGCTAGCAACCCTGGCAATTATCATGACTCCCATATCTGGCACACATCACAGCTGTACCAAATGTTTGTTAGGGGAAACATCCCACAGGGCCATTTACTCGGGGATGCTCGCTATGCCCTGGAACCATGGCTGATGACTCCCAGTAGAAGTGGACACACACCCATGGAAGAATGCCATAATGAGGTACACACTCAAACTAGAAACATCGTAAGAGTGTGTGTTTGGGCTTCTGAAGTCATGGTTCTGGTGCCTAGATATATCATGTGGAGCCTTGCAGTATACTCCACGCAGATGTACACAAATATTCACAGTACGTACTATGCTCCCCAATCTGAGACTGTGGAAACAGCTTCAACAGGATCAGCAAGAGGAAGAGACATACATCCCCCCACCAATGCCTAGGTCAGCACAGCCACAGTCAGAGGAGGACTCAGAGGAGGAATCACCAGCTGCTATCCTTGTAGGGAGATGTAGGCATGCTCAGTATGCTCTTGCTTTCACTAAGAGACAATGCATACCATATTCATTGACCACGTAGGAACCTAATTCCTTTCTCCTATTCACATGCATATAATAAAATTGATGCCAGGCAACTCATACAACCTTTACCTTTCCATGTACTGGCTGTGTACTGTTTGCATCAGACAGAGTCAGCCATGAACTAAAGGTGTGTCAACTGCTGCATTTGCAAGGTATGTCTGGAACCTAGAGTGTATTTTTAATAATATTATGACATATCCTTGTATTTCCTAACTTGGTACAGTAAGCAAGTAAATAGTGGTGGATTTGTACAGAAAGTAACTTAACATGTGACATCACAAACTGATTTTACTTATATTTGTCAAATTAGTAATTAGTAGGTCTCAGGCATGAAAGATTCACACAGCTATACCTCTGAAAAATACTGATGTTTCCTGCATGGCCTCAGTTTAGCACCGTACCATGTACTGGTAAATCATTAAAGACAGAAGTTAGAAAATTATGACACACATTCCAGTTTCATAATTCAGGCTTGTTTGTGTCATAACAGTAATCAAGCTTTGCCCCCCCAAAGAGGAGTGTACCCCTGTTCCTGCTGTAATAGTAACTCAGCTATGCTACAGGTTTCCTATTAAACTGACAAAAGTTTAGCTTGTCAAAATGCTAAACAGCCACAGCTAAACTCCGAAACAGCAAAACTGTGAACGGCCACCTAAGCACATTTTTTCTCAGGAAAATAATTTGTTTCACCGTTACCCAGAATTTGCCCTTTTCTCCGATGTAGAGCTATCTCAGAGTTAGTATATTTAGTTAGGGGGAGTGGGGTGGCACAGACCCCATAATTGGAGGCATGTGGGGGGGCAAGGCCCCCTACTTAATTAGGGTTTAAAGGTTTTTGTGGTGTCCATCGGCCAAGCATATTTTTTTCCTGGGAAAAAAATTTGCTTAGGTAGCCATTCGCGGTTTTGCCATTTCAGAGTTTAGCTGTTGATGTTTTGCATTTTGACAAGCAAACTTTCATTGATATAATAGAGAAGCTATGCTACACCAAAAAGAACAGCATATGCATGTTTGTGCCATCCAAACTAGACTTCATTTGTTGGCAACTGCATATAATATTATTTCTAGTTAATATCCTCTGACATGTTAAGGCCAGTGATATAGAATGGTTGCACACTGCATGTTTTAGATAACTCATGGATGATCAAGAAACACAGAAAGGTAACACAGAGCTCTATATCTGTAAGCATAATTATGACATATTGTGTGATCACTAAGTGCTCTATGTCCAAATATAGTAAAGGGAATTAAATATACAAACCAAAACTGATACTTTGATAGCAGTGTACATTCTGATGCAGTTGGCTGTGTGAAGAATGACTTCATTACATTCATGCAAAGCTGTTTGTGTGGCAAAGAGGACTAAGGCATGTCCTCTGTTTTCTGAATCTGTATTGGTGTGAGGGTTCAAATCCTGACATATGTAGAAATTTGCAATGTGTACTATCAATTTTTACTGTGCTTTTATAGATTTTGTGTATGTGTTCCTTACTTTTAATATCTTTTGCTCTGTCTACTTTAATTCCACTTTTGTGCTATGCTCTGTGTCCAAAAAAATGGTTTAGCTAAGCTTAGCTTGTTTGCGAGATGTGCAATAGTGGGAAACAGTAAAAACAGATTGCTTAGAAAGTGGACACCCCAAAACAGAACACAGATACAGTCAATTAATGCCATTGCAAAAAGCTGGCTTGTAGTATAGATGGGACTGGGGTATAGTAGCAAACATTAGCAACGCGGCTTGCATTTGTGCAATTGCTTCACTGTGAACAAACAGGCCTATCTCATATATATATATATATATATATATATATATATATATATATATATATATATACACATTGTTAACCATTGTACAAATCTAATGCTCATTGCTCTATGGATTTGTATATATGATATTTTATTATTGGTGTTTATTGTCCATTTGCTTTGTATGATATAAAACTACACGCAGAAACATTGCAAACTAAGGGCACAATATAACTATAAGTCATATATTTGCAATACATCCACCCCCCACAAACCACCCCAAACAAGCACTACAACCCTGGGGTCTCATTCCTTTTTCCACACATATATCAACCACAATACAAAGCGTTATATATAATGTTGTGTGTCACTCATAGACAGGGCCACTTGGTGGTGCTCACAGCCTTGCTCTGCAAAACTTAAACAGCCATATATGCTGAATAATGGTATTTGTGTTGTTACAGAGGTAGGATTCCAAACAGCCTACTGCTATTAGGCTGCTAGCCTCGGATGACACTGTGAAGCAATGTACCTATGCAGGCCTCCTGAGCTCTTGTTTCCCACATGACCTGTCAATGTCATCTACTATAAGTTCACCTGCAGTTCTGTCAAAGATAGACTTGTCCCATGTTGCATGTAAGTACTGTGTTCTGTAATCTGTGTGCTTAGATAGGTAGGGGTTCTATTTTCACTGCAGGCAACTGTGTGTGTGTGTGTGTGTGTGTGTGTGTGTGTGTGTGTGTGTGTGTGTGTGTGTGTGTGTGTGTGTGTGTGTGTGTGTGTGTATGTGTGTGTGTGTGTGCGCGTGCGTGTGTGTGTGTGTGTGTGTGTGTGAGTGTGTGTGTGTGTGTGTCTACACAGAAGAGCAGAAGTGTGTATCTCACAGTAACCTGTTCAATGGCTTGCCAGTTTTTTGAGACTTGCACAAGCCTACACATCCATTTCATGCAGGCCTCCCAACCTCTTGTCTCCCACATGGCCTGTCAATGTCATCTACTATAAGTTCACTGCAGTCCTGTCAAAATTAGACTTGTGCCATGGTGTGTGCATTAAGTACTGTGCTCTGTACTCTGTGTACTTATGTAGGGGTTTTATTCTCACTGCAGTCAACTGGGTGTGTATATGTGTGTCTACATGGAAGAGCAGAAATGTCAATCCCACAGTTACTTCTCCAATGGCATGGCTTGCCAGTTTTTTGACACTTGCACAAGCCTACACATCCATTTTGTGCAGGCCACCCAACCTTTTGTCTCCCACATGGCATGCCTATGTCATCTGCTATAAGATCACCTATGGTCCTGACAAAATCAGACTTGTGCAGTGGCATGTGCATTACGTACTGTGTTATATAGTCTGTTTATCTAAATAGGTAGGGGTTCTATTCTCACTGCAGTCAAATGGGGGGTTGGTGTGTGTGAGCTGTTGCTGGACTTTACAGTGAGCATTTTACAGCAGCCTGTGGGACACTGTTATTTTGTCCACAACAGACACTGCTGATGTCATCATCTATAAAGTGTTGTCTGACACAGTCCAAGTCGGACTTGAGCTGTGGTGCTTGCAGTAAGTACTGTGTTCTGTAGTGTGTGTACTTAGGTAGGGATTTTATTCTCACTGCAGTCAAATGGCAGTGTGAGTGTGTGTGTGTGTGTGTGTGTGTGTGTGTGTGTGTGTGTGTGTGTGTGTGTGTGTGTGTGTGTGTGTGTGTGTGTGTGTGTGAGAGAGAGAGCTGTTGCTGGACATTACAGTGAGCCTTTTACAACAGCCTGCGGGACATTATTATCTTGTCCTGGATAGGCACATGTCTGTCATTGCTAGGTTATACAGTAAGCAAATGAAGCTGCTGTCTGCAAATACAAATGTGAGAATCCAGAACTAGAACACCACCATTCTCAGCCTAAACAAGCAAATAAGACAACTTGTGCAATCTCTCTCCCCAATCCTTATTTTCTCTCTTTTTTATTTATTTATTTGTTCTTTCCCACTCAGCAAAGGAGGGTAGGTCTGGCCCATGGGATACACCTGCTCCCACTCCACTGGTTATGGAACTAAGTTCCAGCATGTATGAGCCACAACCAGGTAGCACCCATTGTTCTGCCCCTGCACTACATGGCCCCTCCGGTACTTCTGCCCTGGAGTACAGACCTGTGCTTCCCTCTGGGAGCAGTGGGAGAGGGGGGATTTTATCACCCAAAAATAACTTTCAAGGATGGTGCATAGGATTGTGCATTGCACTGTGGGTGCACTCCTACACCAGATGGAGATACTGCTTGTCATTACTGTATTAAATAACAAAAGGAGATGCAGACATCAGACACTGCAACTATTGGCACAGTGAGGTTACAGTGATGCTAGTTCAGTGGGTAAGGACTCATTTCTAACTCTCACCCAACTTGACGTCCATGGGTTTGCAATGTCCCCACCAACACCCCCAACCATGGTGTTCACCCACCGCATGTGTCCTTCACTGTTCTTGTCTCTTGTCATGTTGGTCTTGTCTGTCTGCAATTGCTTCTTCCCCTGACCAACTTAGCACACCCAGTTATTCTTACAGCCCTTTCCCAACATTCCTCTCTCTCACTCCCAAAAAAACCCTATAAAACCTATAAACCTAAACCAACTTAGCTCACCCAGTTATTCTTACAGCCCTTTCCCAACATTCCTCTCTCTCTCTCTCAAAAAAAAAAAACAAACAAATGGACACCTGTCCTACAAAAAAATATTGTCTCATACATAGCTCTCCATTTCGGACATGTGTCTTCATAACACACATGATTCTGTCCAATTCTCAATACAACAGATTGTGTTGTGGTCACCCCTCTCTCTGGAGATGACAGTCCAAATTCAGAGAAATTTCTTCTTATATGTTCATGTTTTATTCTGGAAGAAATGGATAGCTATGCTTCTTTCCTACATCCTTCATTCAGATTCCTGCCTTATTTTCATTTTGTTCACCCCCCTGCTTGCTCCTCATTTCACTACTTTCCTGTCTTCCCCATTTATTTTCTTTAAAGCAGAATTGTGCAATGGTGCATATCAACTACTAACACGTGGCTATGACAAATCCAGTTCTAAGTATTATATAGTTGTATAGAAAACCAGTACCATTTAGCCATATTTTAGATACTCCATATCAGCTACCAAACTTAAGAATTTGGATTTACACATAAAATTATTTGACACTGTTAAAATATATCTAGATTCAAACCAAGTACCATCTGAACAAAAAAAATACATGTGTCACTGCATTAACAGGTGGTACTACACAGTCAGTTGATTAATTTATTCACTCTGGAGCAACTCAGAAAAAGCTGCCTGCTTAATTCCACCATAGGAACAACAGTGCAGCCTGAGCTCATTTTCAAAAAATCAATTTGTAATACCATACAGAAAACAAATGTTCATAACTCTTTAACTATAAGAGCTAGACTAAAAATGTAAACACGAAAGTTGTTCAGCAGACACTGACCTTTCCAACAGTGTAAATGTTAATAGTGCATATCAAAGTCATTATTAAATATTTGTCAAGGAATGTTGATATTGTGCATATGTCTTACCTTTTTGGAAAAGCAAAGTACAATATCTTGGTCAATGTATCATTTAGACCCATACAATTTGTATTTAATTTGTTAGTATGAATGCCAGCTTTAAAATTATACCTTAACCATTACTGTGTGATACTCCTTTATGGATATATTCACAGAAATATGATTAATATAATATGCTCCTTTATGGAGATATTCACAGAAATATGATTAATATAATATTCCTCATAATTGATAAATAAACAAAGCATAATATTTCATCACCTGTAACAGACAGAGCCTACATATCAGTGTATAAGTTCTGCATCTCAATGTCAGCTTCAAAATGATGCATCATTTGCTTAATCACCATGCTCCCTTGCAAAGATATGGGTATAATAATGAGAAGTATTGGAAATGTATATTTTTTCATAATCCTACAAGATTAAACAAACTGTTATATCTGTACATGTGTACAGTGCACAGACACAGTTCTTTAATCATGTTGTAAGGAGTAACACTGTCTTTAAATGAGGTATTACTTCGAACACTGACATGCTCCCTTGCAAAGTTATTTACCAAAATATGAAAAAAAAAACATAATTTCCATAACCTAACTCCAAAACAAACTTTGATATCTGCACAAGTATGCAGCATACAGGCACAATTCTTTTACCATGTTGGAACCAGTAATACTGTCATCAAAATGAGGTATTACTTAGCACATTCAGATTCTCCCTTGCAAAGTTATTTACCAAAATATGAAAAAAGAATCATAATTTCCATAACCTAAGTCCGAAACAAACTTTGATATCTGTACATGTGTACAACAGACAAGGACAGTTCTTTTACCATTTTGGAACTATTAACACTGTCTTCAAAATGAGGTATTACTTAGTACATTCAGATGCTCCCTTGCAAAGTTATTTACCAAAATATGAAAAAAATAATAATTTCCAGAACCTGAGTCCAAAACAAACTTTGATATCTGTACATATGTTGAACATACAGGGACAGTTCTTTTACCATGTTACAACTATCAATACTGTCTTCAAAATGAGGTATTGCTTAACACATTCAGATGCTCCCTTGCGAAGTTATTTACCAAAATATGAAAAAAAATCATAATTTCAATAATCTAAGTCTGAAACAAACATTGATATCTGTACATGTGTCCAACATACATTGACAGTTATTTTACCATGTTGCAACTATCAATACTGTCTTTAAAATGAGGTATTATTTGGCACACTGACATGCTCCCTTGCAAAGTTATTTACCAAAATATGAAAAAAATCATAATTTCCATAACCTAAGTCCAAAACAAACTTTGATATCTGTAAATGTGTACAACATACAGGGACAGTTCTTTTACCATGTTGGAACTATCAATACTGTCTTCAAAATGAGGTATTACGTAGCACATTCAGATGCTCCCTTGCAAAGTTATTAACCCAAATATGAAAAAAATCATAATTTCCATAACCTGAATCCTAACAAAACTGACATCTGTACATGTGTATAGCATTCAGAACCAGTTGTTCATAGTTCATAGATTAATACTAAGCTAACTGCCCTTGTGAGCCATTTTAAGCCTAGCCAATTATCCTTTGTGAGACTCAAACCCTGGACCTTGTGTTTGTAAGGCAAACATGTTAACCATTAGGCCACCCTTGTTTTACCATGTGGACACATATGACTGTAAATATACACATTCTTGGTGTAGCCAACATACTACTGAATGGGTACATGTAAAGAGAAAAAGCAAAGTAAGAACTGCCACTCCACTAATGAACCCAGGACAGGCATGGGACTTCAGTGGCAGTCAAGGCCATCAGATCTGTCTGATAGCTGTTCTGGCTCCCCACTCAGACAGCTGATACCACTGCAGTCTCATGACCTCCTTCGGTGTCAGCAGTCTGCCTTACCTATGCCTTTTCTATTTACATGTGTCCATTCAGCAATGAACCTAAGGGATCAAGTTCTGTATTAGTAAGCCCTTCCTGTCATCTAAATTCTACACATGCCTGATAAAAGCAGACTAAAAAGGAAGTATTGTAGGATGATCACTGACATATTATATTGTATGTGGTAGCACTCCCCTGAAGCAGTTGTTCTTTCTCAGCATTGTCACCAGTTCCTTACCACAGTTATTTGCCAAACTCAGAAAAATATATTTTACACAACACATTTCATAATAGAGTCTTACTTACTATACTGATCTTACTTGGTCATGGGTGTTTTCCATTCTTCTCACAAGCTGCATGTTACCAATCCATCATAGCTCTCTTCAAGCCATCGTGGAGATCAGTCAAGAACAATGCGATGCCCTCCTCAGTTAGGTGAATGCCATCCCTTCTGAACAGGTTAACATCTTCCGCAGTGATGCTGTCATGGCAGATTGTAGATCCACCGACCCTGTGCATCAAGCCATGCATAAACCCATTCTGTAAATGTCTGGCCTTGTAAGCTGCCCATTGACTGTTTGCTGTTTTTGATATCTGTTGAGGAATTATATCCGACCACACAAAATGACAACGTGGCCACCACGACTGCAGGTGTTCAAAAATTGGTGTGATTTGAAACCGTGGCCTTCAGAGTGGTTGACTGAGGACATCATTCCCTTCAATGTGCAGCACAAGAATGTCAGGCTCAGGGTAGATGGAACACTTCTCTTCCAACAACTGCAGTACTCTGCTCCAATGCATACCTCTTCTTGCAATCCAGAATGTAGGAATGGCCACATACCCACACCCTCACTTGTGGTTCTCCTGGTCGTGAAGCCATGTCAGCATCAGAAGGTGGACAAACCTGCACAGGAAAGAAATTGCAGATTACTACTGATGTTTGACAGATGTATTGGAAGACTACATATGTATGTATATCATATGCATTACCTGGTTAGCCTATCCAAATCTTCCATCCTAGCCACAGGGGCAGTATTCGTTGCATTAGCATGTTCTAATACATGTTAGTGTGGAGTGCAGAGGCATTCATTATCATTCAGTAGAAATACTATATCATTATAATTCAGTCAAAATAGTATAACACTTGGATGTTACTGAGCCCTTACTCCTACCACCTAATTTCCACCCATGACTGACAAAGCATGTAAACATGCCCAACTACTGAGTATAAGCAGAAGTACAGTAATACAAGCAGAAATGGCAAACTTCTCTGGGTCATCCATGTAAGAATTAGTCACAAAAGTAATAATTCCAGTTATCGCATCTGACCATCATTCTGGTTACAATAAGACCCATCAGTTTTCCTCAATGCAGTATGTGCATGTTGTTAGCAGATAAATTATTCTTGAAAGCTGGATACATAACCAAAAAATTATAATAACCATCACTGAAACCTGAGTTATAGATAACCTATACTTGTTACTCCGTATCTGTATTATGATCTTCAGCAGTCTGACCATGTATGCACAAGCACTTCCCCTACTGACATATTCATTACTACATGTTATACACGTCTATAAATGAATAATTCACCCAAATGACCCCTTCAAAAAAATCACCAAAAGTATATATATATATATATATATATATATATATATATATAAGTATGACCCATGTACATATGTGCAGGTACATTATGTACATACATATATATCCATATACACACATATGCACAAATATATATATATATATATATATATATATATATATATATATATATATATATATATCAAGAAAAAATCAGGGGTTTAGGAGGGTAGGCAGTTGATTAAGAATGAGGGGGGTTGCTTGCAATGACTCCAACCAGAGAAAGAACACAACCTGGCATGTGCATTCATCAAAGTGATAGCAACTTCTACTTATACCTGCTGGCCTTGCAGTTGCCGCCCTACTCTAAATTTGATCTTGGACACTCCACCCAGTCTAGTGTCATTAACTCATTCTACCTAATACAGAGAGCTTCTTTTCCTCCTTTCTCCCTTTCTAGAAAAAAAAAACATTTTGGAAATATAGAGTATATTTTAGTGCATTTATTAAAACTTTATTTGCCTTAATATTGCTACAACTCAAGTGCTCTAGGTTGTACTGCATCTGAATTGTTTGTGCGTTTTAGCTGCTTTTCTGTATCTATAGACTTTTCTGTATATCTGTATATGTAGACTAGCTACTTATTCTACTGTATTACTGCCTCTTAAATCGTTTTTCAGTTGTGCACTTGCCTTGCTTCATTTAAAAAAAAATTAAACTGCTAATTTTGTAGAGTTTTAATTGTATTTACTGTTTAGGGCTACAAACTCAAGTGTGTTAGCCTTTTCTGTATTTATTTAGTGTATTATTGCATTGTTTAGCCTGTTTTAACAAAAAAATTAAATTATCTTTTGCTCATTTCCCACTTTTCCTAGCTAGTATAGTCCAGATCCCAGACTTTGCTGGTTTCAGGACTTTATTTTCTGTGTTCAGAGCTATCCAGACCTTGCTTTGGTAGAGGGAAGTCATACTGCTTATCAGTGGGAGTGGTGAGCATTGTACTGCTTATCTGATACTAGAGGAGTGGTTTCCAGCTCTGAAACTGTAATTTTTAGCCATGTTGGGCTGATTTCTATCCCTTTCAACTTTCTGTCTTAAAAACGTGTGTGTTTGCACATTTTTCGCATCATGCAGCACAGCCGGGCTACGATTAAACTATTCCAGGTGCCAGAAAGTCTGCAATTTAAATTCTCCCTTAGAATTTGCTGATTTCTCAGCAGTAGCACTAAAATTTGACCTCCCTGTGACTAGCACTTGCTCTAGAACCTGCTGGAAAGCACTAGGAAGCCTTAAACTGATACAAGCACTCAACTCTCCTTGTTAATAAGGAGAAATTAATTGTAGGCACTAAACAGCCTATAATTGCAAAGTACCTTGCAAAAGTAAGGGAAAACAGCTCTTGTATTTTACAAAAAAGCACCTAAACAGGCATGTCCAAGAGTCAGCTTCCGGTGATTTCTCCTGTCCACCTGGTGAATCTGGGCATACTGGGGCAATGCAGCAACTGCCTCATGTACACAGACAACCCTTTCCTCCTACGACCCAACACTATAACCTGCGAGAGATGCACTTACATAGCCAAACTAGAAGCAAAACTCTCTCCAGCCAAGATTGTGCTAGACAGTCAAGAGGTGAAGGTTAACACCTGCACTACACCTCAAGCAAGACATAGCCCTTCAAAACCCATGCCAACACCCACACATAGCAACACTAAACCCACATATGCAGGGGCCCTTAACATTAACCTCCCCAAGCAACAAGGACCTCTGAAGCTGAAACGCAAACAAACACCAGTCACAACCAAAGTGACATATAGCTCACAACACCAGTGTGCTACCCAATAACAGCCCCTAAGGCAAGACAATGTACCCAACACTTTAGTAATAGGAGACTCTATAGTCAGGCACACTGATGTTCCACTCACCAGGCTGAACAAGGAGAAAATTACAGTCAGCTGCCTGTCGGGTGCCAGGATCCGCCACATAACGCATGCACTCAAGTCACTCCACAACAAGTACAAATATGACTTTGTCATTGTCCATGTTGGAGTAAATGACTTGAGATGTACCTCCCTGGACTACAGGAAAAGAGACATGGAAGACCTCTCGGATCATGTGGTCCAGGCAGGTATGACCCAGCCCTGAGTAGCATCCTGCCTTCGACCAGAATGACACCACAGTATAAGGACAAAATGACTGACTTCAACAATTGGCTAAGCTTCTGGTGTCATTCAAAGGGGATCCAGTATCTGACTGCCTGGGATGACATGATCGACAAACCACAATGCTTTGCTAGAGATGGTCTGCACCTGTCAAACCTGGGATTCAGGTTACTGGCTAAAACTCTCGCCACCCCTATAGTGACTTTTTTAGGCAACTTTCAAAGGACAAAACCACCACCGTAACAGATACAAGCATGCAAAATCTGAAGGTAATGCTACTCAATGCTAGAAGTCTAAACCTCAAAATGCACTCTCTCGAGGCACTCCTAAAAATGGAGAACATCGATATCTGTGCAGTAACTGAGACCTGGTTCAAGGCTCCAGAGAGCACCCCTGCAACAGCAGGCTACAACTCTTACCACACTTTTCAGCCACCAAACCAAGACTGAAACACTAAAGGTGGAGGAGTGTCCATATTCACCAAGGATATTCACACATCCAGGCTAGTTGCCCAACACAATGCATCTGAAATTCTCCGGGTGCAACTAACACTAGGTAAGACTGCAATACAAATTGTAGCTTGCTACACATCCCCCACCATGCCCCAAGATTCCCACTACACCTTTCTAAACATACTGGACAATATTAAGATACAACCAAAAACCCTAATACTGGGTGATTTCAACTACCCTGCCATTAACTGGGAAAACTACTCGGGTACCAACACCTTTTCCCAACGGTTCTTGGAATTCATAAATTCGAGCGCCCTAGATCAACTAATCCATTGTCCTACCAGGGGCTCCAATATCCTAGACCTGGTCATTACCAACATGGGAGATAGATGATCCACACCAGTGGTCACCTCCTTATTGGTCAGGTCTGACCATAAGCAAATTACCCTTGACATCCACATCCTACCCCCACCCCCCCAGTAAAGAAACCTCCATAAAAAACTTCTCCAAAACCAACTTCATGCTACTCAAGTCAGAAGTGACAAACTTCATGACACCCATGCAGATGGGAGCTGAAAGTTCGACTGCTGAATCCTACACTAAGGCACTGTATGAGCACATCCACTTGTGCATGAATCATGCCATCCCAAATAGAACCAAGATGCTCTCCTCCAAAAAAAGGAAGTCAATCTGGTGGTCCCCTGCCATAAACAAATTATACAACAGAGGAAAGAAACTGTTGCAGAAAAGAGGAAAACCCTAGGATGCAAAAAACTCCCTTACCAGCCTCGGTAAGAAGCTGAGATCCCTCATAAAATCCTCCAAAGCTAGTAACGAAAATAAAATTGCCAAAAATTCCAAAGACGACCACAAGGCATTCTATAGTTATGTCAAGAATCCAAATGGCAATGGTCAAATATGCTCTGAGCTACAACAGAATGACATTAAATATACTGATCCCAAGGATCCCCCCTCTCACCCCCTAAAGGGCCCATCTCAATACCAAAAGATTGCCAAATTCCAGTAATCATGGCCACACAGGTAGAAACCGCACTCTCCAAAGCTAAGAATACAGCATCCATGGGACCAGATGACATCCTGGGCTGTGTACTACATGAACTACAAAATGAACTGGCACCTCACCTAAATGTCATGTTTAACTATAGCCTCACCTCAAGCTTCGTGCCCACTGAGTGGCGCACAGCTACAGTTATCCCACTCCACAAGGGGGGATCTAGCTTGGATCCCTGGGACTACAGTCCCATCAGTCTGACGAGCCTGATCTGCAAGGGCATGGAACGCATTATCATGGAACTTATAAACAAGGACATTGACAACCTTCAAACACTGGAGCCCACCCAGTTTGGGTTCATGAAGGGTCGATCTTGTCTCCTGAACCTGATTGACTTCTTCAAATCAGTCTCCAGAGCTGTGGACGAGGGTAAGGCAGTCCACACAGCCTATCTGGACCTCGCTAAAGCCTTCGACACCATCCCCTACTCTGGGATCATAGATAAACTTACTAAGCTGGGCATAAATCCCTATGTCTCTCGATGGGTTGCCAACTGGCTTACTGACAGAACCCAGACTGTAAAAGTAGCTGACTCCAAATCCAGCTCCAGACAAGTGACAAGGGTTCAGTCCTGGGACTTCTCTTGTTTGGCATTTACTTCTCGGAAGTACAGGCCAACACTAAGGGACTCTGACTAACAAAGTTTGCAGATGACTGCAAACTGGGAGCCATTACTGAATCCCAAAATGATGTGGATATTCTACAAAAGGGCCTTACAGAAACAGATGCTTGGTGCCAAGCCATGGGCTCAAGCTTAATGCCAAGAAATGTATAGTTATCCCCTTTGGGAAAAACCATGTACCCATGAGTTACCACATAGGTGGCAGTACACTAAAAACCGAAAGTGTGATGAGGGACTTAGGGACATAGGTGGACTGTGGTCTCACCTTCGATAACCACATCACCACAACAGTCAGGAAATCCTTCTATGTGGCACACCTCATCACTAAGGGCTTTTCATCAAGAAAAAAGGAGGTCATTGTCCCACTGTACTCATCCCTCATTAAACCCATTATAGAGTACAATGCCCTGTTTGGTATGTACCTCACAAGACATCTGCAACAGCTGGAAAGGCCACAGAAATACCTCACTAAAAGAATCACAGGCCTACAGCAGATGCCCTATACTGACCATCTAAAAAAACTCCAGCTATACTCTGTGGCATATCGTCTACTCAGGGGCGATCTCTGCTTAACATACAAGGGCATGTCAAACCCTGAGCTGTTGGACATGCTCCACTTAAAGAAATCCCAATCCCTTAGAGGCACATGCTCCAGAGATTTAAACCTTGTCATCACAATGAACAAAACATGCTGGAGGGCTAGGTTCCTGACCCAGAGACTCCCCATACTCTGGAATAGACTGCCCATACATATCAAGCAGAGTGCCTCCTTGGCACTCTTCAAAAGGAACCTTGACGATTGAATGGGAGATAGGAAATTCACCCTGGAGATCATGTCAGTAGCCCTGCTAGACAGGGGTCCAGGGAAGTAAATATTATGGGAAGAAATATCCAGGGAATTGTTATGGCTAGGCTTGTATAGGCCCTAGGGCAGATAGCCTAGTACCAACCTGTGAACCTATGAACCTATTATGTGAATAACAGTAACAGCAGCTGAGACTTTTCCCAGAAAAGTGATAATGACTAACTGCTATATTGTAACTGCACGTATTGCTAATGTGATAATGACCTTCCTTTCATTACTGCAAAGGTATGCATACTGAGATACAGGTGATAATTGCTGCACATAACCTGTTGAGTAGGCATTCATTATATTACATTGTGCAACTATTATATAACACAGACTCAGTATCATCAGTAAGGAGAAGACCTGAATCATTCAGTCAAATAGTATAACACTCAGATATTACTGAGGCCTTCCTCCCACCTAAATGCCACACATAACTGACAAAGCCAGGAGAAATGCACAAAAATATGGAAGCTCCATGCAGCCAATAGCCACCTAGTGATAACCTTTATCTCACTCAGGCAGTATAATCACAAATAGAATAATATAAGCCGAAGTGATGTAACCCAATGTAATTTGCAGACTGACTTTCTATATGTCCCCAGTAACCCCTCCAATTGTTTGCATTCTGTATGCACAGGCACCAAAATGACACAAATTGGCCCAGCATCACTTCAGCAGTGAGACCATGTATGCACAAGCACTTCCCTGATACACAATAAATTATTTCTCCAAGCGACATCCTCACAATTATGCCCAGGTATGCATGCACCCAAAATGAAACATTTCTACAAACAAGCCTTCAGTAATATTTCCTAGTATGTGCTGCCACCAGCATGAACACTTTACCCAAGCAACCCCTTCAGTAGAATGTTGAGGTATGCACAATGTCCAAAATTAAACACTTCCCCAAATGAAATGCCTGTAATATTTGCTAGTATTAAACCACCAAAATGAAGCATTCACCCACGCAAGCCCTTCAATATAATGTATGCACAGGCACCAGAATGAAAGATTTCAATGAAACAATTGTTCAGTAACAATTTCTGGTATGTGCAAGCACCAAAAATGAAAAATTCAGAAACGAACACCTAATGTGCAGTGACCCCTTCTGCAGTCTGTCTTACTATGCACAAGAACCAGAATGCAACATTTCCATCGACAACCCCTTCAACAGCCCTTCCAAGTATGCACAAAAACCAACATGAAACATTACCCCCAATGACCTCTTCATTAGTATAGCCAGGTATACACAAGCTTTAAAATGAAACATTTGCCATGAGACCCCATCAGTAGTATGTCCAAGTATGCACAAGCACCAAAATTAAAACATTTGCCACTTGACCCCTTGAGTAGTACGTCCAAACATGCACAAGAACCAAAATGAAACTCCTCCGGAGATGTTAGCTGCTATTAACCATGCATACATGCCCGAAAATAGCAAGAGTGAATGAAGCAGGGACCACCCGAAAATGTTTAGCAAGACGGAATGAAGCAGGGACCACCTGAACAAGTCTGTGTTGTGGTTGTAAAAAAAAACAATAAAAACAAGAAGACCTGCCTGAAAAAAAAAAAAAACAGGTACGTGATTTCAAGACACACAATTTGAAAGAAAAGGACTGCATATGGCTCAGCAGGTTTGTAATGGTGTCAACATGTATATTGAATGAAATGTTCTATGGTATATTTATACCTAAATCCTTATAATGATTCACCATCTGAAGTGTGTTACATATAAATGAAATTAGTGCTAATATAGGAGTTAGCCCACTATGAAATTTTGTCAAATAACAATTATGTGATAATCATAATCATTAGTAATAACAAACAGTATCTTAGTGATGCTAGCAATTTTGCTTAGCCAGCACTTTTGATCCCTAAGGACTGTTGCCACCACTGTGTTAAATGGCACAGGGCCCAACACAGAACTCTGGTGTACTCCTGAAGTAATTTCTAAGTATTTGTAAACTACTGCTGAATGATGACAGACTCTTGCTAAATTATTCTTTAGTAGATAGATAGATAGTTAGATAGACAGACAAGCAGGTACTTATTATATACAGCTGTTCTGAATTTTCTTTGGCACAATGAGATTTCAGAAAACCAAAAAGTGAATACTGACACACCATCTAAATAAATTTGTAACTAAATAAAATGGTGAGTTAATCAGAAATATTCACCTATCTGTAAATCTGAAATAAAATAATACAGAGAAATGATGTAGCACTTGGTAATTTAACTCTCTAGGTAATTTATCTGAAAATTTTTGATAAGTCTTCTATGCAAATCTAACAGATGGTCTCACGATGCTACTTATAGGTTCATAGGTTGGTACTGGGCTATCTGCCTGAAGGCAGATATTAGCCTAGCCATGTTATGCAGTATTCACCGCCCCTTTAGTAATTCCCTAGACCTTTGTATTAGCAGCTAGTACCCTTGGCCCCTATCTAGTAGTGCTGTTGGTGGGATCCCCGGTGTGAACTTTCTGTTACCCATCCACTCATCAAGGTTCCTCTTGAAGAGTGATAGTGAGGGGCTCTGTCTTATGTAGATCAGGACCCTGTTCCATAGCAAGGGAAGTCTCTGCAAAGGGAATCTATCCCTCCAGCATGTTCTATTCATTGTTGTGTTGAGGTTTATATCCCTAGAGCGGGTAGTTCGAGTAGATTTGGTTTTGCTAAGATGGAGCATGTTCAACAATTCTGGGTTGGACATGGCTCTTTACGTTAGACAGAGATTGCCTCTGAGAAAATGGTATGCAACAGAGAACAGTCTTAGCTTTTTCAATCGTGCTGCATAGGGCAACTGTTTGAGGCCAGTAATCCTCTTGGTTAGGTACCTCTGTGGTCTCTCCAGCTGCTGGAAATGTCTAGCCAGGTACATTCCAATTGGTGCATTGTACTCAATAGTGGGTCTGATGAGGGAAGAGTAGGGGGGCACCATTACATCCTTAGATCTTGATGCAAACCCTTTCGTGATCAGATGAGTCACATAGAAGGATTTTCTAACCACTTTGGCAACATGGTTATCAAAGGAAAGCTGACTATCTACTTGGGTCCCTAGATCCCTTATTTCTTCTTCAGATTTCAGGGGATTGCCTCCTATGTTGTAGTTTGCAGGTACTCTGTTTTTTTCCAAAGGGGATTACTATGCATTTTTTTGCATTTAGCTTGAGACCATGGCTTTGACACCATGCATCAGTCTCATTTAGGCCCTTCTGGAGGATCTCCATGTCGGCCGGAGACTCTATTATAGCACCCAGTTTGCAGTCGTCTGCAAAGTTAGTCAGCCACAGCCCTTCCGTGCTTGCCTGTACTTCTGAGAAGTATATGCCAACAGGTGGGGCCTCAGGACAGAGCCCTGAGGCACACCACTCGTTACTGGTCTGGATTCGGACATAGATCCCGCTACTCTTACTTTATGGGATCTGAATGAGAGCCAGTTTGCAATCCATCTTGTGACGTAAGGGTTTATGCCCAGGCTGGTGAGCTTATCAATAATACCTGAATGGGAAATGGTGTCAAATGCTTTAGCAAGCATGTTTATGTTAACGATGAGAATGATAACTAGATTAAGTCACCATATATGCTTGATAAATTACATGGTAAGAAAACCCACACTGATGCTTAATTACATATTTTGTCGTAGTTAGTCTCATAACATATGCTACATATTACAAGTGCTTCTTGTTTCTTTATTATTTTAATGCATTACATACCCCAGTTACTTGTTTTCTTAGCTGGTTTGCTCCACTTTGCTCTTGAACATACCAACCATGAACTCTGAATTTGGCAAAACAGTTGTTACTTTTGCCCTCTGCTTCCTCACCATTTGAAAAAGACGAGTTTCCATTCTCAGATTTAGAGTTAGGGTAAACCTCATAGGAAGTACCAGAAAGTCTTCCTGAATTAGAAACATCAATAAAATCTTCTAGTAGATCAGTATTTGGGTCTAGTGAAATATTTACTTTGTTGCTGTCAAATGCATCTTCCCAGCATATAGCAGGTCCGTAGTCCAAATGTGGAGTCAATAACATATGGCATTTAGCTATAATTGTTATAATTAAAACAGAAATAAACCAAAGGCTAATGGCAACCAAAGCAATGATCAAGTACATGTTTAAGGGGAAATTTTGTTCCTGGGTGATGGTATCTTCGTCAAATTCTGGGATAACTTGTGGAAGATTATCGAACATTAATATGCCAATGGCTACCATAGCAGATCGAGGAGGATGGCCATTTTCCTTAATCTGCACTATAACCTTTTGCTTGCTAGAATATGATGTTTTGAGGGTGCATAAGGTTCTGATTTCACCCATCTGGGCTTCAAGGCTGAATAGTGTGGGATCACTGCACTGTAAGAATTGATAAGACAGCCATGCATTTTAACCAGAGTCTGCATCCACAGAAATAACCTTTGTTCCCAAATATCTTGTGTTTGCAGAACTTGGCACTAGCTCTACTGGAATGACACTATCTTTTGTAATGGGGTGTAAGAAGACAGGATTGTTGTCATTTTGATCAATAACAAAGCCATTTACAGTGACAATACAACTCAAAGGAGGATCTCCGTGGTCACTAGCTTGGACGTGCACATCAAAAGCTTTGAGTTTTTCGTAGTCGAAAACAGTCTGAGCATATAGATTCCCATTTTCTGAACTTATTACTAAATAATTTTCGACAGATACACAGATGATTTCATTCTCCAAAATAGAATATACAATTTTCCCATTATCTCGTAAATGTGGGTCTACGGCTTTTACTTGGTACAAGAAATCACCAACTGCATTATTTTCTGCTATGTAAACAATATACAAGTCCTTTGAAAACCAAGGTGCATTATCGTTCTCATCAGAAATGTGGCAGAAATAACCTTTTCAGTCGAAAGTGAGGGGGATCCCGAATCAGTGGCAAGAACTGTAATGTTATAACATGGAACAGTTTCTTGATCTAATGGCCCATCAGTTACTAAAGCATAGTACTTATCAAATGACTTGAGGACAAACGGAATATTTTCCTGTAAGTTGCACTGTACTTGTGCATTTACTCCAGAATCCAAATCTCTTACTTTGATATAAGCTACAACAGTCCCAATAGCTGCATCTTCACTGACCAGGCTAGAAAAGGAAGTTAGTAAAATTTCTGGTGCACTGTTATTGACATCTATTACATCCACGAAGGCTAATAACCAAGGTTCCCACAGCTAATCCTTCATTTACACTTACCTTGTAAACCGATTTGTCATTATTATTCACAACTTTTATGAGCTTTTAAGAAATCAGCAGGATAAATAGAGGGATCCAGCAGTAATTTCTGCAAAAGCAAGAAAAAGAAAGGGAACTTTTACTGCTGGAACCCCTATAAATTGGCACAGAACTAAGGATTTTAGGTCAGGGAGTGGAGGAGTTAAGTGGACTGTGATTGGACACAACGACTTGCTTTTATAGAAAATTGGCTTGCTAGGAGAAGAAAGTACAGAGTGACTTGCAAGCTAATTTTCTCTGAAAACTCAGATATAACCACCACGTAACTCTATGCTGAAAATTAAGCTGATTTTTTCAATTTAAGTTTCAAAAGTGGAGTTACTATCTGACTGCAAAGTTAACTGTGCTGGGAGAAGGCACTCGGGGTTAATATAATGGAATTCCTATCTTCTCATGGCATGCTCGGTGTTATGCACAGAGGCACCATGAGAAGGTACTCAGGGTTAATGAGTTAACAGGTGTATTTTAGAGACTGTATACTAAAAGACAGACTTACCTGCTGTTGTATACACCTGCTAGTTAACTGAATCACTGGCTGCAGGAATTAGTGCACTTAATGCAGTGACAAGTTCCTTTTTGGGGAAATGGTTTAGCTACAGCTAATACATGAAAGTATTTTGGTAGTAGTGTTGCTTATCGATGCTGCACATTGTGCAGTGCTGTTGTACAAGACTAAATGAGTATCATGCAATAATGCTATATAAATCATTACAGGAAATTGCATAATGTTGCTTCATAGAAATTTAATGAAGAAGATGCAACATTAGTGATATGGGGAGCAAGCATGGGGAAGTACAAAGGGAAATCTTTCCTAAACTGTGTCACTTACTATTAAATGTATTAAAAACATGTATAGGTAACTGAGTCTGTGGCAGCAGGTGTTAATGCATTGTTGCTGGAGGCAGATGGCACTGGGTTTGAAAACGAATGGAAGTAATAATTTTACAACCATGTATGATACTTTAAATATATCTACTTATATTGCTGTCTTTGGCATTGCTTCACATTGGTGCGCACCACACACCATTGTGCAATAATTCTTTAAAGAAAATAAATGAGGACGACAAGAAAGTGGTAAAATGGGAGCAAGCAGGGGAAAGGACAAAGTAAAAACAAGGCAGAAATGTGCAGGAAAGATGTAGGAAAGAACCATAGCTATCTACTTCTTCCAATCCTACACACCATCCCTGGCAGTTCGTCACAGGTGATAAACTCACCCCCCCCTCCCGCCACTACTCCTGGAGGGAGCCACAGGCCTATCCTCCAACTCAGAACTACCTGAGGTGCCAGGTAGTGCAGAGGCAGCAGGGGGGTTGCTACCAGGTACTTCACTAGATGTGCTGAACAAAGGTGGTGCAGCCAGTGGAGTGGGGGCAGGTGGATCCCATGGGACAGTCCTACTCTCCTGTGCTGTGGGAAAAGCAAAAATTAAAAATAGAAACCTAAAATATACAAAACAGAGAAAATGGTTGGGGTGAGAGAAAAAGAGAACATTAGTAACTTCATATGTGATATACAAGGCATCAATACAATTATTTAACTCGATTCTATTACCTTTACTTTTGACATTACAAACTCCTAACAAGTTTCTTCCCTCATTTTTAGGTTACCCAGTTTATAACAGTCACACTATAGTACAGATTTTAGCCACAAACCCTTGATGTGTGCATATACTGCACATATTAGTGTTCCAATTATACTAATTACAGATTACAGAAGGTCATTTGTGCCACTGGTATAGAGGTATGAAGTTACATGCTAATAATGATGAAAAACAAGCAGTATTGTATATTTGGGAAGTGTGTTTTATGAACACACAGTCAATGACTATGCTAAAATACTGTACTGTTCTTTTGTCTTTTGCATACTTTCCTTTAACAGTTTAGAGATGCATGGTCACTGTTATTTCAGAATATGGTACCGCTGCTTTGTGCTACAGACTTAGGCACAATTCTATTATTATTATTACTATTATTAAATGCTATTTAGACAGTACTGTTCTGATGCATACATACCACATGCTTCTCGCATTCTTACTGGATGCACGGCGTGGGATCAAACTTTCGAGACTCACTTCTCAGCAGCTGTGGAAAAAAACAGAATAGAACACCATTATGAATCAGGCTTGACAATATTCAGCTTTTAACTCTTACAATTTCTCACTGAAATTGATACTTACACATCTGTTGTGTGTCCTTTGCCTGATATTTCCCAATACAAAGGTCGAGGGTATCCTGCTTCCACCTCCCGAGGTCATCAAAATGAAGTTTGCATTGGTCATCTGTGCAGGAGATGCCTTTAACACTGGTTAAAGCCCTGACAACACCATTCCAGGGTGCAGATTTATACTCTGAGCCTGAATAGTCCCACTGCAGCAACCTGGGCCCATGCACCTTAACTAAAAGCCCAAGAAAAATCATGGACTCTTTGACACCCCACCACTGTGCTTGAAAGCGCACATCCTTTCCAACAACTCCAGATATTCCTTACATAGTCCAAGCTCAATGTCTAATGAGCATTTCTCACCAATTGCATTTTATATGCTGCCTATTGCATATCTCTCGCTTACTGAGAGTGCGCACATTTTGGATTTGCAACATTTGAAAACATTGAGCATCACTTACCATCACACAAACACAGCAGTCGAGGATGCACACTGGCAGGAACTTTGCACGATAGTAAGCGATGCACAGCAATGGCGAACAATGCAATTTCTAGCTTATTAGGTATACAGGCACTTGTGTACACGGGCTAGTGAAATGTACCACATATACCTTTCTTCAACACTTACAACTATTACAATAAGTAGGTAAAGAAAACAGTTGTACAGTATATGTTGCACTTAATTGCTATAATCTGCAATTTCAGACTAGTAAAACAAAACTTGCACATCCTGTACTAGAGCCCCAGACCTTCTACACTCCAAGCTTACACTTAACACCTGCTGCCATGGGATTAGTGAGCTGATATCTCCTATCTTAGTAGTTATTGTAAGGTACTCACTGTTAATAATAGTGCAATACTGCTAACCATGGTTGAGCATGATACTATATTATTAATTGAATGCATTCAGCTCATATGTGTAGTTGTCTCGGTCCTGTCTGTGTTAAAACACAAAAGGCAGACTGTCCACAGTTTTGCAGAATGCCCAGATATTTGCATCATATATTTAGCCTGTTTCTTGTAAAATGTGTGGTTTATTGTGAAATCACTGAAGATTGCAGCCAATATATAATGACATATATTTCTGTTCCACATTCAGTATACAGGTTTCATGGCCACCGGAGCGAGCCATAAAACCTTGCTTTCACATGCCACACATCATTAATATTCATGGTGCAAGGCTGCGCAATGCTACACAATGAGCAATATAACGTATGCAAATACACTCTGCGAAGGCTCTGCGTGGAACCTACATGGAGTTTATTGAATGTTGCAGCATCTTTATCACATTTAGTGTATATCTGCTGTTTTTCATGTTGTCAAATCCTTTTTTTATTTTCTCATAGATAAATACTCTGCATTTACTAACAAACAAAATTTTCAGCTTTTAGCTAATACAGGTTAGTTATATCCTATGTATTTTTGTTTCATGTATAGCTTCAGATTATCTACTGATTTGCCCACGTTTATCACCAACAACTAAATTATACTGACTGACATCACCTTAACCTCAACTTCTGTTTTGAGGACAAGGTAATAACTATTAAATGTTGTTCTTGCTAATATGAAAATGCACCAAAATTCCTTACTTATATAATTTTCAGTTTGCAGTTATAGTACATAATTTCCTTAAAAAAGTATGACGTTTTTAAACAAATATGACTATATCAGTCATGACTTCAGATATACATGCTTTACCTGTGTTGACACTGATTGACTAAATTATATTAAGTCCTTTTAATTCAACCTATGCCTCCTGTACAGAGGTGATGGATGGTTCATAGGTTCATAGGTAGGTACTAGACTATCGGCCCTAGGGTCTATACAAGCCTAGCCAAAAAGGTACCCTGGCTTTTGCCACCCAAGAAAATTATTTCCTGTGCCCCTCTTGAGCAAAGCCATAGAGGTGATCCCAGGGGTGCATTTCCTATTTCCCATCCAATCATCAACATTTTTCTTGAAGAGTGCTAAGGAGGAGCTTTGCTTGATATAGATAGATAGTTTGTTCCAGAGTATGGGAAGTCTCTGGGATAGGAATCTATCCCTCCAGCATGTTCTGTTTATTGTGATGACAAGGTTTAAGTCCCTAGAGCATGTAGCTCAGAGTGATTGGAATTTCTTTAAGTGGAGCATGTCCAACAGCTCACAGTTTGACATAGCTTTGTATGTTAGGTAGAGATCACCTCTGAGTAGGCAATATGTGACAGGGTAAAGCTGGAGTTTTTTGAGACGGACTGCGTAGGGCATCTGTTTGAGGCCAGTAATCCTCTTTGTGAAGTATTTCTGCAGCTTTTCCTGTTGTAGATGTCTTGTGAGGTACATACCAAAAGGGGTGGTGTACTCTATAATGGGGCTAATGAGTGATGAGTAGAGGGAAACAATGATCTCTGTTTTCCTGGAAGAGAAACCTTTTGTGATGAGGTGTGCCACATAGAAGGATTTCCTGAGTACTGTGGTGATGTGATTATCAAAGGAGAGACTACTGTCCACCTGTGTCCCAAGGTCTCTTATCACACTTTTGGTGTTAAGTAGACTGCCACCTGTGTGGTAGCTCATGGGTACAGAGGTTTTACCAAAGGGGATGACAATGCACTTTATGGCATTGAGCTTGAGGCCATGGCTTTGACACCAGGCATCTGTCTCAGTGAGGCCCTTTTGTAGGATGTCCACATTGTTAGGAGTTTCAATTATGACTCCTAGTTTGCAGTCATCTGGAGACTTCGTTAGCCAAAGACCTTCTGTGTTAGCCTTTACTTCAGAAAAGTAGATACCAAACAGGAGAAGACTCAGGACTGAACCCTGTGGTACTCCACTTGTCACTGATCTGAAGTCTGATTTGGAGTCTGCTACTTTCACAGTGTGGGTTCTGTCAGTGAGCCAGTTGTGACATATGGATTTATACCTAGTTTAGTGAGTTTATCTAGAATTCCAGAGTAGGGGATGGTGTCAAAAGCCTTGGTGAGATCTAGATAGGCTGTGTGAATGACCTTACCCTCATCTACGGCTTTGGTGACTGCTTCAAAGAAGTCAATCAGGTTTAGGAGACATGATCTGCCTTTTACAAGCCTGAACTGGGTGGGGTCCAGAGTTTGGAGATTACCAATGCCTTTGTTTATTAGTTCCATGATGATACATTCCATGGCCTTGCAGACCAGGCTCATTAGGCTAATGGGGCGGTAGTTCCTGGGGTCCATGGTGGCTCCCCCTTTGTGGAGTGGGATAACCGTCAATGTATGCCATTCAGTGGGCACAAAGCCTGAGGTGAGGCTATGATTGAACATGGTACTTAGGTGAGGTGCCAGTTCTTTCTGTAGTTCATGTAGAACACAGCCTGGGATGTTGTCAGGTGCCATGGATGCTGTGTTCTTGGCTTTGGAGAGTGTGTTTTTTACCTGTGCAGCTGAGATTACAGGAACTTTGCATTCTTCTGGTATAGAGATGGGCCCTTTAGGGGGTAGTGGGGTAAAGTTAGCACTGAACATATCTGCCAGAATGTTGGCAATATCAGTTGGTTCTGTATATTTAGTGCCATTGTGCTGTAACTCAGAGCAGATCTGAGTGTTGCTATTGAGATTCCTGACACAGCTATAGAATGCTTTGTGGTTGTCTTTAAAATCAGTGGTGATTTTGTTTTCATAACTAGCTTTGGAGGATGTTATGAGGGATCTCAGCTTCTTACTGAGACTGACCAAAGAGTTCTTTCAGTCATGGGATTTTACTCTTTTTTGCAACAGTTTCTTTCTTCTGTTGTAGAGTTTGTTTATGGCAGGGGACCACTAGACTGGATTTCTTTTTTTGAAGGATAGCATCTTGGTTCTGTTAGGGACAGCACAATCCATATACTTGTGTAAGTGCTTATAAAGTGCATTTTTGTAGGATTCAGCAGTCATAGCTCTATTGTCCGTCTGCATGGGTGTCGTGAAGTTTGCCACTCTTGTCTTAAGAAGCATGAAGTTGGCTTTGAAGAAATTTTTTGCGATTGTTTCCCTAATGGGGGGTGGGGGCACGATGTGGATGTCTAGGCTGATTAGCTTATGGTCGGATCTGACCAATTAGGAATTGACCTCTGGTGTGGAACACTGGTCACCCATGTTGGTAATAACCAGGTCTAGAATATTGCTGCCTCTGGTGGGGATGTGGATACATTGCTCCAAGGTGTCAGAATTTATGAATTCCAGAAAACGTTAAGCAAAAGAGTTGGTACATGAGTATTTTTTCCAGTTAATGGTGAGGTAGTTGAAATCGACCATTATTAGGGTGTTGGGTTATACCCTAATATTTTCCAGTGTATCAAGAATTGAGGAGTGAAAATCATGGGGCATGGTGGGGGATCTGTAGAAAGTTACAATTTGGATTGAGATCTTGCCCAGAGTTAGTTGCATTTGGATAATCTCAGATGCATTATGCTGAGCAACTAGCCTGGAGGTGTGGATATCCTTAATGAATATGGACACGCCTCCACCTTTAGTGTTTTGGTTCAGATTAGGTGGCTAAAAGGTGTGGTATGAATTATAGCCTGGTAATGCAGGGGTGCTCTCTGGAACCTTGAACCAGGTCTCTGTCACTGCACAGATGTCGATGTTCTCCATTTTAAGGAGTGCCTCGAGTGAATGCAGTTTGAGGTTTAGACTTCTAGCATTGAGTAGCATTACCCTCATATTTTGCTTGCTTGTACCTGTTACAGTGGTGGTTTTGTCCTTTGAACCTTGCCTAAAAAGGCACTATAGGGGTGGCAATAGCCTTAGCCAGTATCCGGAATCCCAAGGTGAAAGGTGCAGGCCATCTCTGGCAAAGCACTGTGATCTATCGATCAGGTCATCCCAGGCAGACAGATACTGGATCCCCTTAGAATGACACCAGAAGCTTAGCCAATTGTTGAAGTCAATCATTTTGTACTTGTACTGTGGTATCATTCTGGGTGATGGCAGGATGCTACTCAGGGCTAGGGTCATACCTGCCTAGGCTACAAGATCAGAGAGCTCCTCCATGTCTCTTTTCATGTAGTCCAGGGAGGTATGTCTCAGGTTATAAACGAAAAGCAAAACGGCTATACAGGTAAAACCCAGTATATAAAAAGAGAAGTATATGAGAGAAAACACTATACCGGGTACCACACAATAACGTCTTTATTTAAACAAAGTAAAAAGGAGAGGTGAGCGCTTTCGCAACCTTCGTTGCTTCATCAGACAAAGAATTAACTGTTCAACTGCTTGTTTTATATCACTCTCAGTCAAAAAAAAAATGTTTTCCAATTAGTGACATCATACAACTTTTGAAAATTTAAAGGCATATATGACAAGAATATTGTAAAATACAAAATATATATATACAAAAATGTAAAGTATGTTCATATTTATGCATATCTGTTGTTTTTTTGTTTTTTTGTTGTTTTTTTGTTTTTTTGTTGTTTTTTTTTTTTTTTTATTATGGAAAGGCAATATATCTGAGCTTATATTATTTATTAACTATTTGCATACAACTACTGATTTTCTGAGATTCACATACAAATTGTCTACATCTGAGATTGATTTCTTAGATGTACATATAATCAAATCAGAGTTGACAGGTTTTACCAGCAAAATTTTTCACAAACCCACGAAGAAAAATACATACCTTCACAAAACCAGTATGCATCCTAGACACATTCCAAGAAATGTGCTCAAGGGGCAGGTATACAGAACATTAAGATTACACAACAATGATAATGATGCACATGTGACATTATCCACAACCAGCCATGGCTTATTGCTTTATTAGGTACTTAAGATGCTTCTAGAATCCTCAACTTATAATTCACAAGATATTCTAAATCAAATAATTTATCTTTTATAGTTTTGTTTTCTGTTGTGAAATGGTGACTACAGTTCTAAAACATTCTGGTGAAATTCAGTATAGTCTATACTCTTCACTGTTAAATTTATATGCAATGTTATTAAAGTGCATAGCTCTCTCCCATTCTGCTCTTTAATTTGACTGCCATCTTTTTCTATTAAGTCCAGTTTTCCTAAGTGTTTAATTCTCTCTTTTACACTGGCAAAATGTCATTTTGATAGACTGATCTTTCTGGAGAAAAGCAATAAAATACTCCTCAATATTCCCCTTAGATAGTGTCTGCAAGATGTTCATTATATTGATCACTGCTGAGGTAGCCTTAGCTATAGGAATTATATTCTGCCAAGGACATAACAGCCAACCAGCTTCAAAAGCTTCAGGCTACCTTCCATGTGCACAAACTGTCAAGCAGTATAAGCTGAGCTGACTAAACGACAAGTTTTGGCAGAAAGCCCTTCAGAGCTTTACTGCTGTTGAAAAGTATGCTCCTCTGAGGCTTTTGAGAAGCAACAATCAGTTTGTGCTTTCCTTTGCTAGGCAGATAAGTTCCCTTTATGGAAAAAACTTCCATTTTCTTAAATTCATTCATGTTGATTTACTTTCCTTTTCATGAAAGTTATTTTAAAGCTAGGAGTGTTGTGTTTAACAGACTGTCTCAAGATTGTAATATAATTTTAAATGTAGCACTTATTTTTTTCTGTTAGTTTAAAAGTAGTGTTAACTAACTGAAAGAATATTTTCTATGAAGAAATTCATTTTTTCCCTCAGATTTCTGATTTAGACTCAGAGGAGACCTCGATTTCTAATTCTCCCTGTGGGGGATTTGTTTTCTCTGAGACTATTAATAGAATGTGCCAGTGTTTTCAGTGTGAGAACACTGAGGTTTTTCAGCAGTCTCAGAAAATACTAAGAGTTTTTACAGAAAGATTTTCCAGAACTTACATTCATTCCTCCTGTTCTGTCTGCTTTAGAGGATGTGTGTGTGTGTGTGTGTGTGTGTGTGTGTGTGTGTGTGTGTGTGTGTGTGTGTGTGTGTGTGTGTGTGTGTGTGTGTGTGTGTGTGTGCGTGTGTGTGCGTGTGTGTGTGTGTGTTTGTGTGCATATGTGTCTTACTGCCTGCAGTTTTCCTGTTAGCCAGTTGCCCCAAAAAAGGCAGATAGGATGCATAAAATCCCTCAATCTTTTAAATGTTTCTATATTATTCCCAAACTTGACTCAGCAGCTATAGCCCTAGTTGATCCCACTGCTGGTAAGCACTCAGTTAAATCCAATTCTACTCTTTCTGTTAAGGATGGGAAAATTATCAGTAGGTATGGGAAAAAATGTATACTTCTGCAACTTTTGCTTTCAGAATTTTGAATTGCCAGGTTCGTATGTTAAAGTTTGTTCTGACAAATTGCGAAAGTATTAGGAATGTTTTATCTGCAGGATCTTCTTGCAAGCAAACATCTACTTAAAATACCTTAGTTTCTTCTTTTCACAGATCACTATTCATTGTAGCAGTGTATGTATGACTCTGTTGATACTTCTTCCAGAGCTATGGCCACTGGCATTTTTTTGGAGGTTTGCATGACTGCATTCTCAGAACCTTTCAGATAATGTTAAAAAACAAATTTAAAATCTTCCTTGGGTAGAGATTTAATTTTTGGCCCCTCTGCTGCAGAGGTGATTAAAAAGTGTGAATAAATGGGCATGCCGATCCAGGGAATTTCTAAAATTTTTAAGCTCTCCTTTTCCAAACTGTCCAATGAGTTTTTTTTTGCACCTGTCCTATTTTTAGACCAAAAAAAAAAACAACAGAATTCTTGTAAACAGATGTTTAAGAAGGAGAGGCAAGGGAGTTCCAAAATGAAGTCTCTAACCTCCCAAAACCAAGTACATTCTAATATGTCTGAATGACTATTCAAGAGACCTTGTGATCCACTCTTACCCTGGCCCCATTTTTTCTTCCAGAAAGTCTTAATCTCCATATTTTATGTTTGGCATTAGATTGCTTTAGACAAATGGATTCTGAATATCATTCATCAAGGTTACAGATGGCAGTGGGAGGAAATTCCACCTTTTCCAGTGGTCATTCCTTATCCTTCACATCAGACTATTTTGTTTCCACCTGTTCTTCATCACATTCTGTCCCGAGGATTGATAGAACCAGTTCCTCCTTTCCAAGTGAGGAAGGGTTTTTATTCAAGCAAGTTCCCCTTGCCAAAGAGTTGCAATGCTTGGAGACCAGTTCTGGATCTTTCTTTCCTAAACCTTTTTGTGATAATGCCCTAATTCAAAATTATGTCTTTTCACAACCGGTTACCTCTTCTTAGGCTTTTAAGTTTCCTGGTAACACTAAACATATAAAATGCTTATCCTCACATCCCTGTTCATGCAGACCTCAGACATTTTTTAAGGTTTTGTATGTCTGTATCACATTATCAGTACTTTACCTTAACCTTTGGACTATCCACTGCCCCAAGACTTTTCACAAAGTGTCCAGATCTAGGTATAGCCCATTGAAGGCTACAGGGTATACACAGTTTGTTATAGATGATGAGTCTCTTTCAAAGTGTCAGGAATCTCTCTATTGGGTGAGAGATCTCTTAAACAAGCTGGATTTGAAAGAGAACATTTAAAAGTATTTCTTGACTCCTTCACACAGATTTGTGTTCCTGGGATATCACAAAATGGGTCTACTTTGTTTGATAGAAAACACAACTCATTTCGTTGAAGACTCATTTCACTGAAAATGAATTGCCTGAGCACAATGTGTATGTGCAATACTCTTTGTTAAAGCTTATTTCTAAGGTGTCTGTATTGCTAACCCATGGCGTGCACACTAGCAGTTCTGCAGCAGTCCCTTTTCCCAGCGCTCTCCCCTCCAACCATTTCTCTACCTGTAATAAGTTGATTCTACATGCTACTTTTTCCCTGCCCCCTGCAGCTGTAAGGCATGTTGTCCTTTCCCATTATTTTTGCACAATTGTCACACCTGTTCAATTCTCCTTGAATTAGATCAAACCTTAACTCATAAGTAACATACCTCTGAACTTGTCAGCCCCTTTGAGTGCTCAAGAGTGCCTGTATCACTGATTGTTTTTGTTGGTCTCTTCTGCTCCTTCCGCCTTCTCAGCTCTGCCCACTCCGTTCACCCTTCAGGCTCACTTCGCTCCCCTACCCTGGCCCCAATTCCCACCAACCCCCAGTGCCTCTACACTTATAACCCCAAAACCACACCCCCGCTAGCATTCAGCGTATCTGGACAATCTCCACCCACCTCCTCATCCACCAGCCCCTCCTGTTTCCACTACCCAATGCCCTCCCTTTACCTATTCTTACCTTTCCCCATTCTTACTACCAAGGCCCACAGACCACTTTGCTTTCTGTTAATTCCTTCTCCCCTCTGCACATCCTCACTGCGTACTATAACCTTACACTACCATTCAAATCAAACCTAAACATACTCTACCGTTGAAATGTTTACCTTTCCTCCTCTACTGCCTACTCTATCTCACCAGACTACATGACTTTTCTTACTCGCTTCTCTATCATACAACTTCAATATATGCCTTAAAAGAATCTCACCTCTCAACTTATATTTCTCCTCACCTCTATTATTATAATGACTCTCTCCTCTTTACTAGAAAGATTCTTCCTGATATCTGTAATACAGTCCCAATTCCTCACAGTCTATACCTCTCCAGCTACCCTGCTCTCAGCTCCAACTCCAAAGAATCTAAAGACCTTGCCTCCCTTCTACTTCAACTAATCTCTATCCTCCTCTCTGGCAACATACATCCTAATCCTGGATCCTTAAACAACCATGCTTCTAAACCTAACTTGTCTTCCTCACCCTCTCACCATAAATCTCTCCTTTTTGCTAGTATTAACACACAAAGTGTATGCAGTAAACTTCCTACCCTTCATGCCTGGCTATCCCATTACCACCCTGACATTCTCTCTATCACAGAAACATGGCTAAAACCCCACATAAAAGATTCTGAAATTAACCGTCCCAACTACAAGATCATAAGAAATGACAGAACTCTAAAGAAAGGTGGTGGAGTAGCCCTACTTTGCTCCTCCTCCCTAACAGTGACATCCTTTACCAAGCCTATACCCCAATTCACAACAGCTGAACTAACCCTGGTCCTCCTGAAAATTAATAACCATAAAAACATATGTATAGCTGTTCTTTATATTCCACCAGGAAATAACATCCCCATTCTTGAAGATATCCTTTCTTGGTTCTCATCCAACATAAGCAATGAAACTATAGTCTTAGGTGATGTAAATATAAACTGGAATTCTATTCAATCACCTACATCACCTCAGAATATAAACCTATACAACTACATGCAAATAATTACCTCTCCTACTAAATTTAATAAAGATAACTATGGTACTATTCTTGGCTGGATATTAGTTTCGCACTCCAACTCCATTTCTGACAATGGCACCCTACCCAAACTCCCTTAGCGATCATCTCCCTGCCTTTGCTCATCACTCACCATCCTTCTCCCATCTTCACCACAACTACATCACAACTCGTACCCTAAAAAACTTCAACCCTCTAGCTTTCTCTGATTCACTAAAACATATGAACTGGAACCCTGTAAAAACCCTCCCTCTTGACGATGCTGTTACATACTTCAATACTACATTCAATAACCTACTAGATAGCATTGCTCCCCACTGAACTAAAAGAATCAAAACCAAATCCACCTCTTGGCTAACATAAGCAATTATTACATTCATTCATCTCTGAGATAAATCTTGGAAGTGTTACCATAAATCTAAAACACTTAACACCCTTACTGAGTATAAGCAACTCCATAATAGAGTCTTCTTCTTTCGGCTTTTTCCCAGTTAGGGGTTGCCACAGTGGATCATCTATCCACTCATGATTGGCAGTGGAGTATTTCAGTGTCGAGTTGCCAGCCCGGCGTCCAATCTTCCACAGAAGGCACACACATGCACACACTCACACCTAGGGCCAATCTAGAGTGTCCAATCCACCTACTGCATGTCTTTGGGATGTGGGAGGAAACCGGAGCACCTAGAGGAAACCCACGCGACCACAGGGAGGACATGCAGACTCTGCACAGAAGGCACCGCAGCCAAGAATCGAACCAAAGAACCTCTTGCTGTAAGGTGGCAACGCTAACTGCTGCACCACCGTGGCCGCCCAACTCCGTAATCGAGTGAAAAAACAAATTGCTTTAGAGCAAAAGTCCTACTACTCCAAGCTTTAAAACAATCATAGATCCAACCCCAAAAACTTTGTAACAGTATATCTGCTCTCCTCTCTCCTGGCAAAAAAGACAATCTCTGCCCTGACCCTACCTATCCAGATCATATCTTAGCTACCCAATTCAAGTCTTTCTTTATTGATTCAATAGCCAAGCTCACCATATCATTCTCCAATAACACTTCTACTTCACCCTCATCCCACACCCTCAACTCTAATCCCACTGACATCAACACTACTCATCTCCCCCCTTTACCATACAGCCCATCTCTCTGTACACCATAAAAAACTTCTACTAAATCTAAAAGCATGCTCTCATGCCCCAGACAACCTTCCATCTAACTTTCTCAAACTAGCTGCCAATGGCATAGCCCTTCCCATCACCATACTTATCAACCGTTCAATCCAAGAATCCTATGTACCCCTCCTGTAGAAGAAAGTGTTCGTCATTCCCCTCCACAAAGGTGACAACAATACTGAAATTTCCAACTTCCGTCCTATAGCCATCCTGTCCCCTATCTCAAAAGTCCTTGAAAAATGCATACACTTGCAACTCCTTCCCTACCTCCCAGACAGCTTCTTTCTCCAACTCAACATGGATTTAGATCTGGACATAGTACAACCACTGCCCTTGTCTCCTTCCTTGACATCATCAACTGTGCCCAAGAGTCTGGTAACATTGTATCTACTCTTATCCTAGACTTATCAAAGGCCTTTGATAGTGTTTCCCACAACCTTCTCTTGTCCAAACTCTCTCTTCTCAATCTATCTGCCTCCTCTATTAACTGATTTTCCAGTTACCTTTCTAATAGACAGCAAGCCATCAAGTGGAACAATAGTATCTCTTCCTTCCTTCACACTACAATAGGAGTTCCACAAGGCTCAATACTGGGTCCCTTACTTTTTAACATCTTCATTAATAATTTTCAACAGTTCATCCCTAATACCAAACTTGTCCAATACACGGATGATTCTACCATAATTTGATATGCTCAATCTCCCCACAAACTCATGCAACTAACACTAGATGCCTTCTCTCATGCCGAGTCTTGGATGCTGAAAAATTACCTTGATCTCAATGCATCCAAAACCAAAATCATGATCTTTACCCCATCAAAAATGCCTGTATTGATAACAACTCCTCCATAGTTAGTCAGAATAAGATTCCCATTGAAACAGTCTCCCATACAAAACTTCTAGGTGTTATCATTGATGAAAATGTAAAGTTTGACATTCATATACAAACTAGTATTAAGAAAACACACCAAAAGCTCAGAGTGCTGTATTGTCACAGCTATTATCTCACTCCCTCTTCCAAACATATACTATTTCCTACTTCATCCCCTCTCTCTCTTGTATGGAGCCCCTCTACTCACCAACTATCTCTAAGTTTGCTACTGGGACAAAATCCTCCTCCCACCACTGTGATGCACTCCACTCCTTGAACTGGCTGGAACTCCCCCACTACCTCTCTTACATTTAACTGTTAACTGCTCACAAACTTATTTTCAAACCCTCTAACTGCCCTTCCTTCTCCTCCATACTCATCTTGCATCATCCTGACAGACTACTCAGGTCCAGTAACCAGAACTTCCTTGAAGTGTACAAACCCTTACGTGCACCTGGGCAATTTCACCTGTCTTTCTCCCCTGCTCATGTATGGAATTCACTTCTCCCCAAGGGTGGCTCGTGCTATAGGACTGCAGGACTGCAGCCCCTCCACCTGTAAAAGTAAAATACAAATCAGCAGCCCTTCCACCTGTAAATACAAATCAATCAGTAAAAAAAACATAATCACGAGTCCTGGAACTCCGCTCATGCATACTTGGAGTTCTGGAAACTCACAACTATAGACTGACTGCTGTGTAAGCAGTCTGGATGGGGGAAAGGCATCTTGCCCTGCAGATGCCTAGAAGTCTGTGCGTTGATGACCGCATAGCACAGAAGAACTCCAGACTGCATCATCCGCAGGCTGGAGCCTGCTCTCAGTCCTTCCACGAGAGTATGATGTTTGAGTCAGCCTTCTTCTCTCGGGGAAACCAGCCAGCCCGGCCATGCATGCAACTTCCTCGGGACACTGTCACTAGGACTTGATTTTATTTTAGATCTACCAGCCCGGCCATGCTTGCAACTTCCTTGGGACACTGCCTGGGACTTAATTTGTTTTGAATCTACCAGCACCTGGCCATGCTTGCAACTTCCACGGGACACTGAAAACCAGCACATCAGGTAAGGGGTGTGTATCTGTGTTTGTGTGTGTGTGTGTGTGTGTGTGTGTGTGTGTGTGTGTGTGTGTGTGTGTGTGTGTGTGTGTGTGTGTGTGTGTGTGGTAATATCACTCATCTGAGACAGGTACAGTAAATATACATACAGCTAGGGGCGCACACTTTCACACAGTAACAAGACATATAAACAATGGCACTACCAACATATACTTCCAAAAACTACTGAATGCTCCCAAATTTTCAAAGTTTTTCTTAAAGTCTCGTACTGCATCTGCTTTGAAAAAGCAACACTTCTATGTGTATTTGTCAGCAGTCTGCTGTCAATTTTTCTTTTATTGCTGCTTTTTTACAATTATTTAACAAGCCATCAGATGTGCTTTTTATAAGCAGCATCAGACTTTGATCTTTGTGTGTCTTTGTATGTACTGCTAAAAATATAGTTACACTTATAGTTATAGCAGTGGCAATGAAACTTTGCAACCCAATTGGAAGCATGCTAGCATAACAATTATCTGTCTATTCTTGCTGAAAGAAAAAAAGTATCATCAGTGTTTTTGTGTAGGCAATTGTTCTAAGAACTGCAGGCAGTGCAACACAGTTCAAGTTAGGCATCCAATTACTGAATCGACTATGGAAAAAAAAGACTAGCAGTTATTATGTAGCAGGTGTTTTTTTCTAATATGCTGTATATCTATTTGGCTTACTTGCTACAGTGTATTTGCAATTTACATGTAGCTCACTTTAACTATATCAACCAAGTATCTTGATGGCCATGATTTAACTGCTTATATAAAATCTGAATGCAAACAGTTCTGAGAAGGGGCTATCTCCCAGGAAAAACGCAACTGCCTCTAAACCGTCTTTATGTTGGATGGAGGTATACAAGCTTTTAACATCAACCACCAACCGATATTTGTTCTTGTTCCAAACTATTGGGGAGATCTTATGCAAAAAGTCAAAACTATCCTGTATATAAACCGGGGATTTCAGAACATAGGGTAGCAATATTTTATGTAACACTAAACCAATATTATGTAAAAAATATTTACAAGCAGAGATAATAGGTCTACCCTGTGTTTTAACCATGCTTTTATGTACTTTAGGTAGACAAAAGAAAGCAGCTATTTCACTGTTCCAGTTAAATAACCTATCCCTAACATCTTTCTCAGTAAAACAGCCTAACCTTACACTTCTATCTAGCATCTTTTCAAATTCAACTACTGCTTGTTCATATTTATTCCTGTTACATTTTTCATATACATTAGCATTTTCCAAATGTTCCATGCACATATCATAATATTGTAGTGTATTCATGATAACTATTTTATTCCCTTTATCCGACGGTTTTATTACTGTGGGCAGGATTCACGATGGCTTGCATGGAGTCTAAGAGTAGTGTAAGACTCCATGCAGCCATCGCGATCCAGGAACAGCCTGAATGTGCGTGTAAGAGAGCACCTAAAACGGCTCTTACACGGACAGGGCGTGGATATGCTAATTACCTCACTTGCAGCCAAAAGGCATGCAAATGAGGTAATTTCGCGATCCAGGAAGCAGAAACCTGCCCGTGTAAGAGCCGTGTTATCTGCAGAAATGTACTCAGTTGATAACTGAGTACCGTTCTGCAAACAACACAATGGAGCCTTGTCAGCTCCAAATAAAGGTTGCAAATGTCACAGGCAGCATGCCAATGGCCAAATATGTGGCCACTGGCAACGTACCCCGATGCAAACATAAAATCATTTTTTTTTTTTTCGGCGATCGCCGATGTTTAAACGTAGCGCAGCACCACGCAAACGGGCTGCACTATAAAAAACCCAGAAAAATAAAAAAATCAAACCTACAAATGTGGGTTTATGCAAAGCATGAATTTACAATGGAAGGGAATAGCAGGCTAAAACAACATGGCCACTGAGAAGGGGTTGCTAAGGGGGAAAGCTGAGTGTAAGACATGTAACTAAGCATTAGTAGGCAATCCTATGTAAATGAGTGGTAGGATAGTGAATCGTACTGTTACATTGGAAATGAGTACATTCTGTTCAGTGTAGGAGTAGGATAAGGGGGAGTAACAGAGTAGGAGATAGGTGACATCACAGGGGGGAATGTATGAAAGGAATGCAGCTCATTGGAGCACAGTGGTATGTGAAAGCTGTCAGTCACACATTATGGAAAGAGGAGTGTCAACAAGTAGGCATGGGAAAGCCAAGAAATGGAAGGTGTACACTATGGATAACACCAAAGTTTCTTGCAGGGCATGCTGGCTGTGTGCATGCTGGTAGGCACGAGTAAGCTAGAGTACATGCGTGTAAGTGTGAGTGCATGCGTTTAAGGCAGAATACGCATGTAGGAGCCTGTTTAAACACCTGTAAGCTTGTTTGCGCTGGTGCGCGCGTTTTAACCCGAATAAGCAGATTGTAGTCCGTCTAAGCATGTGTGCACGCGTGTTAGCCTCTGTGAGCGTGTTTTGGCTGGTATGCGCGTCACTCCCCCCTGAGGGAACAGAAGGGAAAAAGGAAGCATGAGAAATAGTAGGAAGCTAGCAGGGATTACTGGCAGAGCTAGCAGGTGAAAACAATCAGAAGCAGGCAATTACACAGGCAGAACAGTAGCCCAGCCCTGCACTTAAAACTCTGCAAACAACAGTGCAGAATGTTTCTCTCAAGAGACACTGCAACAGAGGAGTAAGCTATTAGAAGTGAAAACTGAAAAAGCTTCACTCAGACCAAAAATGCTAGGGGCTGCCATAGCTGTTATAAGGAGACATATGCAACTTGCTGAGGGTGGTGACTATGCAAATGCTGCTGGACAACCTACAGTGAGGAGACGGAGAAGAGTGTACAGGCCCAGGGTCACCTACCAGGGGTTACATGAGCTGGAGATAGTGGAGCGCTATAGAGTGAACAGAGACCTCCTACAGCAAATTGTTGAGCTGTGCAGGCCATGCCTCACACACAGAACCAACAGAGGGGAACCCATCCCAGTGGAAACCAAGGTATGTGTTGGCCTAAGAATACTAGCAACAGGTACTTTCCAGAGACCAACTGGTGATATGATAGGGATATCACAGGCATCAGCATCCAGGGTACTGCACCAGTTCCTGGATGCCATGTCAGCACATGTCGGTGAGCATGTATATTTCCACAATTCCCGTGAGGTATTGGCCAGCAATATGCGTCTCTTCCAGCAAATAGCGGAATACCCTGAGGTAGTGGGTGCAATAGACTGCACGCATATACGCATCAAAGCACCAGCCGGTGAGCAGGGTCGGGCCTACATTAACCACAAGGGCTTCCCCTCCATCAACTGCCGGGTCATGTGTGATGCCCAGGGCATAATAATGAATGTGTGCTGGCTGCCCTGGAAGCTACCATGATTCCCATATCTGGCATCTGACGCAGCTGTACCAGACATTTGCCAATGGGGACATCCCACATGGTCACTAAGTGGGGGATGCTGGCTATGCACTGGAGCCGTGGCTGATGACACCCATCAGAAATGCACACACACCTGAACAAGAACGCCATAATGAGGCACACGCACAAACACGAAATGTAATCGAGCGTGTGTTTGGGCTGCTCAAGTCATGGTTCCAGTGCCTGGACACATCTGGTGGAGCCTTGCAGTACTCACCAACTACATGTACCCAAATTGTCATGGTATGTGCTATGTTACATAATATGATTCTGCAAAAACAGCTACAGCAGGACCAGCATAGGGCTGGGCCAAACAGCCCCCCACCATTGCCAAGCCAATCACAGGCAGAGCGTGACTCGGAGGAGGAACAACCTGAGCCTGCCCCAATAGGCAAAAGGAGGCATGCCCAGTATGCCTTGGCCTTGGCAAAGCGGCAACACATAGCACATACACTGGCTCAGTAGGAACCCTGGAAATGATACCTCTCTCTGACTCACACATATAGTAAAAGGGATGCCTAAGTTGACACAACCTGCTTTCAAACATGTACAGGGAGTGTAGTATGTGCATCCAACATAGACAGCCCTGCAGCACCACCTGAGGCATGATTGCCATGTGTTAAACAATGTAACACCATGTAGTACATGCGAACTTGATGACCCTGACTAACATCCTACCCTCACCAAGCATGATGCCACAATATGAAGACGAGATGATCAATTACAATAATTGGCTTAAGTATTGCTCTTAGTCAAAGGGGATCCAATGCGTGCCAGCCTGGGATGACATGCTGAGCAAGACACAATGCTCCACCTACTAGGGATGGCATGCACCTATCAGTCCTGGCCTTTTGGATACTGGCAAAGGCTGTTGTCACCCCCACCGTGCCTTGAATAGGTAAGGCTCAAAACACAAACCCACCTCCATAGGTATCACAAGGGATAAGAACCTAGACATAATGCTACCCAATGCCAGAAGTCTAAACTGCAAGATGCATGCAGTCTAAACTCCCCTCAGCATGGAGAATGTTGATATCTGTTCTGTAACAGAAAACTGGGTCAAGGCTCATAAGACCACCCTAACGCTACCAGGTTACACCTCATACCGTGCTTTACAGCCCCAAAACATGGAACAAACTACAAAAGGCGGGTGACTAGCAATAATTGTCAAGGATAACCACACCCCCATGTTGGTACCACAACAAGAAGCAGCATGGACTGTCCATGGTCAAGTAACAGTGGCTAAAACTGCCTCCCAGTTTGTAGCCTGCTACAGACTACCCTCCTAACACCAGGAACTGCACTTGGCCTACGTTGGAACACATGGAAATATCAAGCTCTCCAAACAACATTATATTGGGTGACTGAAAATACTCAAACATAGACTGGCAGCATTATTCCAGCTCCAACACCCTAGGCCAAAGGTTCCCAGAATCCATAAACCAAAATGCTCAGGAACAACGTACCACTCCCACAAGAGGGGTAAGCATACTGGATGTGATAATCAGCAACATGGGTACTCTATGGCCAGATAAGAAGTGTATCCCTCACTGGTAAGATCAGACCATAGAGTAATCACACTGGATATTCACATCCTGACCACAGTCCCTGGCCAGAAAACCACAGTGAAAAACATGTGTAAAGGAAATGTTGCACTCCTCCAAACTGATGTGGAATCCATTAAAGGCCCTATGCCTGTGGAAAATATGGGCCACACCTCAGAACCCTTTATAAATGCATTCTATGAACACTTTCAGGAATGCATGGATTATTTAATCCCAAATAAAACCAAGGCCCAATTCCATACACGCAAGCATCTGGCATGGTGGACCCCAGCCATTAGCAAACCATGCAAGAGAATGGGGAAGCTACAACATGATAGAGAAAACCCAAAAAGGGAAGTAATCTCTGATCAGTATTATGGCAATAAAATATGGCCACTCATAAAATCCACTAAGGCCAGCTACAACAAGTTGAATCTGTGAATCTTGGGCAATGTTACACCTGCCCCATGTACACAGACAACCCCCTCCTCCCCCCAAGAAATACAAATATATGTGAGAGATGCAACCATTTACCCAAACTGGAGGCTGAGCTCTCTCAACTCAGTACTGTCACAACTAGTCAGGAGGAGAAGGTAACCACACACACCACAAACCCAGTCTCACATAGACCCATCACAACTGCAAACCAAATACATAAACACACAAAAACATTCCCGGAGGCTCTAATTAAAAATCCACCAAATCAACAGAGGCCTCCAAAGCAGACACCCAAGCATCCACTACCTCCAAACATAGCACATGCAACACATAGTACACAAAGTCATTGTGCCAAACAGTCACAGCCCGTAAGGACAAACAACATGCCTGATACACTTGTAACATCATCGTTTTTAAAGCTACCGCTTGTTCATTGGAATATTTATTACATCTGCAGTTAGCTTCCTTCGTGGTTTTCATTTTCAGTAGTTTGTTTGGCTGTTTTTGTCTTAAACGTGGTGGTATGGCCAACGTTGGAAGCAGTTCGATGCAGGATCCATTGTTCTCCCAGGATCTTGTGGGAGAAACTAATAGCGTAAACGCAACTGGAGGGGTCGAAGAAGTGAACACTGACGGCGACCTGACTACATTGATCCACCTGCTTTTAGGCAGGATGGACACGTTAACACAACGCATAGACCGATTAGACAACAGGACCGGAAGGACTGAAGAGTCAGACGGAAGCAGAGGAGACACCGAGATTCGGAATAACACCAGGTACAACGTAATGGGTGTTATGGATCCAAATAAAGCTACGAGAGCTGCAGGACGCAACAGAAGTGGCATAGTAGTTGAAGGGACAATCGAGACAAACAGTCCGAATGCCACTTCAAACAGCGATGTTCAAATTCCACCAGGACAAGGACATTTGCCCATGCATAACACAGGGCACACACAAGGTACTGTCATGAGAAGTAGGTTGCACGATTCGGCACCTACCATAGATTTGTACTTAAATAAGAGGAATTTCTTCAATGACAGCTATGATAACAATAATGAAAGTGAACTGGGTTTGGGAGCTACGGGCTCAGTATTAGATAACATTAACATGCTTATTAGTAACTTTGATGCTAAATTATTCAAATGTAAGAAATTACAACTAGAAATTGCTTATCTAGAAGAGTGCATAGAAAGAAAAATTGTTCCAAAAGGGCTCAGGCAATGGCGCTTCCCAGTAGGCGTAGTTGAAGGTACTTCATTTCATCATTTATTGCTTGACCTTTTTGATAAACAGAGTTTTGAGTTTATGAGATTGTTGATTCAGTATTATGATGAACAAATAAACACTTTAAGAGAGGAACTAGCCGAGTTAGAACAAAAAATTAAAGAGCATCAAGATTTTTTGAGGTATAAATACGATTATGCACGTATTTTCACAAGTATAGAGGCCACTACCAACAAGCTATGTGAAAATAAGAAAAGGAAAATCAGGAGAGATGTACAACAGTACACGGCCAAGGTTGCCTACCCAGCACCTTCACAGGTGGGCAAAGCTAAGAACATAAACAACAGGAATAAGGTTAAAGTTAATGGAATTCCTTTTAAAAAAGATCGATATGATTTGCCTAGAGTAGGGCAGGCAGCGCAATGTCTGGATGATTTTTTGAATAATGAAGGTATTAATAACCAAGGGGATAACCCCAGGGGGGACGGTTTAGAGGATGACTTGGAGGTTATAGTCACGTCGGACGACGTGGGTATGACATCTCCATTACAGCAAGGAGCCTCTAATCATAAAGGGGGTGAAATAAGTGATGACCATAATCAGGGTTTTTGGGAAGGCCGGAATTTACATCAGATGAATTTGAGGTCAAAGAGGATGGGGACATCAGGTATAAACCCAAAGAACAGGCAGAACCAGGGAAGGCTATGACAACTGAGGAGGATTACCCTGTAGTAGTATGTAGTTCAGAAGGAGATTTTAAGATTTTCAATTACACCACTTTGAACATCACCAAAGATATGGTGGACTTCTTTTCCAAAGGTTTAGGATTTGTCCCTGATTCCCATATGGACTTAGTTAAAACCATAATAGACCTCAAACTGTTTGTTCGTAAATTGAACTTAAAAACTGTTTTAGGTAAGGACTCGGCTTTAATTAACCCTTTTAGAATAGCTAGCTTATTTAACCCACCTCTGGTTAATCACTTGAAATCATTTGAAAAGGCCTGTGAGCTAGATTTAAGACACCTAGCAGAGGATAAACGGAGTAAAAAGAAGAATATTCTTAACATTTCCAGTGAACAGCGGGATTTTTTAACTTTAATTCAGGATTGTAACATACGGGTGATGAAACCTGATAAGGGTAACGGGCTTATTTTTATGAATAACAATGATTATGTTAATAAATTATCTGCCCATTTAAACAACGGCCCGTATGAGACAATCAGTTTGAATGAAGTTAATAAAGCATTTAGTTACATCAGGAATGTAATTGAGGATTTATTCCTGGAGGAATTTATTGACCAGGATATTCATTCCTATTTGTGTATGTTAGCACCAAAAATGCCGAAGTTTTTTGGAGTCCCAAAAATCCACAGATCCATCATTGAACCCCCATTTAGACCAATTGTTGATAGCAGGGGGTCCATCTTAGTGGGGTGTGCTAAATATGTGGATACAATTCTTAAACCACTCATAAAAACTGAGGAACAAATTTGTAGGGACTCGTGGCATTTTTTGGAGAACATTAACAGAATAGCCTTTGATCCCAATTTTGTTTTCTTAACAGTGGACATAAAAGATCTGTACACTGTGATCCCGCAACATTTGGGAATAGAATGGTTAAGGTTATTCATGGAAAGTAAAAACGTACCTCAGAACATAATTTATATTACTGAAACGTTAATGGAATTGATTTTAAAATATAGTTTTTTTAACTTTAATGGGTTCACCTATAAACAAACTACAGGGGTAGCCATGGGCTCCCCGTGTGGTGGAGCATTTGCCAATTGCGTCATTGCACAATGGGAAAACATGTTTTTATTTACTAACGAAGTATATAAAAAACATGTCGCCTGGTACACTAGATACCAGGACGACATGTTTTTTCTGTGGAAGGGTCCTGTAGAAGACATAAAGGTCTTCATTGACATTATGAAGACTTTTACTAGTTTTCTGGACTTCACCTTTGAAGTGAATGTCAATGAAATAAATTATTTATACATAATGCTCACTAAGGATTATGAGGAATCTAGATTTATGAGCAACATTTACCGCAAACCAACGTTTTCTAACGGGTTTCTACATTTCAGTAGTTGCCACCCTTACCATCAAAAGAAAGCTGTAGTTAAGGGACAGATGGTAAGGGCGGCACGCATGACCACCAGAGATGTAGATTTCGTTAAGGAGTGCGATAAATTAACTAGCATGTTTATTAATAGGGGTTATCCCCAGGTCCTTCTTATTGAAATTAAAAAGGAAGTAGAAAGTAAAAGGATGGTGGGTTATTTTCGGCCTATTTTAAATTCAGAGCACTTTGATAGTAACATGGAGCATGACAACAGGGCAACTGAAATGAGGAATAGTGTTAGGAAAGATGTAGGAACAAAGTTTTTGTGTACGTTCTCAGTGGACCATTATTATATTAGGGACATTTTACAGAAGAATTGGTCAATAATTAAAGAAGACAAACAGTTAACTGACCTATTAGGTACAGTTCCAGGATTCACTTTTAGAAAAGGGTTGTCATTGAAATCCCTCTTGGAGAGGAATAATAAAAAAACATTCTCTAACAGGCGTAAAGGGATGACCCGATGTGGAACATGCTGTCAGTGTAAATGTATCCAAGAGGGGTTCCAATTTAACATCAATAGGAACACATATAAAGTCATGGGTAACTTTAATTGTGGGTCTAAGGCAGTTGTTTATGTTGCCCTATGCAATCTATGTTCGGCTTTCTATATAGGAAAGACCGAAAGGGCACTTAAGAAACGCATATATGAACACCTTTATGCAATTTCAAAGGCTGACATAAAGAATGCACTAGCCCGCCATATTGTTGATTACCCGGGTCATGCTTTTAACTTTGTGGTGGTAAAACAAGTAGCCGCAGACCCAAACAGTGGCCCCTGGCAGCTTATTTTAGAAAAGGAAGAACTCCTTTGGCAAGTGAGAACGGCAGCGTATAAATACCCCGGCTTGAATGAGGCCATTGCTTTGTCCTGTATACTTAGAATATTAGCCATGAGGAGATAAAGCAGGCTTGATTCTAACTCCGACTGTTTCCCTTGGGGTCAGTTTATTTTGCTTAGGCCTATCCCACATTCCTTAGATGCTTCACTATTTAGTCTTCTTTTCCCTGTCCACAATCGGTAGCTTGTTGTTTCTTGGTTTTGGACAATAGGTCTCCTATACTTATAGTCTTTGGTCAGGTTTCAGGCAGCCCCTATTAGGTGAACTGTATTTGTTATTGGGGGGCATTAGGGTTTTGTTTCTCCATGTCCATATAGGGCAACATTATTAGATTTGAAAGAACTGTTTTCTTTCTGCCCTATTTGTTTTTAATATAAGTTATCAGTGTTTATTTAGCTAATAAGATCATTTTTAGTATTTATTTGTATGTATAAAAATTGGAATAACTAGAATGTAGTTTTTATGGAGGCATCTCTTTTAAAAGGTTTTTAAAGAATAGTACGATATTACATATGTGGGCACATATATAAAAGATGCCTTTTTGTGTAACCAAGACGAAAAAGCAGATTGTGTCCTAAATGAATGTGTATCATTAGGAATTAATAATGAAAAACAGTGCCAGAGCGTTCTTCAGCAGTTTATTAAAACAATGGTAAAAACAAACCAAATAAAACACAAATTACTGTAGTAATTTGTGTTTTATTTGGTTTGTTTTCACCATTGTTTTAATAAACTGCTGGGACGGAGTTCGAACGTTTTCTGGCACTGTTATTTCATTTTATTAGTTTTTTGGAGTGCTGGTACCTGGTTTGGAGATTATTAATTAAAAATTGTTAATTAGGGAGGGGTTATAAGTATTTAACCTCTTCCCCTCATTGATTTTAACTGTTTTGTCTGAGGAAGGAGGGTTAGTATACCTTCCGAAAGTTCTTGGTTAATAAAAGTGCTAACATCATCGTTTTTAAAGCTACCGCTTGTTCATTGGAATATTTATTACATCTGCAGTTAGCTTCCTTCGTGGTTTTCATTTTCACAACTAGTCAGGAGGAGAAGGTAACCACACACACCACAAACCCAGTCTCACATAGACCCATCACAACTGCAAACCAAATACATAAACACACAAAAACATTCCCGGAGGCTCTAATTAAAAATCCACCAAATCAACAGAGGCCTCCAAAGCAGACACCCAAGCATCCACTACCTCCAAACATAGCACATGCAACACATAGTACACAAAGTCATTGTGCCAAACAGTCACAGCCCGTAAGGACAAACAACATGCCTGATACACTTGTAATAGGTGACTCCATAGTCAGACACACTGATGTCCCGCTCACCAGACTGAACAAGGAAAAGGGTACAGTAAGCTGCCTGTAGGCTGCTGCAATCCGCCACATAATACAAGCACGCAGGTCACTCCAAAGCAAGTACAAATATGACTCAGTCATTGTCCATGCTGGTGTGAATGACCTGAGACGCACTCCCTGGACTACATGAAAAGAGACATAGAGGAGCTCTCCGATTATGTAGGTCAGGCCGGTATGACTCTGACCCTGAGCAGCATCCTACCCTCACCAAGAATGATGCCACAGTAGAAACACAGAATGATCAGCTTTAACAATTGGCTCAATTACTGGTGTCATTCCAAGGGGATCCAATGTCTGTCTGCTTGGGATGTCATGCTTGACAAGCCATGCTGCTTTGCCAGGGATGGCTTGCACCTGTCACCCCTGGGCATCTGGATATTGGCTAAGGCTCTTGCCACCTCCATAGTGCCTTTTGTAGGCAAGGCTGAAAAGACAAACCCACCTCCCTAGAAAACATAAGTGGAAAAAACATAAGGGTAATGCTGCTCAATGCCAGAAGTCTAAACCTCAAGATGCACACTCTCGAGGCCCTCCCCAGTATGAAGAACATCGATGTCTGTGCAGTGATGGAAACCTGCATCAAGGCTCCTGAGAGCACCCCAGCACTACCAGGTTATACCTCATATCATGCTTTTCGGCCCCAAAACCTGGACCAAACCACAAAAGGAGGGGGAGTATCCATATTCAGCAAAGATACCCACATGTCCAGGTTACTGACAATGCACGAAGCATCGGAGACCATCCATCTGCAACTAACCATAGGCAAAACTGTTGTACAGTTTGTAGCATGTTACAGACCACCCTCTCAAACCCAGGAACCCCACTCAGCCTTACTGAAGACACTGGAGAGTATGAATGTCTCTCCAAATACCAAACAAGGTACTCACAAATTACCACATAGGTGGTAATCCATTACGTATGGATGAAGTAATCAGGGACCTAGGGACACAAGTGGACAGTAACCTCTCATGTGACACTCACATTGCCAACATGGCTAGGAAGACCTTCTATATTGGCCACCTTATCATGAAAGGATTCACATCTACATCAATAGAGGTCATTGTGCCATTATACTCTTCTCTTATCAGGCCCATAATTGAGTACAATGCCCCATTTGGGATGTATCTTACCCGACACCTGCAGCAGTTAGAAAAACCTCAAAAGTACCTCACCAAGAGGATAAAGGGTCTCAAACATTTGTCATATGCTGCCTGGTTGAAGACACCCCAGCTGTATGCAGTCACATACTGCCTACTCAGAGGTGATGTATGCCCGATGTACAAGGCCATGTCCAATACAGAATTAATGGACATGCTCCACCTCAGAAAATCCAAATCCATCAGAGCCGCGAAAGCGAGAGATGTCAACCTCAACACATAAATAAATAGGATGTGCTGGAGGGACAGATTCATAACCCAGAGGCTCCCTACACTCTGGAACAGAATCCCACTCCATGTGAGGCAGACCCCCTCACTGACTCTCTTCAACAGGAATCTTGCCAAGTGGATGGGAGATCATAGATTTACACTGGGGGTCTTCACTGTGTCACGTCTAGACAGAGGCACAGTAAAGTAAACCCTAAATGGGCATAATATTCACATAGCAAGGGGTGGCGAAAGCCACACACACTCTGGCTAGGCTTATAAATGCCCTAGGGCAAATAGCCTAGTATGAACCTATGAACCTATGAAGATACAAATTGTACAGGACACTAACGATAATCACAAGGCTTTCTTAACTGACGGTAGGAACCTTGTTGGGAATTCACAGATATGCTCTGAATTACCAAATATTACAAACAATACACCAAACCCACACACATTGCCACCATCCAACCTGACAGGTTCAGTGCAAACTCCCCCCCCCCCAAAATACCAAATATCTATCCCATCAGAGTGCTGTCCCCTGACATTGCAAATGCTGAGGTAACAGCCAGCATCTTTAAAGCAAAACACACAGCATCAATGGTACAAGATGGTGTCCTGGCTGTGTCCAACATGAACTCCAAGAAGAATGGAATGCCAAATAACACTACTGCTCAATTTCAGCCTTACCACAGGATATGTACCCAAAGAGCAGTGTACAGCAACAGTGGTCCCTCTCCACAAAGGTGGTGCCTGAATGGATACTGCAAACTATCACCCCAGAATCCTGACAAGCTTGGTCTGCAAAGCTATGGAAAGGATCATCATGGACCTCAGAAATAAAGATATTGGGGACCTAAAGACACTGGACCCTACCCAGCGTGGCTTTCTTAAGGGCAGATCCTGCCCCTTAAACATGTTTGACTAATTTGAAACAGTCATCAAGGCCATTAATGAGGGGAATGTGGTCCACATAGCCTATCTGGACCTTGCAAAAGCCTTCCATACAATACCCCACGTGTTCATTATAGATAAGCTCACCAGCTTAAATATAAACCCCTATGTCAGTAGATGGGTTGCAAACCAGGCCAAGGACAGAACTGACATGGTCAGAAATGCTTCAGCCATGTCAGACTACAAACCAGCTACAACTGGCATCCCACAAGGCTCGGTCCTGGGACCTCCCTTGTTTGGTATATATTTCCCATAGGTACAGGCCAACATGGAAGGACTGTGTCTGAACAAGTTTGCAGAGGACTACTAACTGGGCACCATATCTGACCCTCCAGCTGACACAAGCATCCTACAAAAGGGTCACATAGAAACAGACAACTGGTGCCAGAGCCATGCCATCAAGCTAATTGCAGAAAAGTGTATAGTCATCCCCTGTGGATAAACAGTAAGTGCCCACCAATTACCACATAGGTGTTAACCCATTAAGTACTTTAGAAGTAATAAGAGACTTGTGGACACAAGTTGATAGATATCTTGCATTTGACAACCATGTGGCTGTAGTGGTTACAGAAACATACCATATACCCACCTAATCATGAAGGTAGTCAGATCTAGATCAGGGGAGGTCATTGTGCCTCTTCAGTCAACATTCATCAGCCTCACAATTGAGTACAATGGCCCCTGTGGGATGTACCTCAGCAGACACCTCCATCAACTGGAAAGACCCCAAAAGTACCTCACCAGGAGGATCAAAGAGCTCAAACAGATGCCATGTGTTGCCTGATTAAACAAACTGCAGCTCCACACAGTGCCATACTGCCTGCCCAGAGGCAATCTGTGCCTGATGTATAAAGCCATGTCCAAGCTGGAATCAATGAACATGCTGCACCTTGTACAATCTGAATGCCAGTGAGCTATGCACATGAGAGACCTGAACCCCAGCACTGACATACATACGACATGCTGTAGTGATTGATCCATAACCCAGAAGCTCCCTCCACTCTTGAGTAAACTCCCAGTATAGGTTAGCCAGAGAGTCCCTCATTGACTCTCCTCAAGAGGAATCTTGATGAGTGGATGCGAGATGGTAGGTTTACCCTGGGTATCACTGTTATGTCATGGGTAGACAGAGGCACAGTATACTAACCTTGAAATATGTCATGGCAAAATCCAGTTACAATGTGTGTTGAAGGACAAACACACTCTGACTAGCAGTAGAAATGGCCTAGGGCACATCACTAGTGTTTGTCGATGTCCACCCAAGTTGCGGAATACACTACTAATGTTGGACAAGCCTGGTTTAAGTAGTCCATATCTGAACAAAATGCAACATGGTCATATGTGCACAACTGTCCCTTAACCAGTCTGGTGTGCTCACTATGAATATTTAAAGCAGTGATAGGACTGAAACCCAGGATACTGTCCACCACAGTGAAAATACTGAACCAGTACACTATACGATATTACAGTGTTTGGTCAGTATGAAAGGATGTTGACAACTTTATGCAAACTATCCCATGGAAACCCTGCAGGCACAGTATAATCCCTGTTGGGTTCAGACACAAAGCAGTTGGGCAGTAAGTACACAACATGACTCCCAACACACAATTATAAATGTGAAATATTTTTGAAGTTCACACACAACCACAAATGTGGTGGACTGCAGATTGCAACATATGGAAAGCTCACACTGGGCATGCTTGCACACTTTGATAAATGAGACATATGTCAGGCAACAAGCCATGGAAAGCCTGAACTGGGCATGCTCACACACTTAGGCCATGTCTCAGTTTAGCAGTTGGCCACACATATCTGGTATTTGTATGTGTTAATCCAGGAACCAACCACAATACAGCAATCTGCCCAGTGCACACAGTTAAATGACTACAGAGACATAAGTTAAATAGTGGATCCCTCTCATATTCAAACATCTTCCACAGATACACAAGTTGTTCATAGAAACAGGGAAAGCTATGGCAATAAAGACCTGCAAACAGTTTATCAGCAACAAAGATTGTGCATCTGAAAATTAAACATATGGGTGTAGAGGTCAATACTAGGCTGTTTGCCCTAGGGAATACAAGCTTAGCCAGAGTGTGCTTGGCATCTGTCTCCCCAGTACAGTAGGCTACTGTGCCTCTGTAAAGTAGGTCACAGAAAGCACCATTTAAGGCTAGTGTGCTGTGCCTCTGTGAAGCAGGGACACAGTGGAGATCCCAGGGGTTGAATTTGCAATGTCACATCCATGTGGCTGGTGTTTGCTGGAAGAGAGTTGGTGAGGACATATAACAGTAATTGGGTGTCAATTACAGACTGAGGGGAGCCTTATCTGCAGTGTCTGGACAATTTCACTGTCGACACTTTGGTGTGATGAGTTTGAGGGATTGAAGTGTCGTGCCAATACTGTTCAGAGAAGTCCTCCCTCTGTGGGATATTGCTCTGTAATGTATTAGCTTCCTCCTTCTGTTGTGCAGCTTATATATGGCTGGTGTACACCAGACAGGTCTCCTGTTGTGGAGGAGTCTTGGGTTTATTTGGGATAGCATGATCAATGCAAACCTTCCAGATGCTCATAGAATGCAATTGTCAAGGATTATGCAAAGTGGCCTGTATAATCCCCCAGCATGGGTCCTTTGAAGTCTTCCACCCCAGTCTTCACAAGTGCAAAGTCTGCTTTTGATAAATACTTTGTTTGCAGTGACTTCCTTGCCGGGGGTGAGGATGGGATATGGATGTCCAGGGAAAGTTGGGTATGGTCAGATATTAACAATGGTGGTCTACCTCTGGTGTGGAACATAGAGTCCCCATGTTGCAGATGGTCAGGTCCAATATGTATTCCCCCTTGTGGCTGTAGTGAGTGGTCCTGCCATAGCACATGGATTCACAAATTGTAGTGGCTGTAGGGTGATGTTGTTGAGGCCTGAGTAGTTTCCCCACACAATATACCTGTACCTGACATTAACCACTGTAATGGTGTATGTGAACACCTTCATATCCTACACTGTTCCCAGGGAAGCAAAGTGTGTGTCCTGGATATGGGAGGGGTGGTCTGAACAGGTTGTGTTGTGTGTTACAGGTCCTGTGGTCATGAAGCATGGTATAAAACATAACCTGGCAGTGCTGATGTGCATATCTGACCCTGAAGTAGGTGGCTGTTAATGCATATATATGCTATCCCCCTAACTGACAGATAGTAATAGTTGTACATACTTCTTTATAAATAATGATGTCAGCACCCTATAAATATTGCAGGAGAAGAGCAGTTATCCAGTAATTCGAATAATGCGCTCCACAAATGCGTCTCTCTCAAGTGTCATAGTATAGTTAGGTAGGGGTTTGAATCCTGCAAATGCTGAGTGTGTGTGTTTGGATAAGGGGGGTTAGTGTGTGTGAAAGAAATGTCCCTTTTGGCAACTAGAAGAACACACTACATGATGCACATTCCTCTTTCTAAACACTGATGATGTCAGCACCCTATAAGTATAGCAGGAGAAGGGAAACCTCTCAGTAATGCAACTAGCGCGCTCTGCTAATGCATCTCTCTCAAGTGTCATCGCATAGTTAGGTAAGGGTTTGAATCCTGCAAATGCTGAGTGGGTGAGGGGGTTTAGTGTGTGTGAAAGAAATGTCCCTTTTGACAACTAGAAGAACACACTACATGATGCGCATTCCTCTTTCTAAACACTGATGATGTCAGCACCCTATAAGTATAGCAGGAGAAGGGACACATCGTAGTTATGCGAATAGCGCGCTCTGCTAATACATTTTTCTCAAGTGTCGTAACATAGTTAGGTAGGTGTTTGAATCCTGCAAATGCTCAGTGTGTGTTGGGGTGAAGGGGGTTAGTGTGTGTGCAATTCTGTGTGAAAGAAATGTCCCTTTTGGCAACTAGAAGAACACACTACATGATGCACATTCCTCTTTCTAAACACTGATGATGTCAGCACCCTATAAGTATAGCAGGAGAAGGGCAACCTCCCAGAATTGCAAATAGCGCACTCTGCTAATGCGTCTCTCTTAAGTGTCATAACATAGTTAGGTAGGGGTTTGAATCCTGCAAATGCTCAGTGTGTGTTTGGATGAGCGGTGTTAGTGTGTGTGCAATTCTGTGTGAACGAAATGTCCCTTTTGGCAACTAGAAGAACACACTACATGATGCACATTCCTCTTTCTAAACACTGATGATGTCAGCACCCTATAAGTATAGCAGGAGAAAAACAACCTCCCCATAATGCAAATAGTGCCCTCCCCTATTGCGTCTTTGTTAAGTGTCATAACATAACTAGGTAAGGGTTTGAATCCTGCAAATGTTTAGTGTGTGTGTGTTGGGATGAAAGGGGTTAGTGTGTGTGAAAGAAATGTCCCTTTTGGCAACTAGAAGAACACACTACATAATGCACATTCCTCTTTCTAAACACTGATGATGTCAGCACCCTATAAGTATAGCAGGAGAAACAAGACCTTGCAGTAATGCAAATAGCGCGGTCTGCTAATGTGTTGTTTTCAAGTATCATAACATAGTTAGGTATAGGTTTGAATCCTACAAATGCCATGTGTGTTTTTGTCACACAGTTTGTCCATGTGTGTGGGGTGTTGCTCTTAATATTGTATGACATAGATTATATCAGTAATGTCAATGCACATATGAGATATGTGTGTGCCACATAGACATATCTACCTGTGACCTTAAATAGTTCCCATGTCTGAAGACTGCCTCATGTGAATACATGGAATTTGCATTACACAACTTTATGACTGTGGTTTTCTGTGCAGGGGCTGCATTTGGTATGTGAATATACAGTGAAGTAGTCTATGGTGTCATCTTACCAGCGAGGGATACACGTCTGGTCTGGAGCATATAGTCCACATGTTGGTGATGATCAGGTGCAGCATGTTTTCCCCTCTTGTGGGAGTGGTAACAAGTTGTTCCATAGCAATTGAGTGTATAGATTCTAGGAACCTTACACCTAGGGTGTTGGAGCTACAGTAATGCTCCCAGTCTATGTGTGGGTAAATGAAGCTGCCCAATATATTGTTGTTTGGAGACACCTGCAAATATTCATGTATTCTTAAGTAGGCCAAGTGGGTTACCTGGGTTTAGGAGGGTGGTCCGTAGCAGGCTATGAACTGGAAGTCAGTTTAACCCACTGTTAGTTGCATGTGGATAGTCTGTGATGCGTCATACTGTGGCAACAACCTGGGGGTGTGGGTATAGGTTCATAGGTTCATAGGTTCATACTAGGCTATCTGCCCTAGGGCATTTATAAGCCAAGCCAGAGTGTGTTTGGATTTTGCCACCCATTGTAGATTAATGTTGCTATGCCCTTTTCTGAGGTTAGTATACTGTGCCTCTGTCTAACATTGGCACAGAAGTGATACCCGGGGTACACCTACAATCCCCCATCCACTCATCATGATTCCTGTTGAAGAGAGTCAATGAGGGACTCTGCCTAACCTGGACTGGGATTTTATTCCAGAGTGAAGGGAGCCTCTGGGTTATGAATCTGTCCCTCCAGCATGTCCTATTGATGTCAGTGCTGAGGTTCAAGTCTCTCGAGCGCAAAGCTTGATGGGAGTTTGATTTTCTGAGATGCAGCATGTCCATTACTTCTGGGTTGGACATGGCATTATACGTCTGGCACAGATCGCCTCTGAGCAGGCGGTATGCCACTGAGTATGGAGTTATGTTAACTGGGCAGCATATGGCATCTGTTTGAGCCCTTTGATCCTCTTGGTGAGGTACTTTTGTGGTCTTTCCAGTTGCTGCAAGTGTCTGGTAAGGTAAATCCCAAAAGGGGCATTGTACTCAATTATGGTCCTGATGAGGGATGAGTAAAGAGGCACGATGACCTCCTCTGATCTAGATGTGAATCCTGTCATGATTAGGTGGGCTATATAAAATGTTTTTCTAACCACTTTGGCCACGTGGTCATCATATGAGAGATTGCTATCAACTTCGGTCCCCATGTCCCTAATTACTTCTTCCGTACGTAATGGATTACCACCTATGTGGTCATTTGTGGCCACTTTGTTTTTGCCAAAGGGGATGACTATACACTTTGTGGCATTTAGCTTGAGGCCATGACTCTGGCGCCAGTTGTCTGTTTCTATGAGGCCCTTTTGGAGGATGGTTGTGTCGGCTGGAGAGTCAATTATAGTGCCCAGTTTGCGGTCATCCACGAACTTGGTCAGCCACAGTCCTTCCGTGTTGGCCTGTACCTCCGAGACATATATACTGAACAGGAGAGGTCCCAGGACTGAGCCTTGTGGGACACCACTTGTAACTGGTTTGGAGTCTGACATGGCTCCAGCAATTCTAACCATGTGGGTTCTGTCCTTGAGCCAGTTTGCAACCTATCTAGTGACATAGGGGTGTATATTTAAGCTGGTGAGCTTATCTATAATGCCCAAGTGGGGTATTGTATCACAGGCTTTTGCGAGGTCCAGGTAGGCTGTGTGGACCACCTTCCCCTTGTCAATGGCCTTGGTGACTGTTTCAAAGAAATCAACCAGGTGCAAGAGGCAGGATCTGCCCTTAAAGTCACACTGGGTAGGATCCAGTGTCTGTAGTTCCCCAATATCTTTATGTATGAGGTCCATGATGATCCTTTCCATAGCTTTGCAGACCAAGCTAGTCCGGCTTATGGGGCGATAATTTCCAGGATCCGTTGAGGCACCACCTTTGTGGAGAGGGACCACTGTTGCTGTACACCACTCTTTGGGTACATAACCTGTGGTAAGGCTGAGATTGAATAGTAGTTTTATGTTTGGGTTTAGCTCATCTTGGAGTTCATGTAGGCTGCAGCCCGGGGCACTATCTGGTCCCATTGATGCTGTGTTATTTGCTTTGGAGAGGACGGCTCTTACCTGAGCATCTGAGATGTCAGGGGGCAGCACTCTGCTGGGATAGATATTTGCCCTTCTGGTGGGGAGGGGGAGGGGGAGAAGTTTGCACTGAACCTGTCAGCTAGGATGTTGGCAATGTCTGTGGGTTCGGTGTAGTCTTTTGTCATTTTGGACTAATTCTGAGCATATCTGGGAATTCCCACCCAGGTTCCTAACATAACTAAAGAAAGCCTTGTGATTATTCTTAGTATCCTGTGCATTTCATCTCTCAAAGCTGTCCTTAGACGATTTTATGAGTGCCCGTAGTATTTTGCTAACACTGAACAGAGATGCCTCCCCTTTTTGGGGTTTTTCTCTATCATGTAGTAGCTTCCTCCTTCTATTGTATAGTTTGGTTATGGCTGTGGTCCGCCAGACAGGACGTCTGCCTTTGTAGGATTGGGTCATGTTTTTATTTGGGATTGCATGATCCATGCATTCCTGAAGGTATTCATAGAATGCGTTTATAAAGGATTCTGTGGTCTGGGCCGTATTTTCCACAGGCCCAGGGGCTTTGAAGGATTCCACCTCAGTTTTGAGGGGTGTAGAATTTGCTGTAGAGAAGTTTTACACTGTGGTTTTGTGGGCAGGGGGTGGGGTTGGGATGTGAATATCCAGTGAGATTAGTTTATGGTCTGATCTTACCAGTGAGGGTTACACTTCTGGTCTGGAGCATAGAGTCCCCATGTTGGTGATGAACAGGTCCTGTATGTTTCCCCCTCTTGTGGGAGTGGTAACAAGTTGTTCCATAGCATTTGAGTGTATAAATGCTAGGAACCTTTGAGCTAGGGTGTTGGAGCTAGAGTAATGCTCCGAGTCTATGTTTGGGTAGTTGCAGTCCACCAATATAATGGTGTTTGGAGAGACCTTCATATTTCCAGTGTTCTCAGGGAGGCCAAGTGGGGTTCCTTGGTTTGGGAGGGTGGTGTGTGCCAGGCTATAAACTGGAAGGCAGTTTTACCCACTGTTAGTTGCACATGGATAGTCTCTGATGCTTCGTGCTGTGCCACCAACCTGGAGGTGTGTGTATCTTTGATGAATATTGATACTCCCCCTCCTGTTCTGGTTCGGTGCAAGTTTTGGAGCCAACAAGCATGGTATGCGGTATAACCTGGCAGTGCTGGGGTGCTTTTGGGAGCCTTGAACCAGGATTCGGTTACTGCGCAGCTATTGATGTTCTCCATGCTAAGGACAGTTTCCAGTGCATGCATCTTGAGGTTTACACTGCTGGCGTTGAGTAGCATTACTATTAGTTTCCTATCCCTTGTGATGGAGGTGGTTTTGTCTTTTAAGCCTTGCCTAAAAAAGGCACTATGGGTGTAGCAAGAGCCTTTTCCAATATCCGAAAGCCCATGGGTGACAGGTGCAAGCCGTCCCTAGCAAAGCATTGTGGCTTGTCAAGCATGTCATCCCAGGCTGACAGGCATTGGATCCCCTTTGAATGACACCGAAACTTAAGCCAATTGTTGAAATTGATCATCTTGTCTTCATATTGTGGCATCATTCTTGGTGAGGGTAAGATGCTACTCAAGGTCAGGGTCATACCAGCCTGGGCCACATGCTCAGAGAGCTCCTCTATGTCTCTTATCATGTAGTCCATGGAGGTACATCTCAGGTCATTCACACTGGCATGGACACTGACTGAGTCATATTTGTACATGCCTTGGAGTGACCTGTGTGCTTGTGTTATGTGGCGGATCATAGCGCCCGACAGGCATCTCACCGTGACCTTCTCCTTGTTCAGCCTGGTGAGCGGGACGTCAGTGTACCTGACGATAGAGGCACCTATTACAAGTGTATCAGGTGTGTTGTTTAGCCTTAAGGGATGTGACTGTTCAGCACACTGGCTTTGTGAGCTACGTGTTGCATGTGTTCTGTTCTGGGGTAGCGGTTGCTTGTGTGTCTGCTTTGGAGGTGTCTGCTGCTTAGGCAGAATTTTATTTAGAGACTCCGAGTATGTTTTCGTGTGTTTATGTTTGGATTACTGTCGTGGTAGGTCTATGTGAGACTGGAATTGTAGTGACTGTGGTTTCCTTCTCCTCCTAACAGGTTTCGCCAGTACTGAGTTGAGAGAGCTTAGCCTCCAGTTTGGCTATATGGTTGCATCTCTCACATGTGTTGGAATTTGTTGGGAGGAGGAGAGGGTTGTCTGTGTACATGAGGCAGTTGTAACATTGCCTCTAGATTCCCAGATTCACCAGCTGGACCGGAGAGGAGATTGACAACTGACCTTTGGAAATGCTAGAATAGTATTGGGAATTCCTTTATAATTAACAACAAAAAGGGCCAATGGGGAACAAGGTACTCAAGGTGAGTTTGTGAGGGTGTAGTGCTTTTAATTTGTTAATGCTGGCATATATAAATGCTTTAGTGAGCAAGTGCCAGGTAACTCAAATGCAATGTGTTACAGGTAACTTAAATGCAAAAATGACAAACAGTAACTTTCTGTCAAGTGAAACAAGGAAATACGTACAGTAAGCAATGCAGATGTCACTAGGGATCCACAGAGGTGCTGTAAAGCTGCGTTTCAGGTGGAATTAGTGTTTCAGGGAAATAACAAGCAAACAAGCACACAAACAAAGCTACATTCAGCAGGCCTGGATATAGTCTATGCTACAGCAAACAAGGTGTACCAATTTCAGTAAGAAACAGTTCAAATATGCAGGCACTATAGGCCTTTAGCCAGAAATTCCCAGCTCGGACGGGCAGAGTCCAGCCTCTCCTCCCACAAGAGTGCAGACCATGAACCTTCGTAATGTAAAATAACTGGCCTGAAGCCCAAGTGCTTAAACCAGAACTAATACACATTTAGAATAACAGACACTGAGCCCTCAATCAGCAGTTCCCAACTTAGTAGGATGTATGCTACCTGTCCTGCCACCACAGTATCCTTGACATTTAACGGGACTCACCCTCCTGTCATAGTTAGTTCTGTGTTTTGGGGCTGTCAAGCATGGTATGAGGTGTAACCTGGTAGTGCTAGGGTGCTCTTGGGAGTCTTGAACCTGTTGTCTATTACTACACAGATATCAACATTCTCCATGCAGAATAGAGTTTGGACTGCATGCATCTTGCGGTTTACATGTCCATCATTGATTATCATTACTTCCATTTTCTTATCCCCTGTGCTACCTATGTAGGTGGCCTTCTGTTTACAGCCTTACCACCAGAATGCAAAGATGTGCAGACATTACACTTTTGTAATTAATAGTGGTGTACAAAACAATACAATGACAATCATACTGTTAATGCATCAGGCATGCTGGGATATGCCCACAATGACATAATTACACTGTACTGTTGACAACATGATAATATTACTACACTTCTATGTAGTCACCCTGTGCATCAGAACCATGTTAACCTGTTCCTGCATCAATGTTACAGATTGCAGGAGGTGGCACAGTTTCATCATATGCACAGGGTGTGTACTTGGTATGCCTGAGTCTGCCACTGATACAACCAATCGACATGTATGTGTGTGTGTTAGTGAGGGACAACAGTACAAGATGGGGCAATGTTGATGCAGTGTGTGCGTGTATGTGTTAGCCCTAGGTGTTAGCATTATGCATGTGTGTATGCATGCACACAGTTCCACCTCATGGCTGCCATATATGGGTGTTTGTGGACAGCCACAGACTGTACCTGCCAGGTCATACAGATCACTGTCTCTGGCCACGGACACGGTACCTGTGCCTGGCAGGGGTGCTACGGACAATATCAGGTACTAAGCCAGACTGGGTACTGTCATCAGAAGCAGTTGGTTGATGACTGGAGACATGTCCCTGCTGGGACTGTCCAGAGCCACGTGCACGTGGTCTCCTAGGGTGGTCTGATGACAGCACAGACCCAGCATTGCTGAGGCTGGTACTGGCACTATGGGAGTGGCCGCGGGTTTGTTGTCATCCGCGACGACTGCCAGCTGCTGCTGTTGCTGGCATATGACCATGTCGACGCCTCAACCGCCCTGCATTGCCCTGGCTCATGGACATGTAGTTGTAGAACAGATCTAATGTGTCCCCCCAATGTCTGTCAATGACCTTGGTGAAATTACGGATGGCAACCGCAACGTCACGCATAGTGTCATTCATAGCAGTGTGATGTGCTCTCAGCTCCCTCAGACCCTGTCTGGTGTACCGTTCCATACGTGACTGTGCCTGCATTACAGCCCGGAACATAGCTGAGGTTGAAAGACCTCTGTGGGCACATCTGACGGGGGCAGTACGACCACAGATGCTCCCACGAGAATCCCTGGACATCTGCCTGTGTGGTACCATGTCAGGACTCTGGCCATGGCTGCTGTGAGGGGATGCATGTGCCACTGATACCACATTACCCTGGTCAATGCCCACTGTATGCTGTCCATCACCTAGGGACATTGGTGACAATGGATGTATTGGCAGGATGACTGTGCGCATTGATGGGGTTGACAATACACATGTATCATCATTATCACTATCCCCAGCAGCGGATTCAGGTTCCCTGCTGCACACCACCAGAGCAACACCAGAACCTGTGAGAGGAAGACAGGAAACACAGTTTACAATGTGTACACAATGTTACCACAGATGCACACGGGCACATGCACACATGCACACATGCACACATGCAAACATGCGCACATACGCATATGTGCACATCCACACATGTGCACATGCACATATGCACACATGCACAAATGCACACATACGCACATGCACACATGCACACATGGGCACATGCACACATGCACACATGGGCACATGCACACATGCACAAATGCACACATGGTCACATGCACACGTGGGCACATGCACACATGCACACTCCTCAGTACATGAGATACAAACACACAGACACAAACACACCTGCAATCAAACACATAGCAGTACCATTTGAGGGTATTATTAATATTATTATCATTAGTATTAAAGGTATTGTTATTACACACTCACCAGCATGAATTGGCTGCCTTGCTGTTACACCAGAGGGACCTGCACAAATAAGACATTTATTGTCAGTGGGCACAACTGTGCCATTGATACTGTGAGTATGATACAGTTCAGTAGTACAACAGTTGGCTTTCACAGGTCTACTGCTGATATTGAGAATATCACTCTTGCACAATAATTACCAGGATAACAGCTACAAACACAGTACACACCTCACACATGCATAAACTACCAGTGTAGAGAACAGTCAACTATAGATATGGCATGTTACCTGCACGCTCCAAGTCCTCATGCTGGGTGGCTCCAGCCTCCATCATTACACATGTGTGCGGATGTTGTTTTTGTTGGGCTGGAGCCACAACACTTAGGAGGAGCCCCTCCAGTCTGGTGTGGGGGGGTGTATAGCCACCCCACCACCTGTGGCAAGCTGTTGCCTGTGGGTATCAGATGCACGCTGACGGACCTTTCTAATTAAATCACTGCAGTGATGGCGTACCTGCTCATATGTCCAGTTATGCATGCTTATGTCATTTACTCGACGGACAAGGTCTTGCCACAGTGCAGCCCTCTCCTGCTGGTTTTGGCTGGTGCGGGAAAAGAGTGTGGCAAAATCCCGCACCAGGTTCTGGTGTATCTCCTCTTCCTCTGCAGCAGAGTATGTGGGGTTGCGCTGGTGCACCATCACCCTGGAAGGAAAAGAAAAATATGTGAGCAAGTGATATGGCACACATAATACTCTACTGTAGTGATATCACTGAACTGCCATATATAGCATCTGTCTGTCTATTGGGGGATACACATGTAAATGACCACATATCAGTGCTCAGCCAACAACTGTGTGACAGTGCCTGGCACACTCCATACAACAAACTAGTATACTCCAGCAGTCGGCACACTGTTTGAGGTCCAATGCACAGCCTCACACTGGGGGTTTGTATCAAGTTAATATATGGGGAAAATTGTCAACCCATGCAATGCATGCAATGCACAGTACAAATTTCACTGGTAATGCATCGTAGTCTTTGTTGCCATAACCATACCTACACCACAGTCACATACAGGGAACCACAGCACAACATATGGCAATGCAGTATGTTTGTATCCCAATACCTGACACATCTTTCTCTGGACTCACACCAAGGACACACACTACCATGACAGACACAAAGTCTTGCTGAGCAATCACACCATTACTGACCTTGCACACAGTCAGTGGCACACTCATTCCACTGCACATAGTTGGTATTGCAATGAGTACATGTGTGTGTGCATTGTGTCATAGGCAGGTAGTATGCTATTGGCCCTGGGCCTACAACAGCATACTGTTATGCTACCCTGCCCCTTGGGACACATGTAATGTGATTGTACTTGCTCCTGTCAAACAGTTACACAGGGTGACTCATATGGCATATTACCTATCTGCATAACATTCAACAGGGGTATGTCTGACATCT
>NC_056731.1:1828172782-1828232782 GCF_019279795.1 Protopterus annectens | reverse complement strand
GCTATTCACAGAGTGTGTGACAGCAGACAGAATTATATGCCTGTGAGTTTGTGACACTTACAGGCCTCAGATACTCTCAGGTGTATATTTTATCAGCCTCAGGGAATGGTACATATCAGTGGGATACACCCATGATATATTTCAGATATTCTGCAGGTGTGGCTGTGGGGTATTTTGAGCATATGTATTACTACACCATTTCTGACATGCAAGTAGTGCATACTTTCAGTAATTGACAGTTACCATTACGTGGGATAAAACACCTTTCTGCCTACTGTTAGTAGATTTCACAGGGAGTGAGTGGAGCACAGTTAACATTTGTTTTCAAATCAGGGACATCCCTGTAAATCAGTCACAGTTGCGAGGTCTGGCCTCTTACCTATTCAAATATGGCAGTGTTTATCCTGCTCTGATAGTGTGGGTGGTTTGCAAGGTGCTACTGTCACATTATTACCTACTAACTACTGACTAGCATGGCTGTTTCTCTTCTCACACTAATGTTATACAAATCCACAAGAATTGCCAGTAAAGATACAAGAAAAGCTTTGTGTAATAGCCTTCCTATATTCCCTTTACATTCAGTCCTACTATTTCATGATATATTGCTTTCAGCACAAAGTTCTTGCATATCGGTCATGGCTTAGTGGTAAGTCATGCAGACTAGTGTTTCCAAGGTCCTGGGTTCGAGACTGACAGAGGAATTTTATTTTGCTGCTGAGCAGACTACAGGCCTTGTCATTCAGAGTGACTAAGGCACTTTTAAGCACTTGTAAGCGGGTTATCGCTGGTTTGCATGGAGCTCACGCATGCGCACTGTCGCTTAGCTTCACGCACACATGCTTAGCTAAGCGCACACAAGCGCACACTCGCTTACAATTGCTTAAAAGTGCTTACTCTCATGCACACCCGCGCTAATTTCTTTGAAAGAAAAGAAAATGGAGAGATAGGAAAGTGGTGAAAAAGGGGGCACAAAGAGGGTAGGACAGTAGGAAAACAAGCTCGGGATTTGCAGGAAGGATGTAGGAAAGGACCATAACTGCCCATTTCTTTATCAGCAACAGCTGTGCATATGTGTGTAATTTGGTGTGAAATTTGAAACCTTCCACGCCTGAGAGAGGGGTGAGGACAACAAAATATGTTGTACAGCCAGTTGTAATTACCAGTTCACATGTCCAGCAGACATGTCTGCAAAATGGGCAGCTATGTATGGGGCGTAATTTTTTTGCGGGAACAGAGTGCCCTTTTTTATTTTTTTTTCAGGTGAGAGTGGAATGTGAGGTACAGGAAGTAGGTATATTTGGGGAGGTAGGTAGGGGAGGTTAACAGACAAGACAAACAAGACGCATACAGGGGCGGAGTATGATGCATGTGGGGGGGAAACGCAATTTACAGGGACGGATGTTTGGATATCGTGAGCCCATGTGCCCACAGATGGCAACAGTGGAACAAAGATCCCTACCCATGGGCAGTTGCCACTGTGCCTTCACAGCCCAGGATGGGGCTGTGGTAGGGGCTGTGTAGGATGGGCAGCAGGCACACCTGTGAGTTGCACCACCCGAGCCTCAAGCTGGCATAGGGGTTCAAGCACAGAATGCCTGATCTCGCTACGCACCACAGACCAGACACTTTGGAGGGTGAGTGGACGGTCTCCTCCGGCCATGCTTGCAGAGGGGGGACGAGGCACAGGGCCACCGGAGGAGGTTCCGGCCTGGGCACTAGTGCCAGGTGCACTCACCAGCTGAGGTGGGAGAGGTGGGTCCGCTGGAACCCACCTTCCCTGTTGTCCTATGTTTAGCAATATTTTATGACATTTTGGGTTAGTAACAAAAAATACCATTCAAAATTAGTTGTAGCAGCATGCATCAGTATTCCCATTAACCAAACACCCATGAATTCCAATCATTGAACAGCAAGCATAGCACATGCATATTTTGAACAACAGTACACAATCCAACAGCATGCAGGGTTGATTGATGGCAACAGGCCATCAGGTTTGGATATGTGAACAGGGCACATGCAGCAACGTACATGCAAATATGTTTGAACCAACAGGACAAATGTCCATAGGAATTAATTGTGAATACACATACCCAGTTTGTTGTGGAATGGCATTGTTTGTGAATATAGGGTAGGGTGAAGAAATATTTCATTAACAACTTCAACTACCTATACATATGCTGTACATCTCTAGTAGCTGCAGATATATATACCTTACAGGTCTTAGTACAGTTTCCTATATGTAACCTTAGGAATGTTGGTGATGGGACTGTTACTGCTACATTAATATACATTGCATTTTTATTCATACACGTTCATATCTGGCTGTGTTCATGTACAGCATCCTGCTACATTTCATTTATATGGCTCTAGACAACTGTGGATGTTCATTATTTCATACAACCATACTATCTCCATATTGCAAGGGTACAGCAACATATCCAAATTGTGGGACAGACACATTCCAGCTTCAGTACTTTATTTAAAACATTTCACTGTTTGGTTGTGGCTGTCTCATTCATTTAATTATGTACTGCCTGCAGTATACTTTATTCAGAGGTTATAACAGCTTTCTTGGTCGATTCATACCTCTTTCTCACACTCTCACTTGTTTTATTTTTACAATTCAAGATGGTACTTTATTCTAGGCGTTATTAACATGTCATACTTGGTTACAACAATCCTTTCCAACAGACTTACTTATTTCATATGGCAGATTTTCAAAGGGGATGTATTTGACACATGTCTATTGTCTTTAGCTTGTTTACCACTAATTTTCAGGCTGCAGCAGGTTATCTGATATTACAATACAGGTGGGAAATCTCTATTTCAGACTTGTTTAATTTTTATTTCTGGATTACAGGCTGCATCACTAATCTAATCATACAGTACTAGCAGAATCTTTCTTCTAGTGTTATTTGAACTTTATTAATATGTAACTACACTGAACTCTTTTACAAGCTGTCTCACTTATATTGTATAACAATTACAGTAAAATAATTACTAACCTGCCTGGTGGCGCAACCGCTCCAGCCTATCACCATAGGCTCGCCGATTCGCAGAACGCACACCTGCAGCTGTAATATAAATGAAGTAATATTGGAACATACATCTCCATAATATCAGCTAGGATAATTCCTTACATACATAATTACATGGATACTTACTCAGTAGTGGGGCGTTGGGCATTTGCCGGGCCTCCTGGATCCAACGGTTCAGTTGGTCCTGCTTTCGTCTCTTCAGGTCCGCATGGTGGTGATGGACCTGTTCACCAGTCCTTGGTATGCCTGTGGCACTGGTGAGATCATGTGCCAACTGGTTCCACGCCTCTGCCTTGTATGCTCCCCACTTAACCTGGCCCTGCATAAGTTGAGCCTCATGATCATGGACTAGGAGCCAAACCATGTATTTGGACTCCTCAACACCCCACCTCTGTGCTTGGAAGCGACTACCCTCTCCTACACCTGCCATCCTGACTGCAAATAGGTTCCACAATCAGTTATGCTGTGTATTCCTGCGTATGGGGCTTATATATGCCGTTTTTCCTGCACTTATCTGTGATTGGCCATTTTGGAATTGTATCAGCTTAAAAAACCTGCTTTGTCATGCTTCTATTTCCATTCATTCCTATATATATGCTAACACTGTATTTTTCAGTACAGCTGTCATGGCTTAGTGGTTCAGTACTTTGACTATGATGCACAGTATCCTGGGTTCAAGCCTGGGCGTTGCTTTTTATTTTACTACTAACTAGACAGGCTAGGAGGTGTGTCTGTTTAAAGGCGGCTTTGATACAGGTTGCTCAACGTTGCCCACCGGTAAGCTAGTTGGCACGCTGCACAGCTCCGCGCAAATGGGTTAGGCTGGTTAATGCGTTATTTGGCTGTGAGCACACATATTACACCGTGAGAAATGTTGCGCACCTACGGGCACACAGTTTCAGCATGTTAAAGCACTGCTCAACTCCGGGCACTCATATTACACCTGTTAAACCACTGGTCACCTACGGGCAAACATACTCAGCTTGTTAGAGCGCTGCTCAGCTATGGGCACTTATAAAATATTTTTTTTTTATTGTGTCAGATTTCTTCATAAAAACATGGCCCATTTCATTACATTTTACTTAAATTATAGTTATATATATATATACATATATGTCAGGGGATTGTTTCGTGCTTATTTCACTAAAAATAAAAAAAATTATGTTGTTGGGGCTCGAACCGTGACTACTTCCTCTTTGGCCAATGTCTCTACTGCTACGCTATTGCTACTTGGCTTATTTTGCATATTTAGATCTTATATGCTTTTTCAATGACTGCTAACTGTGGCTGAGCGAAGGGCACACCCGCGCAAACGAGTGCAATTACGGGCAAACATTTCTGAAATTATAAAAAAAAAAATTAAACTGTTCATTTTTACGTTTTACATTTCAGTATTGTTTATAGTCTGTGGGGGCATGTGTGTTGTGTTTCTTGACATTTCCGCGGACTCACTCGTGGGAGTTTCCTTTCGGGACTGTGATTCTTCTGGGGGCATGTCCCTTTGCAGGACTTGCCGTGCGGACACGCCCCCTACTTTGCTACATGGACCGTGTTAGCCTAGGGTGTGATTCAGCATGCCCTCATGAATATGCATGGCATGCTGACATCACCCCGTTTAACTGCAGCCTCCGTGTAAGACTTGCTAACTCTTACACGGAGGCTTTGTGAATCCTGCCCTATGTCTTTTCTGTTTCCTAATACCTTCAAAGCTTGCCATTCTTTCAAAGTTAAATTGTAAGAAACCGCATGTCTATTTACTAATGCATTATTACAAATATTTTCACCTCCAAACCCTATCATAGCCAAACTGTGCAATGCATTGATTAACAAAAGGAGGCATAAACTTATTAAATGTTGGTATGTTTGATACATCAATCTCACAATAAGCATTAGGAGACATACTTTCATCATTACCATTTATATACACTTGACCAGCTTCTTCATAATAGGAGAAACTGTCATCAGATTCATTGAACGAAGAATAATTAAATTCTGCATTCTCCTTTCTAAAATCCTTAGAAAAATGGTATTTCAAATGCACTTTCCTTAAAAATCTAAACATTTCTTGTTTCACTATGTGCCTCTAGGTAACACAGTCGGTACAAACTTAAGCCCTAATTTCAACACAGATACTTGTTCCTGTATGAAATTACATTGAGACAAATTTAACACTATATCCGGTTCAGTACATACCTTATTGCCTGAACCTTTTGTTATAATACTGTCTGTTTTTTTGTCCCGGGTGAAAATCCGCCTTGTAAACTCTCTCCGGGTTACCAGCATATGTCCCAAAGTTGCTATTTCATTTCTGCCCCTGTCGATTCTGTTGCTGGTATTGTTGTTGTCCTCCCTGGTTCCAAAAAGTTTGCACATGTTCCTCCGATCGTTGCGGTTGGGGTAACTCGGGAAATTCTTCACTCATGTCTGATTCAAAATGGCTCTCTTCTCCGGATGAAATAAACGAGGAAGAGGCTGCACTTTTAAATCTCACGTGCTGATGTCTTTGGTTCCCAGCCCTCCAATTGGTTGAATTCGAGAAGGCAAGCCCTGCCTCATATTCATTGATATCTCTCGTTAACTTTGACTTTTTTTGTTCAATAAGCTCAGCTTCTAACGAGAGTAATTTCTTGTTAGTCTTTTCTAAAAAGGCATTGATATTATGTGAATTCATGGAGCTGCTAATTGTCTGTGACAAAACCGCCAGTTCTTGTTTCAATTTTTTATGTTTTATTTGGTCTCTCTCTAATAAAATGTGTACCCATTCAATTACACATCTGCGTGAAGCCTTGAACCAGCGTTCCTTATATTGTTTGTCTACAGAACAGTTCAAATCGAAAGGGGTACTTGGATTTTTAACAAATCTGAGTCCCTTAGGTGTAATATCAAGATCAATATACCTTTGCAGCCCCAAGATATTGAAGTAAGTTTTTGTCTCTTTCTCCAACAACTTCTCATATTTGTCACATAATTCCCTCATATCAGATGGTATAACATTAAGCATCTGCCCCACTGAATTAAAGGGGTCAGATATTCTTTTTACTCTCTCTTTCACAAATATTTTGAATATAGGACCCATACCTATATTGGCTTGCTGATTCTCCATAGTCATTCCCAATGTCTGTACTGAACCGTTCAAGTAATGTTCCATAGTTCTCTGGGAACCCGCCTGGGATTCCGAACCACCAGCCACTCCCAGTTGAAATACTGGTTCTTCTCGAAATGCTCAGATGATAATAAATGTATGCAAGGTGAATGTTGTCATGATTCATAATTGTCTATAGAGAAAATTGTGCAGCTCTGTTTACCTGAATGTAGAAGGACAAAGTATGCAAAATATTTTTTTCGTCAATGAATATAACAAGAGTGTTTGGAGGTATAGCAATCATAATACTATCACATAATATAGCCTTTAACACTGCTGTTTCCTGCTGATGTGTACATGATGTCATCTGGTGCCAGTGCAGAAGTTATTTACAGGCTATGACTTATTAAAACTTCACTGATCAAGAGGCTGTTGACTATGTTAAAGTCAGTCAGGAGATGCAGGACTTAGTTGATATGTGACATCCATATACGCAATCACCTGGAATGCTAGGCCTTCCAGTACATGTATAGACAAAGATATGTGTAGGTCATAATATACTGGCTATAGGAGTCTTTCAGAGAACATCTGTGGACATGTTGGGTATCTCATAGGTCTCCATCTGTAGAATATTCAGCACATTACTTGATATAATGTTTCTACATGTTGAGGATAGTATATGGATTCCTTGGACACCACAGAAGAGAACTAACATCATACATACATTCCATGACATTTCCCACCTCTCTGAGGTACTGGGTGCCATAAGATGAATACACATAGAAATAAAGGCCTACCTAGCCCATAGTCACAAAGGTTTGTAAACAGGAAATGCTAATATTCTGTGAGGGCCTTGGTAGTGTGTGACAGGCATAAGAGCATTAACTAATGTGCCTGCATAGCACCCAGGTAGCTGACATGATTAACATACCTTGCATTTCAGAAATTCCACAAGAATATGTAGATGGTAAATGTGGGCACTGTAGCAATGCAAAACTATATGGCTACATGCCTAGTTTGTTCATAGGCGCTAAACTCTCCATATGTTCATACCCTGTTGCAGATCATGCTGGTTTATGACTCTTCCTATGGAACCAACAGAATATGGTTGAACTTCAGTATGACCTAAGACACAGCAATAAAGAGCATGTGTTTGTCCTGTATAAAGCCAGATTTTGCTGTCCTGACATGCCTAGTTAGCAATATTGTACGATCCACTCAAAGCCTACAGGATGTTCTTAGTATGTTGCGTGCCCCATAATATGGTGACAAAGATACAGACATCCCACCCTCAGCATGTCTGTATAGTTGGGCTAAGCATCCACAGAAGCCGCAGGGAAGATACAGCAACATCTCACCTTACAAGAGTAAGGTGGAACAACAGTAACCATCAACTGCACTCCCCTCCCAAAAGACATAGGTACAATACACAATAGTGCAGAAGTGGCAAACTCTAGTGCAGCTGTATGAGCGCTGATGAACAAACAGTGACAATGTAGGGTCAGATAGATCAAACACATTGCATGTTGTGCACATATCAGTCTAGTACATGGTTGAGTCACACCGTACTTCAGATATTCCCACATTTACCACAAAGGAGGGAGGAGGGGGCCACAGATGCCATGTACGCAGGTGGCTAGGGAAAGAAAAACACATGACATTCTACACAGACTCCATGAGTGAGTATATCAAAGAAGTCTCGCACTGGTATCTTCAGGTAGTGGGTATTCTGTGTCATAAAATATGTTGTACTGTGATGGAGTGGGTGACTCACTATTAGGTTTGTCAAACATCCTGAATTTTACTGAACAGTCCTGATTTTCAGTCTTGTGTCCTGTATCCTGGACAGTGCCTGTTCAGGATATAAGAAGTCCTGGATTTGAGTTTTGGCAGAGAACTGACTGGATTTTAAATTTTATTATCAGTACCTGGTGTAGTTTATTTGCTGCACTGCCCATCTTACCAGTCAAGTGCTCCGGATTGTGCAGAATGCTGCACAGTTACATATCCAAGGGTCACTTTTCTGCTGTTCTGCATTGAACAGTGATGCTTCTGCTTTTTGTTTTTATGACTGGCTCAAATACTGGAATTACAGCCAATCGACATTGCAGTATATGAGCAAATCTGATTACTTCTAATGCAAAGTGAGCCAATGAGGACACACACAGAAGTCATCCAATTATCCAATGGCATGCTGCTACAGTTTTTGCACCACTGTAATACCTCCAAAAAGGGTATTATGGGAAACAATTTGCTGGATAATCTTGGTAGCTTTGTTGTTGTATTAGGATTTTTTTTTAATCACGATCCTACCTGCCTTCTTCGCAGCACGGGGGGTTGTGGACTTGTGGAGCTGAAGTGATGGGTGACAACAGCTGGCACCTTTATAACAAGGTAACTACAGACTAGTCAATAAGAAAGGTGAGCTATTTAATGTTAGCACTTGTTGAAAATGCCTGAAATTCTTGAATATTTGACTTTCTGACATTATTTTTATCAGTTTGGTTTTGCTACGCATTGACAGGTTCTGTCACACAGTTAGTGCTTAGAGTTAAGATTTTTTTTTTTAAATATCCATGATAAATAATCCTGTGTCATATCAATTCATCAAAAGCATAGCTCTCAACTAATCAGGGACAAATCTCATCAGATTCAGGGAGAAATCCTAAAATAATAAGGGACTCTTTTAAAATATTAGTACTATTAACATTAGACATTGACTGAATAACATGTGTGAATTATTATACATTTTCTGGTCTAGGGGGTAGGACTTGTAGAGCTGAAGTGACAAATGACAACAACTGGCACCCTTATAATAAGATAAGTACAAATTAGTGAATAAAAAAGGTGAGCTAGTTAATGTTAACACCAGTTGAAAATGCCTGAAATAAATGAATATGTGATTTTCTAATGTTGTTTGCAAAACTTTGATTTTCTTCCACATTGATAGGATCTGTCACATAGTTAGTATTAAGTTTGTTAGAATTAAGACTTTTTTTGTTACATACTCATAATAAATAATCCTGAATCATATCAATTCATCAAAATTATGGCTCTCGACTAATAAGGGACAAATCTCACCAGATTTAGGGACAGATCCAGAAATAATCAGGGACTACTTTTAAAATATTAGTACTATTAATATAAGACACTGACTAAATAAGAATATGTGAATTATTATATATTTTCTGAAGTAAAAGAAGTCTATAACTCTAATTATTGTAATAATTTATTAAATCTAGCTTAGCATCTTTTCTCCAAAAGTTAACCAGTTTTAGAAGGGATTAAGAGTGACAGAGCTAAGATTTGAGACAAATTAGAGACATTTGAGAGGTATGATCAAAATTACTTTTATAATGATAAATTGATACATTTTAACCATCTTGCAAGTCTTCTAGTTGACGTTGTTGCTAAGCTGTTAGTAAGTATTCCACGTTTTGGAGATGGACGGTTGAGAGCTAGAGCTGCTTTACTGCCAAGATAGTAGGGCTCTTCTGTTATTGACTTAGTAATTTAGTATTTACATATTTGTTTATTATTTTACTTATTTATTGACATTTGATTGCTGGGAAAGTCTGACTTGGTAGGTTGTCCCCAGACCAGTCACTTGGGTAACTGAACACTTTACAGGTTTAGTTGATAAAGGATAGGATGTGGAGAGGTTGGAAAAACTGGTACATGTATTATTTTTAAATAGTTGATTACTGTCATTTAGTCATTTTCTGCTAAGTAGACATATTTCTGTGTTAGAGATTACAGTGTATGAATTGATTCTGCAGATATAATTTGTTTTATTTATTGACATTTGGTTAACAAAAAGGTCAAACAGACTGGGAAATCCGACTATGTCTGAACTGGTTGCTTATTGTAGGGCAGAAGTGCTTTTTATGCTCAGCACATTTAAGCTGATGCAAGACTGTTGTGGACTATGGTTTTAATTTTGAGTTAGATGCAGTTTCTTTAGTATGAATAATCAGTAATGCTATTCTAGAGTGTCATACTTATTGTGTAGTAAATGTAGGATGATAAAAAATATGTTCTAGTAACTTTTCTAATGAATTACAGTGCAGTCAGTAATTGTACTGCAATCTCAGTGATGTCCATGTGGAGAGGTTTGTGCTCATTTAAGGAGTGTAAATTGATGCAAAACCTGTGAAGTATTCAATTCTGGCAGGAAGACTATTCTAGCCATGCCATACAGAAATAGTAAATTTCGTGCAGTGTGAAAATAGGGTGTTCCACATTTTGAGTATTTGTCACACATTGCTAAGGTCTGTATTCCACATTGGCCCCTTAAGAGGTTGAGACCTATGCTGCTCATTCAAAACACGCTGTAAATACCATTATACAATGACCCACCCCATTAATATTCAAAAATGTGCACGCTGATTGGTCAGCGTGCATGTGTAAATCAGTTATAGTAATGGAAAAAAGGTCCGGTCGCCCGGACATTTCCATTACTATAACTCTTTTATTAAGCAACGGAGAATGCAAGCTCTCCATTGCTTCATACTGTCTCGCTATGTTAAACGAGTTTAACATAGCAAGACAGCTTTAAAAAAAAGCAACGGAGATTCTCCGTTGCTTTTTTTAAAGCTGTCTCGCTATGTCAAACTCCTTTAACATAGCGAGACAGTTTGTAAAAAGCAACGGAGATCTTGCTTTCTCTGTTGCTTTTTTCAAAACTGTCTCACTATGTTAAATGGATTTAACATAGCGAGACAGCTTTAAAAAAGCAATGGATATTCTCAGTTGCTTTTTTTAAAGCTGTCTCGCTATGTTAAACCCATTTAACATAGCGAAACAGTTTGTAAAAAGCAACGAAGATCTTGCTTTCTGTGTTGCTTTTACCCACAGCTCTGATGTACTGAGTAGGCATACGCATGAGCAGTACATCAGAACTGCCACAGAATACCAGACAGCTGCGGAAGGGCAGCAAGGAGGCATTATACAATGCCATTATTTAAGAAAAGTAATTATATTTTTTCTTAAATAATGTCATTAGATAATAATAACCCACTTCTGGGTGTGGGTAATGCTGGATTTACCCACGGTTGGCTTTGTTTGGCCACTCGGGCTTCGCCCTCGTGACCAAACCACCCCAGCCATGGGTAAATCCAGCATTACCCACACTGAGAAGTGGGTTATTGCTATAGTAATTTATTTTTTGGTTGGTTGTACTTAAAACTTACATGGTTTTTGCTTTTGTTGAATAACAACATTAAAGCTTCTGTTTCCTTTTCTGCTGTTTATTATTTTAGTATTATTCATTTACTTTCATGATACTGCGTATATTTCATTGTATGTTGTATTCTTAATGGATATGAGTAAAGGAATTGCAAACATGTACAGTTATTCAGACCAGGATTGTGTGGCCCCACCACCTAAGATGGTAAAAGCTGAGAAAACTAAAAAGAGAATGTCATGGTTTCGTCAAGAATGGCAAACTGAATTTGCATGGTGTGAAGCAGTCCAGGATAACGTATCTGCTGTTCAATGCACGGTTTATAAAAAGAGCATATTGGTGGTGTACAGTAGAAAAAAGTGACTTGCTAAATCACAGATGTTTGCAGACTTACATAAAAGCATACCATTCCATGACATCTGCTGCCACTGACAGTTATTTCAAGAAAGCAGTATCATTAACTGGAGTTGCTAAACACGCAACAGAAGCAGAGTTGGAAAGGGTCTAGCACGCAGTGCACCATCACATTTCTTTCAATTCTGCAGACTGTGGCACTAAGCTCAATCACCAGCTGTATATGGACTCAGCCATTTGCAAGAAGATGATCTGTGGTCACCCTAAGGCAGAGGCACTGGTGACCAGTGTCCTCGGTCCAAAGTCAGTCAAGTCAATCATTAAGGACTGGACTAACAACACATTGAGATCTTCTCTGTCAACAGATGCATCAAATTTGAAGCATTGCAAGATATTTCACATATGTGTCCTGTATTTTACTGCAGAAACTGGCTTTAACAAAAAAAAAAAAAAACTTCTTGACTTTGTTAAGCTGAGCAATGAACAATCTACTTCTATAGAGACCATGATATTTCAGGTCCTGGCTTACAAAGGTCTTGACATTGCACACATATTGTCATATTCAGCTGGTAATACCAGTATCAATTACAGGTACAAGCAGTCAGTCTTCACAAAGTTGCTGAAAAGAAATGAGATCATCAAAACTAACTGCAATGCATACATGATTCACAACACGCTGAAGAAGGTAATTGAATTTGGACTGTGATGCTGAAAGAACAGTGATGTCCATAACTAACTGCAATGCATACATGATTCACAACACACTGAACAAGGTAATTGAATTGGACTGTGATGCTGAAAGAACAGTGATGTCCATAACTAACTGCAATGCATACATGATTCACAACACGCTGAAGAAGGTAATTGAATTGGACTGTAATGCTGAAAGAACAGTGATGTCCGTAACTAACTGCAATGCATACATGATTCACAACACACTGAAGAAGGTAATTGAATTGGACTGTGATGCTGAAAGAACAGTGGTGTCCATTTATAGTGACTTCACCTTATCACTGATCTGCTGAATGGACCTACAAAAGTTTTTTGAATTCATGGACTTGAAGTATTATGAACTGTTGAGATATGTACCAGTCAGATGGCTGTCTCTGGGTCTTGCTGTCAATAGGTTATTGGAATCTTGGCTTGTGATCATTTTGTATTTTGTTTCTCTAGGCAGTGAATGTCTTAAGAAAGTTCATGCAAATATGGGCATAGAAGAAGACACACATGATCATAAAGTGGTGAAGACTAACATCAAGAAAACATACTTATGATTTGTGCAAAATATCAGGAGTGTTTTTGAATTATCTTTTCAGAAAGTGGAGCAGGAGGATTTTACATTCATTGAGCTGTTTCCAGTAATGTAGAACTTGAGAACAAAAATCGAATCATGCATAGCAGATAAGTCTTTTGGATCCAAAGCACATGCTGTTCTTGAAAATGAAGATATACAGCCATTCCATGTGTCTATCAGGGAAAATGTTTGTGCTGCTCTCGAAAAGGGTTTGACATACCTGAACAAGTGGTTTAATTTCTCAGTCAGAAGACGATATCACTTTTGTAATAAGTCACTTGTTGCTCAGCAAACCACCAGAATTTAAACATGTAAAAACTGCATGTGGTGCCATGGGCTTATTGCAGAAAGTTGACTTGGATGCATTGTACAATGAATTCTGTACAGCTAAAGAAAGCTTGACAGGCATTGTTACTGATTCAAATCTGCCATCACCATGTGACAAATGGCAGACATTTTTCAGTGCTGCCCAATACTGCTGAAACATTTCCAGTTAGCTTGTTTAATGTTGTGTCAGCTGCATTGTCATTGCCTGGGAGAAATGCCTTTCTGGAAAGAGTTTTCTCGTTGATGAACACCAAGTGGAGTTTGCAGCGAAACACAGCCACTATTGCTTTGGTGAAAGCCAAACTCCAGGTTTTCCTGAATTACAGCATGACCTACAGTGAGTTTTTTGAATTTGTTTTGCATAGGATCATAGGATCATAAGAAGTTACAGCCCCAGGGCCCTTAAAAGCCTAGCCAAGTTCAACCAATGTTCCCGAGGGTGTCTGGTTCAAATAGACACTAAAATCAGCACCTATTGTCCCTGTCCAAGAAGGACACAGGTGGAACCCCTGGGGTGAATTTCCAGTTATTCATTCAACCATCCAAATTAGGGCCAATGAGGGGCTTTGTATAACATGAATAGGAAGTTTGTTCCATAGGTGGGGTAACCTCTGTGAGACAAATCTGTTTCTCCAGCAAGTCCTGTTGATGTCACATACAAAGTTAAAGTCCTTTGAGTGAGTGACCCATGTGCTATTTGACTTGGGAATGTGCAGCATTTCCATTAAAGCTGGGTCAGAGATTGATCTATATGCAAGGCACAGTTCACCTCTGAGCAGTCTGTATGACACACAGTAAAGTGACAATGATTTTATTCTGTCTGCATAAGACAGGTCTTGAAGACCCTAAATTTTCTTTCTCTATAATTGCTGCAGTTGTTTGGAAAGGAACATACCGAAGGGAGCATTGTATTCTATTATTGGCTTGATGAGAGAAGAGTACAGGGTATAAATACTATTTGTTTTATGAATGCATAGGTTCATAGGTTATCACTTGGCTAATGACTCCAGGAGGACTTTTTTTTTTAAAGCCTAGTCATGCTTGTTAAAGTTGAGAATCAAACCCTGTACTTTGTGTTTGTAAGTTAAACAGCTTACCCTTTATGCCAACCACTAAATTTGACATGCTGCTGTTATCAGAAGGTAGCAGCGAGAAATACTATTGGAGAAAGCACCCAATGACTTTGAATGAAACCATACCAAAGAAATAGATGAAGTCTTACGTAACACTATTAGGCCTAGTATTATTTTTTTTTCTCCTGTAAATCTGTTTTTTTCTGGTTTCCCTGTATATTTATTGTTAGCTGTTTTCGTACTTAGAATCACAGGAAGGAGGCAGAAGTGAGTCTCTACACTTTATTAAATAGAAGTTAAGTGCTTTCATCCTGGTTAGCTGGACTTCTTCAGAATAAAAACCATAAGGACATACACTCCTTTTATACAACTCTAAAAGTCTTGTACCCAATCAATTAAATAATTAAGACCATTCTTTACAAGATCTTAAAGCCATGAGTATTTAAACACAACACATAAATACAACCACAGACAAAACTGAATAACCTAATAAATAAAAGCTCTAATTTTGTTTAAAAAATATATATAAATATACATATATATTATGAATATATCCTATCCATTGAGACAAAAGGTGATTAAACAAATATATAAGTACGTAAATAAATTATGTTGTTGTACATCTCCCAAATTGTACAGTAATCATACATAAGACTTAATAAAGATTCACATCATTGATTCAATGTGGAAAACAATATCTAAGTGAAATTAGATCATAATGAGTGGACTTACACAGCGAACACTGCTTTAAGTCTCAAAATACTGGCTTAAGAAATATGGTCAGTAAGACCTGGTGGTTCTGTAGCATAACATCTAATCTGTCATCTAAGCTCCTTAAATTCTAGAAGATCATCTGATGATCCACCCCTAGGGCCCATGTCCACTTGGTCTATGACACAAAACTTGAAATAATGGTTGGGGTATTTTAAAATGTGCTTGCTGAAGGTGTTTCTTTCATCCTGCTTTTGTATATCATACTGATGTTGGTAGATTCTACTCTTAAAAGCTCTTTTTGTTTTTGCACTTACTGCCATTACTATTTTTTCACTCTTCACTTTTGCAAAGCAGTCCATCTAATCGCTTGGTGCAAAATGCAGAATTGTTTGTGATGTTTGTTGTTTGTACGGTTGCTTGAATTACAGATAATACTATAATACTAGACTAGTCGAAATTTAAGTATTAAGTGGTTAATTATCTGTCTCAAGTTGCTGTTTAGGCCAATCTTTCCTGGATCTGTTCACTGGCCATGATGGCTTTTACAGAATTATTTATTTATTTATGTATTTATTGGTATTTGTTTAACAGGATAGTCCATTGGGCCAAGAAGAGCCCATTTTCAGTGGAGGCCCGGGGAGAAAAGCTCCATGAAGATACTCGATAGGCTCATTGTTTGTTGTTTTTAAAATACCTGATATCCAATCCATTAAGCAAAAAAGCATAAATAATTTGATAGAAACATGTATTTTGCAGCAGTTATGTGAGTTTTGCATGCTAGAAAACTTTCACAAAACTGCTCCAAAACAGGCTTTTTATGATGCAAAATTACAAAATTTTCCTGGGGTGTTACCCCTGGAGTTCCCCCCGAAAAATTTTTCCTTGCTCCTTCAGCACTCGGATATCTATCAGCCTTGATTTTCTCTTTAAAGTGTTGTCAACCCTACTCACTATGTGTTCACGGTCTCATGCAAAGGCAGGCATCCTAGATTGAAGGGTACTCTGTTCATATACAGTTTCCTCCTGTGATGTGTTTGTGATATCACTATATGACCATGAGTGCACTGACTTACTGCACTAAGACGTGTGACCTTTCTTGACAGGGATAATGTGCAATAATGGGTGTGACCTGAATAAAATTCACACATGAGGTGTGCTGCCAGTAGAAGGCAAGAAATATGACTTCCCACAATGAGATGGGGCACAAGATGGTACAGATTTAGGTGACCTGTATACCTCATGATGCCCCATCTATATAGCCCGCTTCTTGCATGTGCCATCTTGCAAAGCTCAAACAACAGTGCTTGTGAGTCCAGTGATGGTGACACTGGCAACCCTTTGCATGGAGGGGGATATGGAAGTACTGCATGCTGCCAGAGGTCCAAAGAGATAAGCCATCACTGTGACATTGTCATCCATATCCTCAAGGACATGACATGATGCAGTCATGAAGTCCATATTGGACTGGGTTGTAGGAGATTGGGCTAGGATAACATAACAGTGCAGATAATGTTTTGATGACTTGTAGTGCAGGAAGTGATGAGCTGCATGAATGGAAGCGCAGTTTGGCAGGGAGGCTCCTTGTGTCAGGTCATGGTGCTACTGAATACCATCTGCAAGTTAAGGACAATCTGCGATACATGACAACATAAGGCACCCATGTGAACCTGTAACAAAGTGGCTATACCTATTTCAAGCATGGTATTTGTATCTGCTGCCACAACCACAGACTTGGCATTGGTGATTACTGTAGCTGTTGGGGGATCCTTCCTCACTGCTGATGATAATATGGTGAGCAATCATTCTGTAGACCCTCTTGTTCCTGTGTGAGTGAGGCAACATATTTGACCTGTATTCAATGACAGAGGCAGACAATGTGACTATGTCATCAGGCTGCAAGGAAGGTACCTCTGTCTTATGATCATCATCATCATCATCATCATCATCAGCCTCCAGCACTACTCTATTGCTACAGAATGTACCTTTGTTTTGACAATGCATATCATGCAGTAACACAAATACAATAGTCATGTAATGTGTAGTTGCATCCCCTCATGATATTAATGTCATGGACCATTGACTGCTACACCTGCTCACGTGAAGGCTGGCCAGCACCCCCTTCCCTGAAACAGAAGCTGTCCATGTATCTTAAACATTTGTGCCTTGACATGCTTTTTGTCAAAACTGAAATTGTCCAGACTCTGCCATCCACCTTGTCCTCCAGATATGGAGACACCTGTGAACAAATAACACAGAACTATATGACTGAATACTATTAGGAATGAAGGAGTGGTAACTACATACAAAAGGATAAATTACATAGAACATACACTAATCAAAGTGATGGCTGTGAAGATATGCCATGCAACTGCTTTAGGGGAAAGATGTTGGACTATATCCAGCAGGCATATGTGTCAACTGCTATGTATAGGTTAATGCAAGCATCCTTACTGCTAATAGTTGGGTCACCTTGGAAACTGCTAGTGGTATGTCCTTACTGTAGTGAGTGAGCAAATGTGTGAAGACATATATGACTGCTGCATTCAACACCATAGTCTGCACATACATTTGACATGTCATAACAGCTGTATAACAGTGATAAACATATACAATGGCAGGTTGTCCTTATATTGCTGGCTACATTGTTGCTATTGTCTTCTAAAACAATGCAAATACAGACACATATATTCTTTCTGTTTGCTTTTAGTAATGTGAATTCTAGTGGAAGTGCCCAGTTCCCTAGGAAGGTAGAAAAATATAGCTTACTACATACATTTAAAGTGTTAATTGCTTCTTTTGATCTGACTATAAATCCAGATAATGGTTCTGTTCTACTTGAAACTGCTGCTGAAATATCAGATCTTCCCCAATCTGTACAACATGGCTTAGAACATGGTGGCATGAAATTTTATACCCATTGCCTAGCATGTAGGAAAATTAAGCCAGAGTTGTACATGTCTATGAATCACTATTTTTTGCTATGATACAACAGTGGCATAAGGCCTGGTCTACTGCATGCTTTCCTGTAGTAGCTTATGGCTGTAAACTTATGCAGAGAAGCTGTACAGGTACATGCGTCATGCTAGTTCATAGCTAGAAGAACTGTAGAAATCACATTTTAGGCATGCTTCACAGACCATAATCTTATTTCTCACAAAAGTGACACCATTCACAGAGGGAATTCACTAGATTATCAGATTTTGCTGGTGCCCAGTGGAGAGCACATGTAAGGGTGTGTGAAGAAGATAAAATGCTTTATCTCCTTCATGGCCATTTCAAAGAGTGAATACTGGGTCCCTATCATGGTGCATTAAAGAAAGCGGGTGACCTTGGTGATGAGATTTCCTCAGCCATGGGAATGACCACATTGGAGAACAGTGCAGATAATGGTTTGATTACTTAGGGTGCAGGAAGTGATGAGCTCCATGAATGGAAGTGAATATTTGTCAGTGAGACCTGAAAGGATATAATAAGCATTTTTCTTGTTTTTATATTTCTATTTTTTTTTCTTTTATCCTGTTGTAGGCTTGGGACTGCTGTTATGCTGATGAGTAATTGTGAGGCCTATTCTTGGAATTAGGCCTACTACTCTGTGGATCCTTCGTGTCCGGTGGTGGTGGAGGTGATGGCTCTGCATGTGATAATTAGGCCTACTACTGTGTGGATCCTTCATGTCAGGTGGTAGTGGGGGTGACGGATCTGCATGTGATATGCCTATATGTTTTGTATTGGTTCCTGCAGGAAGTTGTCCTGGGGTGGAGTAATGCTGCAACATGTTACAGTGATTGCAGACTGCCTGATGTGTTACGCTTTATACCCGTATACATAAACTTATGAGCAGGGAAAATACACTTAACTACTGCCTGTCGAGTGGCTAGTGGGAAATTCTTAAGGGTGGATATATTGTTCTGAACTCTCACCCTGCAGTTATTATGGTTTCTTATTGTGCCCTTTATCTTTCAGTGTAACAAAACAGAAAACAAACCCTTTCATCTTCTCCAGGAAGCAATAGAGGCTTGCAGCCAGTCAGAGTTAATGTCTGACAGAAGGACTGTTATGTCATTCCAATAGTTGGATATATTCACAGAGGAGTAACATTTCCATTTGTTCTCCTCAGTTAAGCTACAGACAACAGCATTGCTCTACAAGTATCACCATCATGCTCCACCACAGGTGCAATTGCACCTGAGGTTAATGATGGTGATGAACTGGGAGTGCCTTTGTCAAGCAAGTCCTGGCTGTTCATTACACTGATTCTTCAAGCACTGTTAGTGGTGTAACAGGTAGCAAACTTACCTTTAGTACAAAAGGCTACAGTTTCTAGTCCCACATGGGGCAGATCAATTGCTGACACTACAGTGAAGCATGGGAGAGGGGGTTGCTGTACTCCCGGATCTGTTGTCCTGCTGATGAGATGTTAAACTAAGGCCCCATCTGCTTGAGTTGGTGATAGCTCATGTAGATGCAAAAAATTCCATGGCAATTATCAAAAAGAGTAATGGTCCTTTATTTATATACAAAATAACTCTTATTTACAAAATATTTACATATTTACAAATTCACAAATATCTAGATAAACAAATATGTTTACACAATCATATTACATTTTCATCCCTATTAAATCTCTACTCCCTTTGACATAAGCACCATCTGATTTTATTTAATATTGTTGTCAAAATCCATTTACCATTAAACATAATTTCATTTATTCCTTCACTCCATGACATAAAATAACTTTTTATATACTCTTTTAACATATTCTTTACTTCTATTCTTATAGTATCTGTATTTTATCATATCTATGTTTATTTTATCCACTTCTTTTAAATCTTTGACAAAAATCTTCTTTACATAGTTTTCCCCTTAACTCTTTTTACAACTTCACATTTCAAAAATAAATGCTCCATGGTTTCTTCTTCTTTACAATGTAAACATTTTCTTTTACTTTTCTTCTTCTTATATGACATATTTCCTTTTACTGGCATATTATCTTTTACCAGTCTCCACAAAAAAAAAAAATCTTGACATTCTACTTTCTGATTACACCATTTGCTTCTTAATTTTATAGCTTTAATTTTTCATTTATTAGATTTCCCCATGGTTTTACATAATGATGTTATCATTACATTTGTATACCATATTTTTCTATCTTTTTCTATATCACCAATTTTTATTTTTCACAAAAATGTTTTTTCTTGGTGACATTTTATTTCTTCATGTATACACTCATTTTCTCTTTTATTTTTTTAACCATACTCCAAAATTTAGTATGGTAGATTTATATTTACAAAATTTTACTAATAATTTCTTATCTTTATCATTTATCCACTTTTACATCTTGTACAAATTTAATGAAGCAGCATATACCATTGGGTTAATTAACCATAAAGCTCCTTATTCTTTATTTGCATAAAAAATTCCTCTTCTTACCAGGTTTAATCTAGAACCCCATATAAATAAAAAGATATGTGTAATAATTACTGCTAAGTATGCTATTTTCCCATCAGTTCTGAATTTATCAAATAAGCTTTTTTTAGTAATGATAATTTATATGTTCTACAGAAATGACAGGTTTGTTTTATTTCTTCTATTGTTTTTTTTTTTTTTGCATTTAATTCTACTTACATCTTTATGCCCAAATTCTATACTTAACACAGACATTTCGGTCATTGTGAAATATATATAGCCCCTATCTTTACTATATCACCTAAACCTTCACTTTTCTCTTTATTTAAAACCACCCTATATCACCTCTAGGCACAAATATGTGCAAATTATTACTTCTTTTATTCACATTTTTTGCAGTTATTATGTCATCTGCATATGTTAACAGAATTCTTAACCTTTCATGTGTTATATGTCCCACTTCCTTCATTCTGAAATTTATTTCACAAACTATCACTCTCATAACTAATTCTTCATATGTACCTCTTGGCTTAACCAGCCATTTACACATATCTTTACTTTATTATTACTGTATACTGAAATAAACAATTTCCTAACTTTCTCACTTATATAATGTTCTTTCATAACAACCCATAAAATTCCAGTCCAATTGTGCCAAATGCCTTATTACTGTCACTATCATGATTTTTGCTTCTTCTTTTCTATTCATAATATCATCCAGAATTTCTCTATCATTGATAATAGTTGACAACTACACACACACACACACATATATATATATATATATATATATATATATATATATATATATATATATATATATATATATATGTATATATATGTATATATATATATATATATATATATATATATATATATATATATATTTATATGCCAATCTCTTATTGCCCTGTTCCATCTGGTCCTGCAGCCAAATATATATTTACTTGCCCTAATACTTTATCTAGCTCACTTAAAAAAATCTCCTTTTCCAACATTTTACTCTCTTTTTCTTTTAAATTTTTACTTACCATGTTTTTCACTACCTTGTTTTTTTCCTTTAAACTTTTCTTGTACATATTGCACTACACTATTTATAACCTTTTCCTGAGTTTTTTCTATTTCTCCTTCTATATTTTTTTATTTATGGCATTGTACTATCATCTACCTTTATTATTCTGCTTAAGTAACCTGATACTTCTCTTTTTCCTTGTAAAACTATCTTTGCTTATATAGCAATTCTTATATTTTTTTCTTGATTTCTTTCATATAATTATTTTTCTTTGGCAAAGTACTTTCTATCATTATGTTCTAAATCTTCCAATGCATCATTATATGTTTTTTTATATTTTTCTTTCTCTACTTTTTTCACATCATATTGCCACTGTAAAAAACTTTTTTATATTTTATTCCTCAAATATCATCCACCATTCAGACCATTTGTTATAAAATGTTCTCATAGTAATATGATCTTTCCATTACTGCATACCTAATCTCTTTCCTTCTTTATCATATGCTTTCTCATTTGTCCTTTTTATTCCTTTATAAAAAACAAAATAATTCTTAAGAGAGTGTGCCAGGACTAAAGCAAAAGTAACCTAAAAAATCCAACCTAAGGCACAAAAACATGGGAGAAGTCTTTTTAAAACTATAAAAGTTTAATAAAACAAAAACAATGATGGTTAGCGCTTTTACACAAAGTGCTTCTTCAGACCATAAAAACTAAAATGAAACAACAACATTAAATAGTATGAACGATTAAGCAATTAGAGAACAAGCAGCAATTAATTAATGTTGGAGACCTCTAGATTTCATCAGAGGTTTTAAAGAAACCTTCCCATTTAAACTGGGTAACTTATCAACTTGTAAACTGACTATCCAATGTAGCTCCCTTAACTCTGTAAAATTTCTTATGTCATCACCACATTGTGTTTGATTGATTACTTCTATTACTTGAAAATTAAAAGTATGAATGGCACTGGTCACTAATGTATGCTGGACTAGAGCACTTCTGATATCCCCACCTGAGTACTGTATAAATGCTCTCTTATTCTTTCATGTAATGTATGATTACTTTTACCTACATAAAAAAACACTACATGCAGAGCAGGTTGCCAGATAATATATGTTGGAAATATAAAGCCATCTTAAATGATTCCTTACTTGTGAATGGGAATGACCATAGCTCTTTCAGTCTAAATAATAATAGACTCACTATGCATTCCTCTGTAGATCCATTTACGGATTTTTCCATCACATTTGTGGCCCCATTTAGTAATGAAGCATACATTATTAAATATATAATACACAAGAATTGGGGCTTAATAGTAGCTGATACAAACTTAAGAGTTAGTTTACCAAATAAACCTAGAATCATATTCAAGAAGGGTATTAATCTAAATGCCATGTTGGAGCAGAGGAGAGTAGACAATCCTAGGATTAAATGAATGCTCAAATGTGAAAACTGCCCCTAATTTAAACATGTGAGCACAGGACTCTCTTTTGAATCAGGAATATGAGATTTTCATGCAAGGGCAGATACAATTGCAACACTAGCAGCATTATATACCTGGCCCAGTGCAAAATGTGTCCTGTCTTTTACATAGGAAAATGTGACAGAAGACTAAGAGACAGAATGTATGAATACCTTTATGCTATCAGGAATAAAAGGATAGAGAATGCATTGGCTAAACACGTTATCAGTTCACCAGAACATGTTTCTGAATTCAGAGTTATTGATACAGTTGACACAAATATTAGAGATGGTCCCACCTTTCTGAGATTGGAGAAATGTGAATTGTTGTGGCAGCTAAAATGTGATGCATTTAGGCACCCAGGAATTAATGAAATGTGCTCCATAGCTTGCATACTTAAACTGAGGAGCCTTATAAGATAAAGGCCTGCATCTCCCTTGGAATTTTTTTCAGTATTTTTTTCAGAATTTTAGATTGTTTAAATTGCTCATTTTGTACATCCATCTATGTTAACATTTTTACAAGGTATCTATATTCAAATATATGTATTTTAACATCCTTATGCATAAGAATGTTTTTAACAGTCATTTTTATCCATTTTTTATCTATCTCTTATTTAATTTATTACTGTTTATTCATTTTCCAGTCTTATAAGTGTTAACATTTTTACCAGGTGTTCGTGGCTACTTTTCCAATATACTTCTAATGTACACTACTGAGGTATTTTGAAATGTATTTTTCAATGTATTTTCTAATGATTTTCTTATATTATTCCAAGCTAGGTCTTTTATTTAATGTAATTAATGTTTAATTGACCATATGAAGGAGCTCATTAGATCTACATTCTGGGAGAGAGTATATAAGGTCTTGCATTCAGTATTGTCTTGCCTGAAGAAGTACAGGTACTATCCTGTACGAAAGCACTTACTTTATTTGTGAATAAGTAATTCTATTTGGAGTGTATCCAGGTCATGTTCATACTTTTTTGTTAACTTAGCTTGTAAACTGACTAACCAATGTAGCTCCCTTAACTCTGTAAAATGTCTTATGTCATCTCCACATTGTGTTTGATGGATTGCTTCTATTACTCGAAAATTAAAAGTATGAATGGCACTGGTCACTAATGTATGCTGAGTTAGAGCACTTCTGATATCCCCCACCCGAGTACTGTATAAATGCTCTCTTATTCTTTCATGTAATGTATGATTACTTTTACCTACATAAAAAACACTACATGCAGAGCAGGTTGCCAGATAAACTATGCTGGAAGTATGACAAACTGCTGATACTTTAAAATTATAAGTATAGCCAGTAAGGGGATGGGTAAAGATGTTACTAACTTCTATATACTTGCAAAAATTACATCTAAAACACTTCCTTATACCCTGTGCACAGTTAAACTTCATACCTGAGTGCACTTTATAACACAATTGTCTCCTCAGGGGATTTCTATTTTTATATCTAAATCTAGGTCACAGGTTCACAGATTCATACTAGACTAACTGCCCTTGTGAGCCATTTTAAGTCTAGCCAATTACTCCAAGTGTGAATCAAACCTTGCACCTTGTGTTTGTAAGGTAAACAACATAACCATTAAGCCAACCTCCCACCCTTTATCACCAACTATAGCACCTATGGTATCATCAGTTTGTAAAATGGACCAGTTACTTCTAATAACCCTGCATATCACTTCCACATCATTTGTAAAATATAAATAAATAGGTATCCCATCCAAGTCATTTTTTCGAGTGTCTAAAGCCTCATTAGTATTAACAATATCTGAGAAATATGGTCTAGCTTTACTGGTTCTTTGGCTCCTGGCTAAAGTACAGGCTTTATCATTTTCCTTGTGTCCATAGCCTCTCCATCTAAACCTCTTATCGAGGTTAAGTCTAGACATGCTTAAGGTTTGCCCCTTTAGAATGTTTTCATAAATAAATGCAGGATGCATACTATGTCTTTATAAAACTGCATTACGTCTGCATGTCTTCCTGAAGAGACCTGTATTTAAACAGCCATTGGTATACTTATCTATTAACACATCCAGAAAATATATAGAAGAGAGGCACTGCTTACTTGCAAACTTCAAGAAAGTAGTGGTGGTATGTAAATAGGAAATAAATCCTTGTAGACTCTCCAAGGGTCCCTTCTACAATAAAAATATAACGTCCAGAAACCTTCTATAGAATATAACATGGTCCATCCATTCGTGTCCATGAAAAACATGCCTTTCTTCACACTCAGCTAGAACCATGTTGGCGTAGCTATGGGCACAAGCTGTGCCCATAGCAATGCCAACCTTTTCTAAAAATATTAAATTCTCAAATACAGGAGATGGTGTTTCCATATTCATAAAGGAGCTGCACGCCTCCATACTGGTAGCCCAACATAACACATCTGAGTTACTTCAGGTGCAGCTAACATTGGGTAAGACAGAGATTCAGGCCGTAGCCTGATATAGGTCCCCAACCATGTCCCAAGACTCAAACTCCATGTTCCTAAGCACTCTGGAGAATATTAGGGTCCAATCTAACACTCTCATACTGGACAACTTCAACTACCCCTCCATTAACTGGGAAAACTACTCATGTACCAATACACTTGCCCGTTTCATGGAATTCATAAATTTCAATGCCCTGGACCAGCTCATTCTTACCCCCACTAGAGGTAGCAACATCCTTGACCTGGTCATTACTAACATGGGCGACCATTGCTCTATATGAATAGTCAACTCCTCCCTGGTTAGATCTGACCACAAACTAATCACCTTGGAAATCCATATCCCTCCCACCACAAAGGTAACCACGATGAAAAACTTCTCCAAAGCTAACTTTGGGCTCCTAAAAACAGAGGTGAATAACTTCATGGCACCCATGGAAATGGAGAATAATTGCATGACTGCCGAGTCATACACCAATGCACTGTACAAACATGTACACAAATGCATGGATCCCGCCATACCCAATAGAAACAAGACAGTCTCCTCCAAAAAAAGGAAGCCAATCTGGTGGTCCCTTGCCATAAACAAACTCTACAACAGAAGGAGGAAACGGATGTAGAATAAGGTGAAGTTCAAGACTGGAAAAACTCCCTTTTCAGCTTCAACAGAAAGTTGAGATCCCTCATCAAATCCTCTAAAGCTAGCTATGAAAACATAATTTCAGCAGATAGTAAAGACAACATCAATACCTTCTATAGTTATGTAAATAATCTCCACGGCAATACCCAGATTTGCTCTGAGCTACTGCATAATGGTACCTCCTATACTGAGCAAACAGATATTGTCAATATACTGGCTGACAGATCCATGGTCAACTTTACCACTCCCCCCAAGGACCAATCACAATGCCAATAGATTGCCAGACACCCAGTATTACTGCTGCACAGGTTAAAACAGCACTGTCCAAGGCCAAAGATACAGCTTCTATGGGACATGACAATATCCCTGGCTCTATTCTACATGAATTACAAAGTGAACTGGCACCTCACCTGTGTACCCTGTTCAATCACAGCCTCACCTCAGAATTTGTCCCTACTGAATGGCACACTGCTGCAGTTATCTCTCTCCACAAAGGAGGAGTGACTACAGACCCTGGGAACTATTGCCCCATTAGCCTGACGAGTCTGATATGCAAAGCTATGGAATGCATCATCATGGATCTAATAAACAAGGATATAGGGTATCTCCAAACTCTGGATCCTCCACAGTATGGTTTTGTGAAGGGTAGATCATGCCTGCTCAAACTGGTTGACTTCTTTGAGTCAGTCACCAGAGCTGTGGATGAAGGCAAGGTGGTTCATACAGCCTAAAAAACAAAAATGCAACCAGTCACAAGATAATAAAAACCAAATCCAAGGTAAAAAATGGGTGGAGGAACCAGCAATTAATGTTCAAAACTCTTCTTTATTCTAATAAAAGCATAAGCCAATTTGGCCCCAAGAAACAAAAAAGGAATATTTTTATAATTAATTGCTGGTTCCTCCATCAATTTTTTACCTTGGATTTGATTCATACAGCCTACCTTGATCTGACCAAGACCTTTGATACCATTCTCCACTCAGGAATCATAGTAAAACTCACTAAGCTAGGCATCAACTCCTATATCTCTAGGTAGGTTGCAAACTGGCTCACAGATAGAACCCACAGTGTGAAAGTAGCTGACTCCAAGTCAGACTGCTGACCAGTCATGACTGGAGTCCCACAGGGTTCGGTCCTGGGTCCTCTCCTGTTTGGTATCTACTTCTCTGAAGTCCAGGTCAACACAAAGGGACCTCTGGTTTACAAAGTTTGCAGATGATTGCAAGTTGGGAGCTATTATTAACTCCCCATGTGATGCTGACATCCTACAGAAAGGCTTCACTGAGACCAATGACTGGTGTCAGAACCATGGCCTTAAGCTCAATGCCAAAAAATGTGTCGTCACCCCCCTTGGGAAAAACCCAGTTCCCTTGAATTACCACATCAATCATAGTCCACTGAACACAGAAGGTGTTATAAGAGATCTGGGAACACAGGTTGACAACAGCCTCTCTTTTGACCACCACATTGACACTGTAGTCAGAAAGTCCTTCTATGTGGCATATCTCATTACCAAGGGTTTTGCATCCAGGAAGAAAGAGGTCATTGTCTCCCTCTACTCTTCCCTCATTAGGCCAATCATTGAGTACAATGCCTCATTTGGCATGTACCTCACTAGACACCTACAACAACTGGAGAGGCTGCAAAAGTACCTCATAAAGTGGATCCTAGGCCTTAAACACTTGCCCTATATGGACAGACTCAAAAAACTCCAACTATTCTCTCTCATATCACCTACTCTGAGGTGATCTCTGCTTGACTTACAAAGCCATTTCTGACCCAGCTTTGTTAGAAATGCCACATCTAAAGAAATAAAGTAGTAACCAAACTTCCACACAAAATCACACACCAGAATGCGATCCCGATCACAATAAAGGACGTCTTCTTAAATTCAATCAACAGCAGCCAAGAATAACCAAACAAAACAGTTTATTACATAAAATAATCCATCCAGGACCTTAGATTATGCGCTTTCGTCTCCAACACGGAGACTTCATCAGAATCTAAGGTATACCAACACCAAGTCACTTTTATACTAACTATATTCAATTAGCTGGCATCTAATTAGATAATTGATTAATAAATTGATAAATAACTTCAGTTTGTCTTAAAAAACACCATGCCAAAAAATAACATACTAAAAAATACTGGAGACATTGTACGAACATTAAAAAGACCTGTATAAGTAATTGATCAACAAATGGAAAACAACAAATAAAAACACACTGTATAAGTATGGGAAATACACAGTAAATAGGAAAAAGATCATGAAAAGTATATGTAATATTATTGTATTGGTATGCATATTGTACTGTTTAAAAATATGTATAATTAAACAGTAAGTCAAACATTAATATATATAAAAAATATAAATATATGAAAAAATATAAATATATAAATGTATGAATGTATGTACTTATACAGTGTGTTTTTATTTGTTGTTTTCCAAGACCGATTCAAAACTAACAGTTTCTGAAAATCATATGACTGATTATTATCAGGAAAATACTCTTTAACATAAAATTCCTGGCAAATGTTCTAATGTCAAGTACACATCACTAAAATTAGCTTTCTGTGCTGGTATAAAAGATAAACCATGTTCCAGCACAGAAATCTGAGGTGGAGTTAAGTACTTACTGGATAAATTAACAACTAAGGACTCTTCATTTGTTGCAGATATCTCCTCATCATTGACAATGATGGAGGGTCTTGTTGCTACCTCCTCCACTTCCTCCCTCAACTGTGCAATCTCCCCTTGTCTTCCATTTCCATCTGTTTGAAGGGAAGAGGAAGAGATATGGAGAAAAACTTCTGTGGTGCGGAGCCATGTTGTTTCTTGCTCTGTGAAACAGGATGTATCGACCGACGTCCTGACGGTGGCTCTTCTGTAATGTCTTCAGAGATGGAACCAAGGGAAATAGGCACTTCAGTAGGATTGAGAGCCTTAGGGGGCATGGTGATGGTCTTATTTGAATTGGTGCTACTCTGTCCAACTGCAGCATTGTTGAAACCTGTTCTCTGTTGTTCATTGGCCAACTGAATTGTCTGTGGCCATGCAAAGATATGGCCCTTTTTAAAATCAATAAAATCATGATTCAGTTTCCTTTTTTCTCTGTTCATAAACAAGTTTCATAGGCAGCAATGTTGTTCATAATTTCATCAAGAGCATTTAGACAGGTCTCATTAAAATAGTCAGAAAGTAATTTACTTCTCTTCTTGTTGACTTCAGCTATATGTCCAATCTCATGGAGTTTAAAGAAGTCAATGGGTAGCCAAATGTAAGCAAACCCCAAGTCTATATTCAGCTGCTGCCATTTACTCAAAAGTTTACTATAAGTGGTTCCATAGGTATGCATTTTTAAAGTCCTCAGCCCTCTTGGCATAACACAAAAATGCAGGCACCCCTCCAAGTGCAGGCGCTGCCATTGCATCCATTTCAGTTTGTACAAATAATTTTCTAAGTCCTTCAAATGACTATGCATTGATTCAGCATTGAACCTTGAAGCATCTATGTTTTATTCATTGTCCAGTACTTTTTTTAACAGCAAGGGTTATGTTCCACTTGTAACAAGCGATTAAACCACTCATGCCATTCTCTCCTTCCATTGGCAACAGGTACATAGTCAAGTTCAACCACATCAGCAAATCCTTCTGCCATGCTCTCAAGGAATACACAAACCAAACAGCATACAAAACAGAATAATCCTTAAGAGAGTGTGCCAGGAGTAAAGCAAAAGTAACGTAAAAAAATCCAACCTAAGGCACAAAAACAGCAGAATTTTTTTTAAAACTGTAAAAGTTTAATAAAACAAAAACAATGACAGCACTTTCCCACAAAGTGCTTCTTCAGACCATAAAAACTAAAATGAAGCTCAGGTATGAGGTCTAACTGTGCCTTGGGTATGAGGAAGTGTTTTAGATGTAATTAGATGTAATTTTTGCAAGTATATAGAAGTTGCCCCTCCCCTTACTGGCTATACTTATAATTTTAAAGTATCAGCAGATTGTCCTACTTCCAACATAGTTTATCTGGCAACCTGCTCTGCATGTAGTGTTTTTTTATGTAGGTAAAAGTAATCGTACATTACATGAAAAAATATGAGAGCATTTATACACTACTCGGGTGGAGGATATCAGAAGTGCTCTAGCCAAGCATACATTAGTGACCAGTGCCATTCATACACTCTAATTTTAGAGTAATAGTATTAGTCCACTAAAGGATAGGTCTTCAAATAGGGAAGGAGACCTCACACACATATCGAATATGTATAAATGCAGTTCCTACACACCTGCATCTGCTATGTACACCCACCTACATCTCCCCCACACCTGAAACAATTGCAATACATACTGTAATAACATCACAAACATCAACTCACTCTATGACATCTGCAGAAGCCTTAACATACCTTGTCAGAGACACACTATAATGGCCCTATGTGAAATTGTTGCTGTTGTACAATGGAACAGACACAGATGTTACAGGGTTTGCTTGCAATAATCCCGTATCAGACGGCTGTGTGTACACCAGGAAGTGTTACCAATTACTGATTAACAGCACGGTATGATACACATGTACAGTATACCAAAGATGTCAGGTGCATAGCCACACAGCCTTGAGCTGCCCAAACATCCTTGCCAGACCTAAATATTTGCAGATGTATCAGTTACAAACCCTGCAGAAGTAGCAATGTTCAGGAATATAACAGCTAGACTCACATGTAGAACTACATCCTCTAGCTGTTACACACAATACAGGGGGGCCATGAAGTTAATATATCTCTGTGTGTCTCCATATAGCTGTTGCAATTCATCACAAACAACACATCCAGACCATCTTCCTCGAAGGTAGGGCAAAGCGACAATGCCCAAGTGAAGTATTCAATTATACACCACTGTTGCCATGTCATTGGCTAATGGAGTAGCTGCACAGCTGATGTGCATGTAATCATCTACTCCGGAACACCAATTGGTGGCAGGATACCACATGTTACTGATATCTAGGTATAAAAGGATGGCTTGTCATACATTCAAACCATCTGTACATACCAGAAAAACATTACAATGAGGATTGCAACACAAAACAAATAGGATTTATATTACCGTCAACGACAACTCCGGTTACTAATAAGGTATGTAGAACACTCAGTATGCCAGTGTATGTAGTACCTGTTCTGTAATAATTAAAGTGTACGCAATGCATATAGTGGGAAAAGGTATTATGTAGTGATGTATTGTTGAGCATAGTAACGCTCATAGAAATTGTGTGTACTGCTGTAGGCAACAAGGTAAACACCTCATACACCACAAGGGATGCTATATAAGGACTTTGAACACAACAATTCCACTCCAGCCGCTCTCAGTGGCAGGGTTGGTCCAACAAATGCGTGCCATAACAAGGATAGTATATGTTGATATACTGTAACAGTAGGCATATGTATGGGCGTATAACTGAGAATAACATGTCTAAGGTGGTCCTGCTGTGCAATTATGATTTGCATTGTGGGATATTGTGGCAAAAATGTGTAATGTACAGTATTGTAGGTAGATATGTCTAACATTTTACATAGCATTACTGTTATGTTATGCAAACATCAGGTATGTCTATTGGCATGTACAATACACAATAACAGGATACATGACAACAATACTCTGCTTTGACCACCACATTGACACTGTAGTCCAGAAAGTCCTTCTATGTGGCATATCTCATTACTCAAAGGAGTTTTGCATCCAGGAAGAAAGAGGTCATTGTCTCCTCTACTCTTCCCTCATTAGGTGAATCATTGAGTACAATGCCTCATTTGGCATGTACCTCACTAGACACCTATGTGGCAACAACTGGAGAGGCTGCAAAAGTCCTCATAAAAGTGGATCCTAGGCCTTAAACACTTGCCCTATGGACAGACTCAAAAACTCCAACTATTCTCTCTCCTATCACCTACTCTGGTGATCTCTGCTTGACTTACAAAGCCATTTCTGACCCAGCTTTGTTAGAAATGCCACATCTAAAGAAATAAAGTAGTAACCAAACTTCCACACAAAATCACACACCAGAATGTGATCCCGATCACAATAAAGGACGTCGTCTTAAATTCAATCAACGGCAGCCAAGAATAACCAAACAAAACAGTTTATTACATAAAATAATCCATCCAGGACCTTAGATTAAGCGCTTTCGTCTCCAACACGGAGACTTCATCAGAATCTAAGGTATACCAACACCAAGTCACTTTTATATTAACTATATTCAATTAGCTGGCATCTAATTAGATAATTGATTAATAAATTGATAAATCACTTCAGTTTGTCTTAAAAAACACCATGCCACAAAATAACATACTAAAAAATACTGGAGACATTGTACGAACATTTAAAAGACCTGTATAAGTAATTGATCAACAAATGGAAAACAACAAATAAAAACACACTGTATAAGTATGGGAAATACACAGTAAATAGGAAAAAGATCATGAATAGTATATGTAATATTATTGTATTGGTATGCATATTGTACTGTTTAAAAATATGTATAATTAAACAGTAAGTCAAACATTAATATATATAAAAAATATAAATATATGAAAAAATATAAATATATAAATATATAAATGTATGAATGTATGTACTTATACAGTGTGTTTTTATTTGTTGTTTTCAAGACAATAAAACTAACAGTTTCTGAAAATCATATGACTGATTATTATCAGGAAAATACTCTTTAACATAAAATTCCTGGCAAATGTTCTAATGTCAAGTACACATCACTAAAATTAGCTTTCTGTGCTGGTATAAAGATAAACCATGTTCCAGCACAGAAATCTGAGGTGGAGTTAAGTACTTACTGGATAAATTAACAACTAAGGACTCTTCATTTGTTGCAGATATCTCCTCATCATTGACAATGATGGAGGGTCTTGTTGCTACCTCCTCCACTTCCTCCCTCAACTGCGCAATCTCCCCTTGTCTTCCATTTCCATCTGTTTAAAGGGAAGAGGAAGAGATATGGAGAAAAACTTCTGTGGTGCGGAGCCATGTTGTTTCTTGCTCTGTGAAACAGGATGTATCGACCGACGTCCTGACGGTGGCTCTTCTGTAATGTCTTCAGAGATGGAACCAAGGGAAATAGGCACTTCAGTAGGATTGAGAGCCTTAGGGGGCATGGTGAAGGTCTCATTTGAATTGGTGCTACTCTGTCCAACTGCAGCATTGTCGAAACCTGTTCTCTGTTGTTCATTGGCCAACTGAATTGTCTGTAGCCATGCAAAGATATGGCCCTTTTTAAAATCAATAAAATCATGATTCAGTTTCCTTTTTTCTCTGTTCATAAACAAGTTTCATAGGCAGCAATGTTGTTCATAATTTCATAATTTCATCAAGAGCATTTAGACAGGTCTCATTAAAATAGTCAGAAAGTAATTTACTCTTCTTGTTGACTTCAGCTATATGTCCAATCTCATGGAGTTTAAAGAAGTCAATGGGTAGCCAAATGTAAGCAAACCCCAAGTCTATATTCAGCTGCTGCCATTTACTCAAAAGTTTACTATAAGTGGTTCCATAGGTATGCATTTTTAAAGTCCTCAGCCCTCTTGGCATAACACAAAAATGCAGGCACCCCTCCAAGTGCAGGCGCTGCCATTGCATCCATTTCAGTTTGTACAAATAATTTTCTAAGTCCTTCAAATGACTATGCATTGATTCAGCATTGAACCTTGAAGCATCTATGTTTTATTCATTGTCCAGTACTTTTTTTAACAGCAAGGGTTATGTTCCACTTGTAACAAGCGATTAAACCACTCATGCCATTCTCTCCTTCCATTGGCAACAGGTACATAGTCAAGTTCAACCACTTCAGCAAATCCTTCTGCCATGCTCTCAAGGAATACACAAACCAAACAGCATAAAAAACAGAATAATCCTTAAGAGAGTGTGCCAGGAGTAAAGCAAAAGTAACGTAAAAAATCCAACCTAAGGCACAAAAACAGCAGAATTCTTTTTAAAACTGTAAAAGTTTAATAAAACAAAAACAATGACAGCGCTTTCCCACAAAGTGCTTCTTCAGACCATAAAAACTAAAATGAAGCTCAGGTATGAGGTCTAACTGTGCCTTGGGTATGAGGAAGTGTTTTAGATGTAATTTTTGCAAGTATATAGAAGTTGCCCCTCCCCTTACTGGCTATACTTATAATTTTAAAGAATCAGCAGATTGTCCTACTTCCAACATAGTTTATCTGGCAACCTGCTCTGCATGTAGTGTTTTTTTATGTAGGTAAAAGTAATCGTACATTACATGAAAAAATATGAGAACATTATACACTTTCGGGTGGAGGATATCAGAAGTGCTCTAGCCAAGCATACATTAGTGACCAGTGCCATTCATACACTCTAATTTTAGAGTAATAGTATTAGTCCACTAAAGGATAGGTCTTCAAATAGGGAAGGAGACCTCACACACATATCGAATATGTATAAATGCAGTTCCTACACACCTGCATCTGCTATGTACAACCACCTACATCTCCCCACACCTGAAACAATTGCAATACATACTGTAATAACATCACAAACATCAACTCACTCTATGACATCTGCAGAAGCCTTAACATACCTTGTCAGAGACACACTATAATGGCCCTATGTGAAATTGTTGCTGTTGTACAATGGAACAGACACAGATGTTACAGGGTTTGCTTGCAATAATCCCGTATCAGACGGCTGTGTGTACACCAGGAAGTGTTACCAATTACTGATTAACAGCACGGTATGATACACATGTACAGTATACCAAAGATGTCAGGTGCATAGCCACACAGCCTTGAGCTGCCCAAACATCCTTGCCAGACCTAAATATTTGCAGATGTATCAGTTACAAACCCTGCAGAAGTAGCAATGTTCAGGAATATAACAGCTAGACTCACATGTAGAACTACATCCTCTAGCTGTTACACACAATACAGGGGGGGCATGAAGTTAATATATCTCTGTGTGTCTCCATATAGCTGTTGCAATTCATCACAAACAACACATCCAGGCCATCTTCCTCAAAGGTAGGGCAAAGGGACAACGCCCAAGTGAAGTATTCAATTATACACCACTGTTGCCATGTCATTGGCTAATGGAGTAGCTGCACAGCTGATGTGCATGTAATCATCTACTCCGGAACACCAATTGGTGGCAGGATACCACATGTTACTGATATCTAGGTATAAAAGGATGGCTTGTCATACATTCAAACCATCTGTACATACCAGAAAAACATTACAATGAGGATTGCAACACAAAACAAATAGGATTTATATTACCGTCAACGACAACTCCGGTTACTAATAAGGTATGTAGAACACTCAGTATGCCAGTGTATGTAGTACCTGTTCTGTAATAATTAAAGTGTACGCAATGCATATAGTGGGAAAAGGTATTATGTAGTGATGTATTGTTGAGCATAGTAACGCTCATAGAAATTGTGTGTACTGCTGTAGGCAACAAGGTAAACACCTCATACACCACAAGGGATGCTATATAAGGACTTTGAACACAACAATTCCACTCCAGCCGCTCTCAGTGGCAGGGTTGGTCCAACAAGTACGTGCCATAACAAGGGATAGTATATGTTGATATACTGTAACAGTAGGCATATGTATGGGCGTATAACTGAGAATAACATGTCTAAGGTGGTCCTGCTGTGCAATTATGATTTGCATTGTGGGATATTGTGGCAAAAATGTGTAATGTACAGTATTGTAGGTAGATATGTCTAACATTTTACATAGCATTACTGTTATGTTATGCAAACATCAGGTATGTCTATTGGCATGTACAATACACAATAACAGGATACATATGACTTGTAGTCACCAGACAGTGTATCAGCATAATAGCTAATTGAAATGGAAGAGCTAGTCAATTATCCATGCACAAAGGACATGTAATAGCTTCATAGGTTCATAGTTAGGTACTATGCTGTCTGGCCAAGGCCATTCATAAGCTTAACTACAGTGTTTTGACTTGCGGCACCTCCTTAGGTCAGTTTCCTGTGCCTGTGAACAGCAGAGCCATTAGTTTGCTGTGCCTCTGTACAGCAGAGCCACTGCAGTGATCCCTGGTGTACATGTCTATCTCCAATTCACCCATTGAGGTATCTCTTGAAGAGTGCTAGTAAGGGTCCCTGTCTGATGTACATAGGAATCATGTTCCAAAGCATGGGTAGTGTCCGGGTCAGGAATGTATCCCTCCAGCACATCCTAGTCATCATTACATTTAGGTACATATCCCAGAGCATGTGGCTCTCAGGGGCTTTTGCTTATGTGGAGCATATCCATCAATACTGTTTTGGACATGGGCCTTGTATGTTCAGCAGAGATCACCTCTGAGTATGTGGTATGCAAACAAGTGCAGTTGGGGTTTCTGTTGTTGGGCTGCATACGTCATCCTTTGGACGTCAGTATTCCCCTTGGTTTGGTAATGTTGTGGTATTTCAAGCCATTGCTGTTGTCTCGTAAGATACATCCTAAATGGGGTGTTGTACCCTTTAATGTGTTTCATAAGTCATGGGTAGAGAGGCACAATGGCTGCTTTTGTTCTGGCTACAAACCCATTAGAGATTGGGGGGCCACATAGAAGGATATCCACACCACCTTGCCAATATAGTTATTAAAGGAGTGAATGCTATCTACTTGGGTTCTAAGATCCCTTATTATATCTTATGTATGTAGGGGACTACCACCTATGTGATAGTCCGTGGGTGCTTGGTGTAATCCAAAGGGGATGTCTATGCACCTTGTGGCATGCAGCTTGAGGCCATGTTATTGACACCAGGTATCCATCCCAGTGACACCCTTATGGAGGGTGTCTGTATCAGCTGGGGAATCAATCATGGCCCCTAGTTTGCAGTCATCTACAAACCTTTTCAGGGTAAGTCTTCCTGTGCTAGCCTGTACCTCAGAGAAGCATATACCAAACATGAGGGGCCCTATGACCGAGCCCTGGGGGATGCCAATTGTAACTGATTTACAGTAGGACCTAGGGTATGCTACCCTCACTATGTGGGTTCTGTTCATGAGCCACTTTGCATAACATCTCGTGACGTAGGGGTTAATGTGAGGGTGGATGTGTATGTTGATAGTACCAGAATGGGGAACGGTGTTGAAAGCCTTTGAGAGGTCAAGTTAGGCTGTGTGGACCTCCTTACCCTCATCTACTGCCTTGGTAACTGTCTCAAAGGACTCCACCAGGTTTATGAGGCATGGTCTGGCCCTAACAAATCCAAACTGGGTGGGATCAAATGTTTGAAGGCCACCAATGTCTCTGTGAATGAGATCGATGATAATGTGCTCCATAGCCTTGCAGAACGGTCAAGTCAGGCGTATAAGACAATAGTTCCCCTGGTCCATTGTGGCGCCACCCTTGTGGAGTGTGATAACTGTTGCTGTGTGCCATTCAGGGGCCACAATGCCTAATGCAAGGCTATAATTGAATATGGTGCCTAAGTGGGGAGCCAGTTCGTTCTGACATTCATGGAAATTGCAGCCTGGGATGTTGTACGGTCACATGGATGCTGTGTTCCTGGCTTTAGAGAGTGCAGCTTTGAACTGCGTAGCTGTGATTGCAGGGACTCTGCATCATTCCTGTATAGATATGGGCCCTTTAGGGTGTGAGAGGGGTGTAAAGTTAGCACTGAACCTATCTGCCAGGATGTTGCCAATATCAATCAGTTCTGTAATGTTCGTGCCTTACTGCTGTATGTCAGAGCAGATGTGGGTATTGCCATCGAGAGTAGTGACATACCTCTAGAACGCTTTGTGATAGTCTTTGGAATTAGTCATGGTTATGTTTACATAGCTAGCTTTGGAGGATGTGATAAGGGATCTCAGATTCTTACTGAGGCTGACCAGGGAACTCCTCCACTCATGGGATTGTACCCTACTTTGCAACAGTCTCCTCCTTCTGTTGTACATTATGTCCATGGCAGTGGACCACCAGAGTGGCCTCTGTTTTCTGGTGGGTACCGTCATGGTTCTGTTTGGAACAGCATGATCCATGCAGTCGTGTAGGTGCTAATTAAGTGCAGATGTGTATGATTCAGCGGTTGTAACTGTATTGTCCATCTGCACGGGTGTCATGACGTTTACTACTGCTGTCATAAGAAGCCTGAAGTTGGCTTTGTAGAAATATTGTACTGTGTTTTCCATAAAGGGTATGGTGCCGGGATGTGGATAACAAGGGTGATTAGTGTACGTTCAGATCTGACCAACGAGGAGATAACCCCAGGTGTGGAACACCAGTCACACATGTTGGTAATGACCAGGTCTAGGATATTGCTGCCCCTGGTGGTGGTGTGCATAGGTTGATCCAGGCGATTGGAGGTTATGAATCCCAGAAAGCATTGGCCTAATGTGTCGGTACATGAGTAGGTATCCCAGTTAATGGTGGGGTAGTGTCAGTCGCACATCAGTAGTGTGTCTGTTTGAACCCTACTTTCCAGTACACCAAGAAGAGAGGACCGTTAACCGTGGGGTATGGTGGGGAATCTGTAGCAAGCTACAATTTGTATAGCAGTTATGGCCAGAGTTAGTTGCACTTGGATAACCTCTGATGCATTGTGCTAAGCAACTAGCCTGGAGGTGTGGATATCCTTAGGAAATATGGACACTCCTCCGCCATGAGTGTTCTGGTCCTGGTTACATGACTGAAAGGTGTGGTATGAGTAATAGCCTGGTAGTGCAGGGGTGCACTCAGGAAACTAGAAGCATGTCCCAGTCACTGCACAGATATCGAAGTGGTCCATTACAAATAGTGCCTTGGGTGAGTGCGTTTGAGATGAAGACATCAAGCATTGAGTAGCATTACCCTCAGGTTTTGCTTGCCTGTTCCTGTTATGGTGGTGAATATGTTATCTAAACTGTGCCTAAAACAAGCACTATAGGAGCAGCAAGAGCCTTAGCAATTATCCGGAATCCCAGAGCCGACAGGTGGAGGCCATCTTTGCCAAAGCATCGTGTTCTGTCGACCATGTCATTCAAAGCAGATAGATACTGGATACACTTGGAATGACACCAGAAGCATAGCCAATTGTTGAAGTAAATCATTTTGTCCTTATACTGCGTTATCAGTCTGGAGAATGGCAGAATGCTACTCAGGGCAAGGGCGATACCTGCCTGGGCTACAAGATCAGAGAGCTATTCCATGTCTCTTTACATGTAGTCCAGGAAGGTACATCTCAGGGCATTCACACTAACATGGAGAATGACACAGTCATATTGTACCTGTTGAGGAGTGACCTGAGTGCATAGGTTATGTTGCAGATCCTGTTACCCGACAGGCAGCTGACAGTAACTATCTCCTTGTGTAGCCTGGTGAGTGGGACATCAGTGTGACCACCTATAGAGTCACCTATGACTAGTGTGTTGGGTATGTTATTTCGCCATATTGGCTGTGGTTGATGGGCACACTGAGTCTGTGGGCTATAAGTAATTGGTGCTGTGTTGGGGGATGGGGGCTGCCTGTGTTTCTGCCTTGGAGTTCTCTGTTGCCTAGACAGAGTAGTATTGAGAGGCTCCACAAATGTTGTTGTCTTACTATGTGTGGCCTGTGGTGGTAGAAATCTAGTGAGACTATGTGATGAGTGTGGTGTGGTGCAAACATTTAACATCCCCACATGATTGTCAGGTTCAGTCTGGGTTGGAGAGAGCTTTACCTCCAGCATGGCTAGATATGTGCATCTCCCACAGGTTGTAGTGTTGGACGTTAGAAGGGGAGTATTGACTGTGTACACAAGACAATTTCTATATTGCCTCATGATGCCCATATTCATCATATAGACAGGTGAGAACACTGGGAATTGACACTTGGGCATGCCTGAATATATAACTATTTCCCACTTGATAAGTGAGGAAAGTGTGTACAAGAGCTGTTTTACTCTAAGCAAGCGGGAAATCTAAGTACAAACGGTGTTTACCTGTAGGTAATGAGGAGGATTGAGTGCTATAGTAATTAGTAGCTCATGTAGTGCTTACATGTTCTGAAGTGCTGAGCATGAATAAGCAATACATATAGGGTGTTGGATAACATAAAAACACTGCCCCCCCAACAGGTACACAATCATATATCCATGTACACTACAGAGCCCCTGTAACCATAACTATGATGATACAAGGTGCACTCAGGCTTCATGGGACTTGTCCACATCCCTGGTTGTATCATACACATATGGCAAAACAGCTTGCTCTACGCATACACATCATGTAAAACAGCTTCATGTCAGTCTGTGAAAACACTGAATGGTGCACACCAACAGTTATCACAACCCACAAAGTGGAAACACCACTCATAATGGGAGGCACTGCACTACTACCCTGCTGAGTCTGGTCTGAAAGGCCATGAACCTTAATCAGTGTATATGTTGTTAGCTGTACAGATGTAAATGACAGTACGGATGATTTTGCACTGCATATCATACCTGTGACAGGTCATGGGACATCATCACCCATACTGTGTTCCATCTACACTCAGTATACTAGATGTATATTCGTATGTCACAGGAGTGTTCTGCCGGTGGACTGTTGACAGGACCAACACTACAGAAGGTGTCTGATTAATATGTGCATATCACACCAGTGCCAGCTACAGTAAAACAGGGTTAATTCGTTGTACTCCCCCCCTCCATTGTAGCCCATACCACACAGATAAATGTATGTGAATGACTATGACCTAGGAGCAATAGCTGACTCAGTGTTGTGGACAACATACAGAAGGGGCTTTGTGGGTGAGGTGTGTAACATATGTGCACAATCTGGCAGCTGCATATTGCATTGTCACCGCTAGGTTAATAACCCTGTACCCATGAACTACCACCTAGGCAGCAGTCAACATAATGGACACTGTATGCAAGGGATTCTGATGTGCAGTTTACCTCCCTGAGCTAGTGATGTCACCAAGCCTATTAGGTAGTCATAAGTGGCAACCCTAATCATGACAGGGTGCCATCCATGAATATACTCATCACTCAAGTGACCTATATCAGATCACATAAAACCTTTAAGGGGTATTGGCCATGTTTGGATGGCCGACACCAGCCTTCACAATCCTCATCTCCACTATGTAGCATGATGCCTACCCTGCATAAAGACATGTGCAACACTGTGATGTTGGACTTGCTACATGTACATATCCTGATCTCAAATACATATGTCATGGACATCCACCTTCCTAGTACAAGGATCGCCACATGCTGGACAGATCTTTGTGCCATACACATTACATACTCCTGCCATACTATGCAACCTTGTCCAGCAAAGCTGCACATTTCACCTCTGTCAGACATGGTATGATGACCGCATGGTTGATGTATCATTAACCATGTGGATCAGTTATGTGGCACTGCTTCGCCTGGCACCAGAAACACGACTGTCGGCTATAGCTATGTAACCTTACATTCTAGGCTCATACATGGCCCAGGGCATACAGACTACTAGATGACCTTGGCCATACATGCTATAGTTGATAACCATCCCTGCAAATACTATCAGGCTAGCCAGTATCCCATGTGCATCACATGTGCAACACAGGCAATACGTGGCAGGATGTTGAACTGCTGTACAGCGCCATGTTGATGTATATGGCAAAACACATGCATGTAAAGCCTTCCATGTGCATGTCTGCAGTGTTACAGGTCATGTCCATTAAGGAAGTGTATGTGTTTATATGTGACATGTGACATATACACAGCATCAAGGTCAACAGCATTAATGTGGATACATCCAGGCATGTGCTGATAGGTAAGAACACCAGTACAGGCAAATAGACATGCCCACATCAAGACAGCATCCACATGGAGTATGAGCAATGTAATCAGGTGACACACATATAAGGTGATAATATCCAATCCCCATTGGGTGTCACATGTGTGTGACACAAACATGTCAATGGTGTCAGTGTCATGAATATTTGCAAAGACAACTTTTTATATGTAATAAATGTGATACACATGTATGTGCAGCTGTATTTCTGTGCATCTCTGAGATGCTGTGACCTGTCTCCATCATTATGTCTTCCAGGTATGCTGCGAGCAAGGCTACCAGCCTATACACACTTGGAGGATGAGGCTCTTATACCTTACCTCCAAGGCAACTATGATGTCCTGTTTAGCCATGTGCCACAGGATGCACAGCAGCAGGATGACCTGTGACAGGAACTTTGCAGGCGGGTTAATGCTGTGGGTGGCCATAACCGCACATACCAGCAGGTGCGCAGACACTGCATGGACTTAATCAGACATGCAAAACAGTGTGTGAATGCAATTGCCAGGGAACAAGATGCAACAGGTGGTGGGCCACCAACCCAGCCCCCACTCACATGTACCGAGGAGCTACTGGCCAACCTGGGGACACCGGCAGAACAGCATCCACAAGCCTTAGCTGACATCGTGGAGGTGGGTGTCTCTCAATCACCGAGCCTGGAGTTGCCTGGTAAGTCACTACTGCACATATAACTATTATATCCCATATAGTTGCATGTGTCACTGTACAATATGTAATGTAACATCATATGTAAGGCATGTACACACATGTGCACCATACTATAGTATGCTACTCTGTGTATGCACACATGTGCATACTCCATAGTATATCCTATTGTACTGGCGAATGTGTTAACATGCACATTGCACCCTGTAGCTGTCATACAGACATGGACAATGATCATACTGCTGTGTCACCCCTATATAGGTACCTCTGGCATTCCACTAAGACAGCAGGCCATTGCAAGTGAGACAGTTATAAGTATCAGGCATATTAATGCACAGATCTATTCGCCATGTGGCCATTTAACACATGTACACATAATGTATGGTCCGGTCACAATATACAGGTCGCATCTACAATCCATCACAGTGGCTACCCATGTGCAATACTTACAAACTAAGTGAAACACCGACATGTCATTGCTAGATGTGTGGACAGCTGTGCATACAATGGTGGAGGTGTTGTTCAATGTAGGAACATGTACTACACATCAGAAATACACATGTGGGGTACACAAACAGTACTACACAGTGAGCTGGAGTATGGACAGCCCACAGGATTCACCATTGTGGATTATGCCCCTGCTATAAGTCCACACATTGTGATGTGCCATCTGACATGTCCATGACACGTAGTGGGCCGGCTGCAACATTGTCTCACTATCCCATAAAACATACCCCACATACCAAACATACAACCCTTTATCTGCATAACCCTGTGGACAGTGGAGTATATGACATCTATGGGTGTATGTCATATGAGACAACACAGACATGTGAGATAGACAGCCAACACAACCGTTTGGCCAACACATGTTCACACATGGCCATGGAGGATGGCCAGAGACTTGTAGCAACACACAGTAAATGTGATGTGTTTGTGTGTACACCCTGTTGTACATTGGCTGCACATGGTCCAAATATAGCCTGTGATGAATGGTTATATTGCAGATGTGGAACACTGGACATCCTACAGGCCTGTGCACAGCTTGTGGAGGCATAATATTATTCAACCACATAAGATGTGTTGAACATCATGACTGTGTCACAGCATGACAGCAGTCACCTGTACAGCATCCATATACATACACAGACAACTAAATCAGGCCACAGATACAGTACATTTCCCTTGCTGCTGTTGGACATCACTGTCAGCCATGCACCTCATGTGTGTGGTACACAAATGTCATATGGGACATGGTGTATTGACAAGTCTGCCATGTGTGGACATGGTTGCCAGGCAGCTAAAATATGCTTGCAGATTAGAAGGGGTGTCATCTCTATGGCCTTCAGTGACCTGTGTCACACATTTCACATCATGGTTTAGTGTGTATACACCTCAGTGACATGGGTCACAATCCACAGTATATATGTATTGTGTATTCACACAGTCATGGCTATGCACTGTGTCTGTAATTCACACTGTATAGCAATAAAGACGCCTCGTGATTCCATGCAATGGCACAGTGTTTGTACTTCACACTGTATAGCAATATAGACACCTCATAATACACTGCAATGGTCATGCACATCTGCTAAATGGGCATTTTATCTGTAGGGCAGACAGACAACACTGCAATGTGACACCATTACCCCACTGTATATGTGACAGGACACCATTGTGTTAAACATGTATGCATGCCAATGCACACATCAGCAGGTTACATGTCATACTACATGTTAATGTTAAGGTCATATGTCACACATCAGCCATGTGTACGGTTAACCTGTGCTGGTCCACATGGAGTAACACAGGGATGCATTCTTACTACCATGATTGTGTGAAATGCATGGCTTCTGCTATGACACATGCATGCTGCTGTGTACAACCCAGGGATATATGATAACTACCACTATTATTGTCTGAGCTGCATGCCGTCTGCTGTATCACATGCATGTTGCATGCCTTCTGTCAAATCACATGCATGGTGTGTGTCTGTGTGTGTCTATCTATGTGTGTCTGTGTGTGTCTGTATTGTAATGTAGAGTCTTTGTCTGCCCTCACAGGTGATGTAGGTGCATTACCCTCCTGCGGTCCATCTGATGTCAGTGTCCCCACAGACTCTAGCAGTGATGATGAACATATGCTTGAGGCACAGGCAGGGTTGTCAGGTGCTGAATCTGTGCCATTTGTTGCCATTTCACCTATATCCCTCTCATCCCTGCACACAGATCTCATGCCAACACATACCCCCATCACCAGTGGCCTTAGAGGAAGGACAGTTGGCGTGTGGTAGCTTGGAACAGGAAAGTGTGGTGGCTATGGAAGGTATGTATTCACACCATTGTGTCAGGCAAATGACTGGAGATGGTCCACACAGGCATGTGGCCAGTGCTGCTCATAGGAGAACCTCTGGCCAACAAGCCCCTACAGGACAGAGCGCAGCAGCTGGTGTCACCAGACACATGTTTCAGGCTGTAATGGCGGCACAGGCACATGCTGAACAGCAGAATAGAGAAGGGCAGAGGCTTCAGAGGGCTGCTATCTGTTCTTTAAACAACAACATCCAGGCAATGACAAATGCTCAACAGCAGATTACTGAGGTTTTGGACAGAAGATTGGGTGATGTGGTTGGAATCCTTGACCGTAGCATGACAATTTGTGAGCATGAGCTGTCTGTGCTGGAACATCTGGTAGGAGTGAGGCATAAGGCACGTGAACATAGGCCAGCTATGTCACCTGGTGCAGGTCTACGTGAATGAGCTACCTCACATGCCCGATCCCATAGTGGCAGTAGCAGCAGCAGTGCAGCTGGTGCTGCGCTGTCCACACCAGGCCACGTGCACATGGCCCTGGACAGTCCCAATGGGGACACGGATTCAGTGGACATGTGTCATCGGACAGTACCCAATCTGCACCTCTGCCTAGTAGTGCTCGTGCAACCCCTGGCAGGCACAGTTCACGTGGCCATGGCCGGACACCATGAGCTGTAAAACCTGGTCTGTACAGTCTGGAGCTGTCAATAATACCCCTGTGTAGGCCAGACACATGGCAGAACTGTGTGCACACATACATGCACACACAAGAAACATCTGTAGGGCACCGCAACACAGACATGTATAACAACCACACATGACCAATTAGATCACAGGCCCTAACCCACACACATGATGTCATCCACTGGTGCAGCCTAGGCCCCTGGCAAACATTATCACCCTGTGCATATGATGATGCCTGTGCTGCATCCCTGTCATCCACACCATCGGTGCATGGACATGCTCATATGGTCTGATGCACAGGGTGAACAGAATAGGGAGATAAGTGTAGATTACAATTGTTGTGTACTGTTGACATGCAGCAGATATACCATGTAGTACAGGTTTAGAATGCAGTATTTTCTGTTCACAGTGTGTGTCTTGGTAATAACAGTAACAGCATGTTGGTCATGATGTCCTGCTTCCCTCCTTCAGGTCTAATTGCATGTGTCATTTTGTGTCAGTGTTTGCAGTTAGTTTCCCATGTGTAAATGTGGAATACTCACAGGTATATATGGCAATACCAGCATGCTAGTCATAGATTTAACCTCACTGTTAGAAAGGCTGACATTCCAAAGATGTCTACACATCAACTGATCCAGGAACATGGGAGCTGTGTACTAAGCTACAGTGGCTAGAGACATGACATCCATACCGGGTGACATCACAAGTACAGTTACATGGGGCGGGGAGTTTACATAGCAGTCTAGCTGATGACAGGGGTAGAGGCCAGTTGATAGCTTGAGGCCTCACTGTGTAGCAGTAATACGCGTTCACATTACAGGATGAGAACACACAACTACACACACACACACACACACACACACACACACACACACACACACATACACACACACAGGTATTCGCACACATGTATTCAGACACACAGTAACATGCCCACACTCACGGGGCCAACGACACTGTAACACACACACACACTTGATAGTGTTGAGATGAGGACCCCTGTCTATGTGGTAATCACTATTACAGTACTGTGCACCCACATGATGCGACACAGAGAATACACATGTTCAGGTAGTCAGTAATGCCTAAGATCAATGGCATCAACAGGGTAGAAGATTGCATCACCTGGAGGGGTAGAGGTCCTGTCTGTTCACTATGGTAACATACATCCTCTCTCCATGGACCAGACAGCCATACATACATACACACACACACACTGTGGAGTCCACAATTGACTGCACCTATGGCATACACATACATATAGCTCACATGTGTGTGATACACACCCCACCTCTCCCTATGTCTTGATTTCTACAATGCAGTATGTACAGATCTCTACAACAGTGTACAGAAGAGTAAGTAATAATTGGGATGTATTCCCCACCATACGTGGCATATATGGACACACAAGCAAACACACATGGCAGTACTGTGACTCAAAGACCTGCTATCTTATGATACATATGACAGACATGCAGCACTATTGCCAGCATTACAATGTGTACCGACGCTACCATTGGCAATTGTGCTGATATATGCATACGGGAGGTCTTAAGTGTTACAGGTGTCAAGTGATTTACAGTCAGTGACCCCCTGACCACTGTGTAGGTTGTATGTGTTCCCCTTCAATTAACAGAAACATAGCTTAGTGTTTGCACATGTTATTGTAGGACTTCTTGTGACACACCTGTGAACTGTCCTCAGAAAACATCCATCTGCAAAGATGGCCCACCACTTAGTTATGTCCACACATCCATCCATACCTGATGTACATCTTACTGTACTATCAGTATATCACCATATACAGTTGGCAATGATGGGGCTGCATTGCAACTGCATGTTGTAGTAAGACACACGTCACCTGCAAACATCAGCTACTGCACATGCATGGTAGCTGAGCACACACCACTACATGTACATGTGTGTAGGTCCTACATTCCTGTCATTTAGCCATGTTTGTAGGCATTGCAATTGGTGGACATGTGTGATGACATACATGATACATGGATTGTTGTATGATATGATAGTGGTCATGGGTAACCAGTACAGAGAGAATGTTAACTCAGTCAACATTGATATCACACCTTATCTACCGTTAGCATTCAACAGCCATGGACCTACCTTCCATGTGTATGTGTGTAATTGCTGTAGCCACATGTCTGCATGAAGGACAGCAACAGCTATGCTATATACATATGTGATGTGTGTGTGTGTGTGTGTGTGTGTGTGTGTGCGTGTGTGTGTGTGTGTGTGTGTGGAATGTACATATCCACTGCAGGTACATGTATGTCATATCCAAACATGAGGGTGTTTACTGGTGTACAGCAACAGTCATCTGTTACTGTTGTATATGACCCAGTGCCCCTGTTATGTGTACAGCTGACCTGGTTAAGAACAGTGGCATCATTGCATTGCATAACACATGATGCAACTGTGTCAGTACATGGGTAGTCTGCACAGTTGATGTAGAGCTAGGTACAGTCCACTGGTCATGGGTCACATAGTGTTGTACTATTATATGTTCTACCACATGTATGGATGTGTGTTGCTGGTCTAAGGACATGGTGATGTCTGAGGGCTACATCCTAGAATGCGGCTTTTGACACTGTGATCTGCAACTGACACATCTGTGATGCCTTTTCATGGTCAGTACAATGTGAGTGGATTTCATGTACGTGGGGACACCACCACATGGAACCGTCCGTACCTGTGTTATGGCCCACATGTCTGTATCCGAGGTATACGGTGGTAGTGCTTTTGTGCACAACTGAGCCTTCAGCCAGGTTTTCCTCACTGCACAGATGTCAGTATTCCCCATTGTTGGATATACATTGGACAGCTGTGATTACGAATGCTACGCATCTAGCACTGTTTAGCATACACATACAATGCAGTTGTCCTCTAGGTGTCAGGGTGTTAACCTGACCTTAGGACATTCAACTATGAATGGCACTATATGGGCGAAGTAGCCACTCCTGGCAGGACATCACCACAGGTGGTAGTAGTGTGCCAGGTTTAGATTGGTACATCTAAGGTGATGAACAGCAGCAGACATTGTGTAGAAGACCGGTGTCAGATATATGTAGTGCAGCGTTCTTGCTAACAATGACAACTATCGACACCGGAGTCCATTACAATGTGTTATTCACGTCTAACTGTAATAGCATGGCCACTGTGCCCTTCCGTGTTTAGAATCAGAGTGCATACAAAACAGCCCTGTGCTACTAAGTGTGTGAGCATGCCCAGTATAACGTTGTATAGATTGACACATAGTGCATTCCAAACGGCCGTGTGCTACTAAGTGTGTGAGCATGCCCAGTGACACCTTGTGTCGGTTATGTGCCTCTATGTGTATGGGCATGGCTATTGTAACCCTGTATAGCGATATTAGTCATCCAGTCAACAGATGGCCATACCCCACTTCAAAATGGATTCCTACATTGACCACACAGGTTCACAGGTATGTAAATCATAACTGCCAGCATCCATGTCGATGTCTGCATTCCTAGAAGGTCATATTGACAGTCTTGAAAGGTGTAGTGTCTGTGACACGGCTCGTATCTATCTAGTATTGTAATAGTGGTCCGTAGATAGGCAGTTGTCCTGATCCCACCACTGGCGTGTGTTTGTCTCCCTCTGCCTGGGGACAGAAATATGCTTTTAGACTGCTCACACTCCATACAATCCCTATCACCATCTTTGCCAATGCTAATGATGTCACCCACCTAGAAGTACACCTCTGGGAGTGCTGTGTCACAGTAATCTTGGTAGCTCATTCTGTTACTGCGTATTTTTGTCGTGTGATAAAGTAGTTAGGGTGGTGTTCTAATCCCAGCCATGCCAACTGTGTGTGTCTCCGTCTGCCTGGGGACAGAATAATACTTTTAGACTGCTCACACTCCATACAATCCCTATCACCAACTTTGTCATTGCTGATGATGTCACCCACCAAGAAGTACACCTCTGGGAGTGTTGTGTACCAGTAATCTCGGTAGCCCGTTCTGTAACTGCGTAATGATGTAGTATGATAAGGTAGTTAGGTCAGTGTTCTAATCCCTGCTATGCCAACTGTGTGTGTGCGTGTCTACGTCTGCCTGGGGACAGAATAATGCTTTTAGACTGCTCACACTCCATACAATCCCTATTGCCAACTTTGCCATTACTGATGATGTCACCCTACTAGAAGTACACGTCTGGGAGTGTTATGTCTCAGCAATCTTGGTAGCACGTTCTGTAAATGTGTAATGCTGTAGTGTGATAAGATAGTTAGGTTGGTGTTCTAATCCCAGCTATGCCAACAGGAGGAGCATGTGGTTTCCTTTTCATTCTTGTCTAATGCTTTGGTGTCACGTGGTCCGCTCTTGAGATATATATTCTCTATCTACGTATGTGTGTGTATATATGTATATGTGTGTATATATATACATATATATATATATATATATATATATATATATATATATATAACTGTGTGTGTCTCTGTCTGACTGGGGACAGAATAATACTTTTAGACTGCTCACACTCCATACAATCCCTATCACCAACTTTGCCATTGCTGATGATGTCACCCACCTAGAAGTACACCTCTGGGAGTGTTGTGTACCAGTAATCTCGGTAGCCCGTTCTGTAACTGAGTAATGCTGTAGTATGATAAGGTAGTTAGGTCAGTGTTCTAATCCTTGCTATGCCAACTGTGTGTGTGTGTGTCTACGTCTGCCTGGGGACAGAATAATGTTTTTAGACTGCTCACACTCCATACAATCCCTATTGCCAACTTTGCCATTACTGATGATGTTACCCTACTAGAAGTACATGTCTGGGAGTGTTATGTCTCAGCAATCTTGGTAGCACATTCTGTAAATGTGTAATGCTGTAGTGTGATAAGATAGGTCGGTGTTCTAATCCCAGCTATGCCAACAGGAGGAGCATGTGGTTTCCTTTTCATTCTTGTCTAATGCTTTGGTGTCACGTGGTCCGCTCTTGAGATATATATTCTATATCTACGTATGTGTGTGTATATATGTATATGTGTGTATATATATATATACATATATATATATATATATATATATATATATATATATATATATGTATATATATAGATAGATATATATATGTGTAGACATTAGCACACATAAATCTACATGATGGAATACATGTCCTATACTGCTGAATGCCTGTGCTGGATGATCTGTACATGATAACCTCAGATGTATGTATATCTGCCATGGCTTAATGGTAAAGCACATCATCTGTGGTGTGCAGCGTCCCGGTTTCAAGCTGTGCAGAGGCCGGTTGGTTTCTTGCTGGGAAGAACAAGGGACATTGGATACGGTGACAGTAAGGTGTTTTTAACCAGTTGTGTGCGGGTCTGCGTGACAGTAAGCAGTGGTTATTTTTGGGGAGGCTCGGTATGGGTCATGTAACAATGCATTAGAAGACAATACTATGCAAACGAGGTGGAAAATAGTGAATCCCATTTATCCCCAGGGTGTGATGCAGGTCCCAAGTGTGTATGTATAGATAGCCAGGTGCAGGACTCGAATATAGGTGAAAGCATGGGGGGGTTTGTCAGGCATACTGTATGTAGATTGGAGCCCTGTGTCTTGGGATTGCTCCTGGCTTAGCATGCCTAAGCTAGTGGTGTGTCTATACCTGCCTAGTGCAATTGGGAGGGACAACAGCAGTAGGAGAGTAGTCAAGGTGAACAAGCTGGGCAAACAGGTGATAATTATCACAATCAGCAGATTACAGGCCCAGCCCAGCCCAGCCCAGAACACTATGATAAAGTGAACAAGCACCATACCCTTGAGTTTTTCCACACTCTACACCACCGGTGTATACATGCGGGGGAAATTTTACAAAACAATCCAATGAAATGAGAAGGGCTGCAGCAGGCAACATAGACCAACATGTGCAGGAGGCTGAGGGTGGGAGGATGTGAATGCTGCCGAACAACCCTCAGTGAGGAGACAGAAAAGACTGTACAGACCCAGGGTAACCTACCAGGGGCTACATGAGCTGGAGATAGTGGAGCGCTATGGGGTGGACAGGGACCTCCTACAGCAGATTGTTGAGCTGTGCTGGCCACACCTGACACATCAAACAGGCCGAGGGGAACCCATCCCTGTGGATACCAAGGTATGTGTAGGCCTAGGTATACTAGCCACAGGTACCTCCCAAAGCACAACTGGGGATATCATGGGGATCTCACAGGCATCTGCATCCAGGGTATTCCACCAGTTCCTAGATGCCATGTCACCACATGCCAGTGAGCACATACATTTCCTCAGCACATGTGAGGTGTTGACCAGCAATATGCGTCTCTTCCACCAAATGGCAGACTACCCTGGGGTAGTGGGTGCTATAGCCTGCACGTACATATGCATCAAAGCACCACCCGGTGCTGTGTGTGTGTATATATATATATATATATATATATATATATGTATATATATACATCTGTGTGTCTGTTGGCCAATACATTTCCCGGCCATACGCCCTTACACATGCGTATTGGGTTTTATATATGCTTCACCAGCATACTATTGCCTTAGCCATTATGACACTGACACTTCACTCTGGTTATCTTGTAATTGGTATTTAGCATGTTATACAGTGGACAGATGTCACAATATGTTCATGTACGGATTACCGATGGTAATTGGGATGTGATACAGTGTCATTTCACCTGTTCCTCACCTGCACAGCCTATTATTTCAGCTACTGTCTTTGCTTGTCTGTGCACATTCATATTATTTCTGTCAATAAATGGAATGCATGTGTTACAGAGAATGTATTTCAACATATTGTTGCCTGCATGTGCGTATGCATATATACCTATTATGTACTAGCTGACCTACACGGGGCGGTCCATTGGAACTGGCCCAACCAACCCTGGTACTCCTGGATCCATAATCACATACCCATAGTTCCTCCACCCCACCCGTGTTGAGTTTCTACGCGTATCAGCCATTATCCACTTGATATTGCAGCCATGACACACCTTTACACATTGTCCTCTCCAGAGCGTTGGGGGCCCTACACACATTTTGTTCTGCCTCGTGTATTCACAAGGTCTCCCGCCATTTATATTTGCACATACGTGCCTTTCCTGGTGTTATGGATTATGGCCATTTGCGGTTTATAAGTGTGGGTGGTCACAACATGAACTACATTCTGTTTGTGTGTAATGTAGATGTAGCAGTTCAATGATGTTATGTCCACTGGTAGAACCCTGCCTGTGGTATGAATAGTGGTGCTCGGCTCACTCTTGGGCAGCTTTATCTGACATACGCTGCAAGCACTATATAATACCTTAGTTGCTCTCGATTCCCTTCACAGCCCTTGTGTATGCTTTATTCTTACGGCATTCATTCTTCATAGATATACATATATATATATATATATATATATATATATATATATATATATATACATATATATATATATATTTCATGTCTGTGGATATATAGCTTATATAGCTATACACACACACACACACATATATATATATATATATATATATATATATATATATATATATATATATACATATATATATATATATATATATATAAGTGTGTGTGTGTATATATCTATATATATATATATATATATATATATATATATATATATATATATATATATATATATATATATATATATATATATATATATATATATATATATATATATATATATAAATTACATCTGTACATAAAAACATACATTTGCTATGCTGGCAGCTGCTTACACCCGCGCAGGCACACTCGCATATGTTTACTGTGAGTTATATATGTTTACTGCCGCTTATTTGTGCTTACGTGTGCCTTATTCATTATGACAGTACCACTTTGATTTAAGGAATCAAGTTAATGGCCCCATGCGAAACACACTTTCACCTTTACATGTTTAAATGTTGGCTTTACAGCACATTGACATTCATTCCACAAGGAAAATGATATGTGCTATAGTTGAACTTAAACCAGGAATGCCTTTATGTTAGGTGGATGCTCTAACCCCTACACTATTGGTGTTCTGCTTCAGTTATATGTATACCCATGGTTCATAGTTACCTGAACACACATCTCAACATTTCACTTACACAGCAGGCATCCATTCTCCTGCTGGGAAAACCACAGTACTACACATGTGCCATTCCCTATTCCCTACTGCTCTGGACCCGTGCTGCATGTTTCCTCACTCCGAGGATATCAGAACTCATAAAGCCTATAGTCCTGGCACATACGTGGTTTTGATTGTCAGGGTCTTCATGTGGTCATCTGGGTTTAGGCTTGTCCGACTGGAGACCGGAACAGTCCTGTACCCATTTGAAAGTCAGAATTAGCATGTGGACAGAGTTAGTCCCAATGTTACCATTCTACCTGTGTTTACAGACGCAGGGGTTTGCCCACCTCTACCGGCTTGATATGTCGGCACTGCATAATACAGGGTGGGGGGGTTCCACTGGTGTTTCCCTTCACATTCGTTACGACTGCTTTATTGTGACCATGTTCATTATATATATATATATATATATATATATATATATATATATATATATATATATATATATATATATATATCTGTCTGTACATACACATACATATACACCTACATACCTATTTACATTTCCCATATGTTGAATGTCCGCCGCACATCCTCGCGGGCTTTACCTCCCTATATCTGACAGACATTATTCTGGCCATCACATAAAATTAGCGGCCCTTGCATGGCTTGGACCCAGAAACAGACACCTTAATCACCAGTTTGACACTTCACCATCTGTGGTACATTCAGCATGGATTGTAGCTAGGATATATGACTTCACTACAGGTATTTAACAGTACTGGGCAACAAATGTGACAGCTGGTTGGTGTACATATGTGTACAGACCTCTCAACCACTCAGGGACTAATTTCAACAGTAACAGGGACAAAGCATGGACAAATCAGGGACAATCATGGACACTTTTAAAATATTAGTACTATTAACTTGAAACCTTGACTGAATCAGAGCATATGTATTAAAACTTATTTTCTGAAGTAGAAAACGTCTATTACTCTTAATTATTGTCATTAGTCATTCAATGTAATTCACCATCTTTTCTCCAAAGGTCACTGGTTTTAGAGGTTATTAAGAGGCTGGCCAGTTATTGTGCAAATGCTCTGACCATTGGTAGGGTTGCCACCTTTTCATATGGCCAGGATGGGATATATTCAGGACACACCAGATTTTTCAGGCCAACACATACCCACAGTCAGTACAGGGTTTAGAACTTTACTTATTTTCCTAGATGAGAGCTTATTCTTGTAGCAGTTTAGTTGCTTATTCTGTTTCTTGTAAGATTTATGTATTTTACATACAGAAATAACTGTTTTATGCAACTGTTACATGAAATATGGTACATAATTATTTCCTACAATCACAGGACATTTGTCATTGTATTATTTTTGGTCAGGACACACCTACCTAGACAGGGACTGTCCCTCACAAAGTGGGACAGGAGGTACCCTGGTTACATCAGCACCTTAATCACCCTATATCCAACTGCCACTATGCGAATGTGTAAAGTATATATTCTTGATAATGCATGTGGGGAGCCTTGCATCATGGTCAGGTGTTTAATCCTGGGTAGTAGGTTCTGCATGAATGGCTGGAGACTCAGCAGTCTCGTGAACCACTACTGCACATACAACTTGTGTCCAGATGTTTACAGAACTGGACATTGTGTCGTGACACCAAGTCTGATGTTTACACAGGATACTTATCCCATGAGGGATTTCCAAAAATTGAACAGAGCAGTAAACTTCAATATTTTTGGATTTACAAAAATGTGATAAGGTTATACATGCAAGGGATACATAGTTTGCAATCCTGAGACTGCCTAGGGTGAGACTGCCTACTAGATATGAGGAGTGATCACTATGTGCAGATATGGCTGCGCCAAGCTAGCAGCCCGAGTATGGCTGGATTTGGTGGATGCTCAGGAAGGGGGGGGGGTTGTGTGCTGTAGAGGGGATGATTGGTATTTAATTATGCATCCAGGTGTGTTGCGGTTGGATGGCTGAGTTCAGTCCAGACCATTATGTGGTTATGTGCAGGTGATGTTTCTGTACATGTGTATCGCACATTTTAATATTCATATGTTTGTGGGATTGTGTTCTACAGTATGGCGTGTCAGGTTGTATTGCGGATGTGTATGTTTGTTCTTTGTGTTTCTTTCTGATTCACCCACTGCTCCCTCATACACCTCCAGTTCACCTATTGTGCATCCAACACAGTCTCCCCTTGGCAAATTATTACATTATCCGCCCCCCCCATACACCCATATTCCACATACTCCATCCATCCCTTCTCTGGTTGCTGGCCCATGGCACGGTCAAGGGAACACATTGCATACACTACATATCTCTGGTACCTGTATGGTTGTGAGGACTGCCCTAGCATTTTCACCTTCCTCATGCTGTACATCACGCACATAGGTACACGCAAATACTTATCTTTCATGATATGGTAGGTAGACCCGGGTAATACCCATTCATCTTTGGCCCATCCTGACAAGGACGCCTTGGACTGCAAATGGGCAGATTTTGGGCAAATGCTCTGACCATTGGTAGGGTTGCCACCTTTTCATATGGCCAGGATGGGATATATTCGGGGCACACATCAGATTGTACAGGCCATCACATACCCACGGTCAGTACAAGGATAGTACTTTTGTTTTATGCCTAAATGTAAGGTTATTGTAGCAGTTTAGCTGCTTCTTCTGTTTCGTTTACTTGCTTATTCTGTTTCTTGTAACATGTAGGTATGTTACATACGGAAATAACTATTGTATGTGACTATTACATAAGATGTGGGACATAATTATGTCCTACGATCGCAGGATATTTTACATTTATAATGGTTTTGGTATGGACATGACTGCCCAGAGGGGGACTGACCCTCACAATGTGGGACAGGTGGTAACCCTGACCATTGGGCTAGACTTAGCTATTGGTGGCACGCTAACATGATGCGTTTCGCTTCCACTTGGTATAACTATCAACACTACAATAGAATACGGGCACGGGGTTTTAAATGTCATTTGTTCAAGGGATGGGGACTCAATATTCAGCTACGTGCATTTGTGTTTGCTTCTTATTTTTGTGTTCGCAAAACTGTCTTGCATGCTTTGCATATGTTTCAGTATCCATGGACACTGACAGGTGTGATTACTATTGGAGGCAGGGTATAATATTCAGCATTTTAGGTTGCATGTAAACAGCCGACATGTCCATGCCTCCGTACGGCACTTCAACATGCCCCATGCACTCATGCACGTTTCCTATGCACGTGGATGTGGCGGCAGCACACCTTCATTAATATGCATATGGCGCTACTGCTCCATCTCTACGCCGCACAGTCGGCGCAAGCCTAATGCCATCCTTGCGCCAAGCTTCATGAATCCCGGGGTCTGTTTCAACTGCCACCCTTCTCCTATAACTAAAGCACCTGATACTATAAAATATTCTGTTTCAGTTCTATATGTATGCCTTTTGTAAGTCCATAAATTTTTTTCCCAAAGTTTTAACTTACCACATCTTATAACTTCTATCATTTTTCTTATATCATTTCTTTTCTTTTTATACTTGCCTTTTAAATTACAATAAAAGTTTCTTTTATATGTATCACTGCATAGTGTAAAATTTGATTAAATAAGCTTTCTCTTTCTTTACAATTAGTATAAAGATATTATGTTATAATTCTGTATGCTTATTCTTTCCATTTTAATGTAATGGTTAACCTTCCCATTGTTGTTAAAGTTACATCTAATATCTTTGCTATATTTCTGCAGACTATCGCTATTCCAGAACATCTCCCATTTCCCAAATTCCAGAGGGTCTATATCAGAAGATCAAAGTTTCAAAACTTCGAATCTGATATGGTCGACACCATATGATCGAAGTCTTGAAACTTCTAATCTTTTAACGGAGATCTCCGTACAACACTGAAAGTGAAAATTTCCCTTTTCTGCACTGTAGTGCGATCTCAAAGTTGGTATATTTAAGTAGTGGCGGGGGTGCAGGGGGGCTTGTCCCCAAGCTTAGAGTATTTAAATGGTTTGTTTTTGTAGGTTATTGTGTTTTATTACATTTTCGATTTTTCAAGACTTCGACCATATCAGATTCAAAGTTTTGAAATGTTGATAATGTAATATAGACCCAATTCCAGATTATTTTTCCTCCCATAGTTTCACTGTTTGTAATCTGTCTTCATTTGTTAAAAATCTTGTGTCTTCTAATATAATTACATCTACATCACATGTATTACACTGCTCCAAAATTCCATTTCTTCTTACCATATTCTTAATACTATCAAATTTTACAGAAAGCACATACAATTTTCATTTTCCCTTAGATTCTTGCCTTTATAAGTTTGTAGTTAATTACTAGGCTAGCTTTCTTAACACGTCATTCTAAGCCAAGCCAATTTCCTTGCCAAAGGTGAGAATCAAACACTTTATCTAGTAGCTGTGAGTTAAATACCTTAACCATTACATCAAACCCCAGCCATTAGCTGTATGCATTATTTTCTATCGATTTCCTTTCTTTTTTTCTTTTGCAATTATCCCTTTAAATGTCATTTTCTGTATTTTACCCTTTTACCAACAGCATCCCTTTTTTTCTTTTACTACCTCCCAATTTAAGCCTTCCTCATCACTTATTTCAGAACCTTCTTATAGGTCCTCCTTATTATTTTCTTTCTTATCTAACTTTTCTTCTCCTTCTTTTTTTCTTTTTCCTTACTCTTATTTTATTTTCTGCAATCCATCCATATGTCCAATGTTGTTAGATGTATAACATTTCAATTCACATTTTTACATCATGTCCCATTTCTCCACAAATATAACATTTTCTTTTATCACAGTTAGTTATCAAATTTCCTTCTTTTCCACAAAAAAATGTTTCGGGTTGTTCCTGATATTTTATAACATCGCTGATCCCCTCCACATTTATCATGCTTGGAATATCATTTTTTTCTTTCTATTTTTCACACAATATTATAATCTCAGTCACCATTCCATAAACGGCTTTTGTCATAAACGTTTCCAATATCCAGTCCTTTTTTTTTATTAATGTCCTTTCAAAGTCTCTCTTTCCACTTCTGTTCAAAACTGTATATGAATTTTTCCTTTGTGTTAACCTGTTAAATTCTTTTATCACATGAAGATTCCAATAGTTACAGTCTTTCTTTTTTTCATTTTCTCCAAGATTTTCTGTATTTTACCCTTTTACCAACAGCATCCCTTTTTTTCTTTTACTACCTCCCAATTTAAGCCTTCCTCATCACTTATTTCAGAACCTTCTTATAGGTCCTCTTTATTATTTTCTTTCTTATCTAACTTTTCTTCTCCTTCTTTTTTTCTTTTTCCTTACTCTTATTTTATTTTCTGCAATCCATCCATATGTCCAATGTTGTTAGATGTATAACATTTCAATTCACATTTTTACATCATGTCCCATTTCTCCACAAATATAACATTTTCTTTTATCACAGTTAGTTATCAAATTTCCTTCTTTTCCACAAAAAAATGTTTTGGGTTGTTCCCGATATTTTATAACATCGCTGTTCCCCTCCACATTTATCATGCTTGGAATATCATTTTTTTTCTTTCTATTTTTCACACAATATTATAATCTCAGTCACCATTCCATAAACAGCTTTTGTCATAAACGTTTCCAATATCCAGTCCTTATTTTTATTAATGTCCTTTCAAAGTCTCTCTTTCCACTTCTGTTCAAAACTGTATATGAATTTTTCCTTTGTGTTTCCCTGTTAAATTCTTTTATCACATGAAGATTCCAATAGTTACAGTCTTTCTTTTTTTCATTTTCTCCAAGAAAATTTTCAATTGAAAAATCAGTGTTAGATATAATGCCACAAAATGTTTGTTATTAAGAATAAATGCTCATGTGCTTTTACACCCAAAGGAACTATTAAATTGTCTTACACTTCGTACCTGTCTATTTATTTGTCTGCTTTACTTTGAATCCTTAGCAGACACTTCTTTTTTTTCATTTTCTTCTGCATTATTTTCTTCTACTCCATTTTTGTCTTTAGTTTCTCTGCATTTGTTTTCTTTTCAGTCTCACCACTATTTTTCAGAATTGTCTCCTCATCCTCCTTTTGTATTTTCCTCTATAATGTCCTCCCAGGAAACATCTCCTTCATTTTTGGCTCGCTCTGCACCACCTTTTCTTTAATAAATCATCCCACAATCATCTTGAGTGGAGTGTTGTAATTATACATCCATCATTTGCTGACTCATCTCTATCAAATAGATTTCTTTGAAACATTCCCTCAGAATCCTGCACACATTCTCTGTCTCAATCTTTGCTTTCTTCTCCATTTCTTTTACCACTCCATCATCTCCTTCTCTCTCCAACTGCTTCCCTGTTTCTCTGAGCAGCCTCTACACTTGGAATGGAAACAGTAATAAGTGCTCCTCCAAAATGGGTTCCATTCACAA
>NC_056731.1:1828147782-1828167782 GCF_019279795.1 Protopterus annectens | reverse complement strand
CCACATTGCAACCAGATTCTAAGTATGCCTTCCAAGGCCAGTTTCATCATAAGCAGTACATTTTCTGGTCCAAATACATTCAAATGTATATTGTAAAACATTTCAAAACAAATATTAAAAGCATAACACTAAAAAAGAATTTCATTAAACTGCTTCAACGGATGTCTGAGGGCATTTCTGTGGGGAACCACAACCCAAAGGGTCATGGTGTATGCATTCGCACATCTCGACAGATATAACCCCAGGGCCAGTTTCTGAAATGGGGTGGCTTGGCTCAACAACTTTTACTGAAATATGTGCACTTCCACGATTTGGAATTATTACAGTACTTCCAAAGTGAACACATTCTGTGAAGAGCAATGATTACATGCAAAATCCTGGAGACTTGAAAGGTATGACAAGCGGGTCCTAGTTTACTAGTGTGAAAAAAGAAAGTGACTTCTCACATTGGGGTGGCTTGCCACAAGGTGTTTCAGTTTTATATATATATATATATATATATATATATATATATATATATATATATATGCAGTTTTGCTGAAGACCAATAATTACATAATAATATAATTACATAATAATCCTAGAGACTTCAAACGTATGACAGGCGGTGGCTACTTAATTTTCTAAAGAAAACAAGTAATTTCTCACATTTATATCTCAACTTGTTAACCAAACCTTGTTATATATGACACATTCCAGCAGGAGAAGGACTTGGAAATTATCTGCTTCTCTTCTCCGGAATCTGCTTGCAATGTGGTTGCCATAACACATAAGTTATATGTTACTGGCAGTATCTAATAGAATTTTCTAGTTACTGTAAGTAGCTTATTTAATAGTTTATTCATCTCTGCTACTTCAGATTAATTGCTAGGTTAGTGAGCAGTCAATGCCTTTACTTCTTAATGTTTTTGCAATAATCAATATGTGTATCCTCTTCCAACAATGCTAACCTTTTTAGAGCTTTCAAAGTATACAGATGGTAATTGCTAATGAGAAAGTTTTTACTCCTAGAAATATCCAAGAATTAATTTCATAGGTTCATAGGTTCATAGGTTCATACTAGGCTATCTGCCCTAGGGCATTTATAAGCCTAGCCAGAATGTGTTTGGCTTTCGCCACACATTTTAAATTAATTTTGCTATGCCCTTTTTCGAGGTTAGTACACTGTGCCTCTGTCTAACAGTGACACAGAAGTGATACCCGGGTTAAACCTACGATCTACCATCCACTCATCAAGATTCCTCTTGAAGAGAGTCAATGAGGGACTCTACCTAACCTGGACTGGGATTTTATTCCAGAGTGAAGGGAGCCTCTGGGTTATGAATCTGTCCCTCCAGCATGTCCTATTTATTTCAGTGCTGAGGTTCAAGTCTCGAGCGTAGCTCGATGGGATTTGGATTTTCTGAGGTGCAGCATGTCCATTAATTCCGGGTTGGACATGGCTTTATATGTCAGGCACAGATCGCCCCTGAACAGGCAGTATGCCACTGAGTAGAGCTGGAGTTTCTTTAACCGGGCAGCATATGGCATCTGTTTGAGCCCTTTGATCCTCTTGGTGAGGTACTTTTGGGGTCTTTCCAGTTGCTGCAGGTGTCTGGTAAGGTACATTCTACTCAATTATGGGCCTGATGATGGATGAGTAAAGAGGCACGATGACCTCCCCTGATCTAGATGTGAATCCCTTCATGATTAGATGGGCTATATAAAATGTTTTTCTAACCACTTTGGCCACGTGGTTGTCAAATGAGAGACTGCTATCAACTTGGGTCCCCAGGTCCCTAATTACTTCTTCTGTACTTAATGGATTACCACCTATGTGGTAATTTGTGGGCACTTTGTTTTTGCCAAAGGGATGACTATACACTTTTGGCATTTAGCTTGAGGCTATGGCTCTGGCACCAGTTGTCTGTTTCTATGAGGCCCTTTTGGAGGATGCATGTGTCGGCTGGAGAGTCTATTATGGCGCCCAGTTTGCAGTCATCTGCGAACTTGGTCAGCCACAGTCCTTCCGTGTTGGCCTGTACCTCCGAGAAATATATACCGAACAAGAGAGGTCCCAGGACTGAGCCTTGTGGGATGCCACTTGTAACTGGTTTGGAGTCTGACATGGCTCCAGCAATTCTAACCATGTGGGTTCTGTCCTTGAGCCAGTTTGCAACCCATCTAGTGACATAGGGGTTTATATTTAAGCTGGTGAGCTTATCTATAATGCCTGAGTGGGGTATTGTATTGAAGGCTTTTGCGAGGTCCAGATAGGCTGTGTGGACCACCTTCCCCTCATCAATGGCCTTGGTGACTGTTTCAAAGAAATCAACCAGGTTTAAGAGGCAGGATCTGCCCTTAACAAAGCCGAACTGGGTAGGATCTAGTGTCTGTAGGTCCCCAATATCTTTATTTATGAGGTCCATGATGATCCTTTCCATAGCTTTGCAGACCAAGCTAGTCAGGCTTATGGGGCGATAGTTTCCAGGATCCATTGAGGCACCACCTTTGTGGAGAGGGACCACTGTCGCTGTACGCCACTCTTTGGGTACATATCCTGTAGTAAGGCTGAGATTGAACAGTAGTTTTATGTTTGGGTTTTGCTCTTCTTGGAGTTCATGTAGGACGCAGCCCGGGACACCGTCTGGTCCCATTGATGCTGTGTTTTTTGCTTTGGAGAGGGCGGCTCTTACCTGAGCATCTGACATGTCAGTGGGGCAGCACTCTGCTGGGATAGATATTTGCCCTTTTGGTGGTGAGGGGGGGTGAGAAGTTTGCGCTGTACCTGTCAGCTAGGATGTTGGCAATGTCTGTGGGTTTGGTGTATTTTTTGTCATTTTGGACTAATTCTGAGCATATCTGGGAATTCCCACCCAGGCCCCTAACATAACTAAAGAAAGCCTTGCTATTATCCTTAGTGTCCTGTGCAATTTTTCTCTTGAAGCTGGCCTTTGACGATTTTATGAGTGCCCGTAGTATTTTGCTAGTACTGATCAGAGATGCCTTCCCTTTTTGGGATTTTGCTCTATCATTTAGAAGCTTCCTCCTTCTATTGTATAGTTTGTTTATGGCTGGGTTCCACCAGACAGGACGTCTGCCTTTGGAGGATTGGGTCTTGGTTTTATTTGGGATTGCATGATCCATGCATTCCTGAAGGTGTTCATAGAATGCATTTATAAAGGATTCTGCGGTCTGGGCCATATTTTCCACAGGCCCGGGGGCTTTGAAGGATTCCACCTCGGTTTTGAGGAGTGTGAAATCTGCTTTAGAGGAGTTTTTCACTGTGGTTTTCTGGGCATGAGATGGGGTCAGGATGTGAATATCCAGTGAGATTAGTTTATGGTCTGATCTTACCAGTGAGGGATACACTTCTGGTCTGGAGCATAGAGTCCCCATGTTGGTGATGATCAGGTCCAGTATGTTTTCCCCTCTTGTGGGAGTGGTAGCAAGTTGTTCCATAGCATTTGAGTTTATAAATTCTAGGAACCTTTGGGCTAGGGTGTTGGAGCTAGAGTAATGCTCCCAGTCTATGTTTGGGTAGTTGAAGTCGCCCAATATAATAGTGTTTGGAGAGACCTTCATATTTTCCAGTGTTCTTAGGAAGGCCAAGTGGGGTTCCTGGGTTTGGGAGGGTGGTCTGTAGCAGGCTATAAACTGGAAGGCAGTTTTACCCACTGTTAGTTGCACATGGATAGTCTCTGATGCTTCGTGCTGTGCCACCAACCTGGAGGTGTGGGTATCTTTGATGAATATTGATACTCCCCCTCCTTTTGTGGTTCGGTCCAAGTTTTGGGGCCGAAAAGCATGGTATGAGTATCAAGTGACTGTGAAATGTTAGCCATATAACAATGCATTAATAAACTGCTACTGTACACACAGATGCAAAGTGGTGGCATTCCACAAAATAAAATTGGAATGCACCCAGTGATGTAACAGTTAAAGCATTTATGCATACTTTTGAATATCTGGAATGTAATGTTTTTGACATACAGTTCAATAAACTTTTTCTTTTAGCAAATACGGAAAAGAAAACAGGATTATACCAAGCAGATAAAAATAGTATGACTGGCTTGCAGTATAAATTGTTGAGGTATATATCAGAACATTGAAGTTTTAAAATTTTGAATGTTCTAATATCGACCCTTTTTAATCGAATGCTAAAAATAGCGAAGCTGCAAAACACCGACTTCTTTCCTTGGGAAAGAATTTGGTTGGCCGGTTCTGTGGTTTCACTATTTTCAGCGCTGTGGTGGAGATTTATGGGTCGGGTTCAGGTAAGTGTGCGATTGTGTGGTTGTTAGGATTAGGGCGTGGGTTAGGTGAGTTAGGGTTAGGGCGCTGGTTAGGTGAATTAGGTTTAAGGGCGGGTTGTGAGTTATGGTTAGGGCGCGGGTTAGGTGAGTGTGCGATAGTGACGGACCTTAGGGTTAGGGTTTGGGTTAAGGTAAGTGGATAGATAGTAGTGTATGTATAGTTTAGTGTAGGGTTAGTTGTAGGATTATAAATGTATGTGTGTGCATTGATGTTTTTTAGGTGTGCTTGTGTTGTGTGTATGTGTTTCGGAAGAGCAAATGTTTTCCCCAAGGAAAAAATTCACTGTTCTGAATGTTCGATATTATGTGGTTTAGATATTTTAGGTTCAATGAAATAGCGTTCGCTATTTTCATCTTTCGATAATGTGATATAAACATAATTGTTGAGTTACATCTGGATAAAAACAAGGCATGTAATGTCTTTCAGATGAAAAATAAAAAAATAAAATGGTTTCTGAATGGGCAAAACCACCTACACCCTGCAGGGGAGGAGCAAGTCTCCTATAATCACTGAACTTGTATTCAATGACTTCTCAGTCACACAAAAATTAAAAAAGAAATCTCCATAAAGAAAGGAGTTCCTGTTGAACATTCAGAGATTGCAAAGGAAGTAGTTTACTACAGAAAATAAAAATTGGCTTGTTCAACTTATCTGAGTTTAAACAGAAAACCAAAGAAACCGTGTTGGGTAAAACCTTGGTGCAGAAATAAATCCAAATGAAAGGTAAAAAGTAAAAAATGCACCAAGATAACACACAGCAAACGTTTAATCACAGCAAAGTACAAAGCGGTAAGCGCTTTCACAACTGAAGTTGCTTCATCAGACACCACAGTAAAAAATGCACAGGTTTAAATAGAGATTCTAAAATGCCAATTAATCAATAAAAATCACACAATGATTAAGTAGCAGTGAAAAACAATTAAGCCTCATGCTCAAACTAAAAAAAGCATTGCTTAGAAACGTTGCTTAAAAACATTGTGCAAGAAGGAATCAAATACTATACATGAGAAAGCACTTAAAAAACTTATAAAATCATTATAAAACATGGAAAAATACTAGGCAGGAAAAAGTTAAATAGAATACTTAGAAACTAATAGTTAAATACATTAGACTAATTTTCAAAGAACTCAGCTAATCTTAATGCTTGAGGTGTCTAGCCTTTAAAAAAGGGACCAAGGAAGTAGTAGCATTCAAACCAGGATACTTTTCAACATTAAGTTTCAAAATCCACTTCTGTTTATGTCCCTCTGTGATATTCTCAACGTCACCACCTCTGGGGTTTCTATGAATATGTTGTAGAACAAAGAACTTAAAGGAATGAGAACGGCAATTGGGCATAACATGATTGGCTAGAGCATTTGATGGTTTATTATTACTAATATCTCTTAGGTGGTCTAGAATACGATCTTTAAGCATTCTATTTGTTTTTCCTACATAAAAAGCAGGACATTGTAAACAAAAACAATAATAGACCACATCTGTAGATCTGCAATCAGTGTATTGATTAGTGTACAAAGAAAATTTCCTAGTAGGATGTACATATTTATTTTTGCTATATATAAATTGACAAGCACTGCAATTCCTGCATGGAAAAGTACCATGCCGATTGAATCTAATAATAGTTCTAGATAATTCACCATGACATAGATGTTGTTTAAGGGATTTATTATTTCTAAAACAAAAAATAGGAGAATCTCCGACCTTGTCTACCAGTCCAGGCACTTCTTGTAGCAAATACCAATGCTTTTTGACTACATCTAAGTATTGATTGATGTTACTGGAAAACTGAAACACCACTCTAAAATCATTACTAGTTCTGTTAGTATATCTTGTATTGTCATCAGCATCACCAGCATTAAAATAAGGTTTACATTTAGTGCTTCTCAGCTTCCAGGCATTAGAGATAGTCTGTTCAATGTCTGCAAGCGAGTATCCCCTATGTAAAAATTCTGTTTTTAAATTAGATAGGGCAACTACTGCATCTTCATCTCTGCTATGCAGTCGCAGTGTTCTAAAAACCTGACCCTTGAGCACGTTCCTAGGAACGTGTCTAGGGTGCATACTAGATTTGTACAAAAGAGTATTTTTTCTAGTGGGTTTAAAATAAATATTACTGCAAAGACTATTTAAAACAGATTTACTAATCTGCACATCAAGGAAACTGATGTCAGTGTTGGAACTATGGTAAGTGAACCTTAAAAAATCAGTAGTTGAATGCAAATATTCCACAAATTGTGCCAAATCAATACCAGAGCCTCTCCACAGCATAAACACGTCATACACAAAGCGGACGTACCAAAGTATTTGTCCAAAGAATGGATTATTGTTTGACAACACATTTTGCTCTTCCCAGCTGACCAAAGCCAAGTTGAGCTATTTGCACATGCAGTGCCCATGGCCACGCCAACTTTCTGCAAAAAGAATTGCTCCTGGAACATAACAATGTTGTTCTCTAGGATAATCTCTAAGAGACTACAAATCAACTGTAACTTAGTGTTGGTGAAACACTTATTCACATAAAGAAAATCCCTAACGCTGTCAACACCCCAGGTGTTAGGTATACTAGTGAATAAGGATTCAATGTCTAATGTAACAAGGACAAAATTCTCATTAACATCAACACTTTCCATTCTATCATAAAGCCTTTGTAAAAACATCTTTGTATCTTTCAATATTGTATGGCAGTTTGCCAACAAACCATGCAAACATCCCTCTACATAAATAGAGAGAGGTTCAGTACACCACCCAGTGCCTGAAACAATAGGACGATGGGTGGAGATAACAAATTTTTGTGTATTTTTGGTAGGCCATATACCCTGGGAACAAGTGTTTTATACACATTAAAATACTTAAAAAGTGAATCATCTATTAAATTCGTGATTAGTAAATCAAAAATTAAAAAAGAAACTTTATCTATAATAGCGTTAACAGTAGGCTTGGAAATGCATTGATATGTATGCGTATCAAGTAAAAGTTTCTACATTTGTGTGACATATAAATCCTTGTCCATTAACACTATACCACCTCCTTTATCTGCCTGCTTAAAAACTATTGAATGTATATTTTGTAATTCTTGCAGGGCTCTGTGTTCATCAACTATCAAGTTATAAAATGACATACTAGTATCAGTTAAGTTGTTTAATTCTCTAAAAGCAATTTCACATACATCTATGAATCGTTGAATACCTGTTGGTAAAGCTGGAACAAAGGTACTAGGCTTTCTGTATATATTATGTCCTTTATTACCTGCAGTAGTATCTGTAGGAAACAAACACTTCAGGGAAAGACTTCTGCCAAGTAGTCTTAAGTCCTTCAACATTTCTGCTGGTCGCCCTCCTTGCAGGAATAAAGGATAAACCTTTATTAAGAACACTAAGTTGTTCACTATTTAACACAAAAGAAGAAATATTTATAACTAAGTCTGAGACTACATGCGTCTTTTTGGATTGATGAGCTATCACATCCATGTGCTGACTCTTGAATGTCTTGCCATTGTGTGTAAAGCTCTTGACCGAGCTCTGTATGGCAGGGCTGTTCTCAAAGTAGTCCCCTTCTTTGTCTTGTCTAAAAACACTAATTTCCTTGTTTAGTTCTTGCCCTTGAGTATTATTAACTACAGATACATTTGAAGTTGAAGGCATTACTGCTGATGTGTGACGCAAGGGGGGGCACATCATTAATAAACTTGTCAGTGGTAAAGGAAGTCTCCAAACTGCTAAAAGCAGTAAAAGAAGGTTGCATACCTGGTTCTGCTTGCATAGCGTTCGTAGATACGGGCGCCACAACTCCCTGATCATCTGTAGTGGTAGGAACTGCTGAAGTAGCAGTAACAGGAATTTGCAAACCTGGTTCCACTTCTGTAGCATTTGTAGATACGGGCGCCATAACTCCCCGATCATTCATAGAACCGGAAACAGGACCAGAGGAGCCAGTCGTGTTTCCCTGCGATGCAGTATTTGCATTAAAGGGACCATTACTTTGAATTGATGTAGTTTTAACTTCTTTCGGCCAAGAAAAGACATTGTTTCTTGCAAAGTCGGTTTTATCTCTATTAAGTTTAGATAACTTAATAGACTGTATTTTCTTCTCATAAGCAACTATATTATCCTGTAGTTGACTCATTTTGTTGAATGTAATATCACAAGAAAAATTGTCAGTGATTTTTGTTTCAAGATCAATAATCTGTGCTTTTAAGTCAGCTTCAATAGGTGAAAAAAAGTCTACTAAAAGTTCCATATATTGAGAACTAAATTGTAAATTTAATTCTTGCCATTTACGTAGCAGGACTGGATATGTATCACCATAGGTGGGCATATTCAGAATTCTTAAGCCTCGTGGAATAATTTTGGCTTCCAACGAAGCTTGAAGATGTAACCTCTGCCATTGCAGTATCTTGTATTTATACATCATATTTTCTAGATTCTTATATTGCTAAAAAACTCTGGTAAACGTTGATTAGAAAAAGTTTCATCCATACCAGCTTGTATAACAGTATTCAACAAAGGATTCACAGGAATGTCTAGAATCCTTAGGAAACGGTGATGTTGTCCACTCACAGACTGCTCAGTTGTAGTATCTTCCATGGAGCTGTGTGTCCCTTCACCGAACAAAACCAAAAACAGAAAACCAAAGAAACCGTGTTGGGTAAAACCTTGGTGCAGAAATAAATCCAAATGGAAGGTAAAAGTAAAATGCACCAAGATAACACACAGCAAACGTTTAATCACAGCAAAGTACAAAGTGGTAAGCGCCACAACCGAAGTTGCTTCATCAGACACCACAGTAAAAATGCACAGGTTTAAATAGAGATTCTAAAATGCCAATTAATCAATAAAAATCACACAATGATTAAATAGCAGTGAAAAACAATTAAGCCTCATGCTCAAACTAAAAAAAGCATTGCTTAAAAACATTGCTTAAAAACATTGTACAAGAAGGAATCAAATACTATACATGAGAAAACACTTAAAAAACTTATAAAATCATTATAAAACATGGAAAAATACTAGGCAGGAAAAAGTTAAATAGAATACTTGGAAACTAATAGTTAAATACATTAGACTAATTTTCAAAGAACTTAGCTAATCTTAATGCTTGAGATGTCTAGCCTTTAAAAAAGGGACCAAGGAAGTAGTAGCATTCAAACCAGGATACTTTTCAGCATTGCAGATCTACAGATGTGGTCTATTATTGTTTTTGTGTACAATGTCCTGCTTTTTATGTAGGAAAAACAAATAGAATGCTTAAAGATCATATTCTAGACCACCTAAGAGATATTAGTAATAATAAACCATCAAATGCTCTAGCCAATCATGTTATGTCCAATGGCCATTCTCATTCCTTTAAGTTCTTTGTTCTACAACATATTCATAGAAACCCCAGAGGTGGTGACATTGAGAAAATCACAGAGGGACATGAACAGAAGTGGATTTTGTAACTTAATGCTGAAAAATATCCTGGTTTGAATGCTACTACTTCCTTGGTCCCTTTTTTAAAGGCTAGACATCTCAAGCATTAAGATTAGCTAAGTTCTTTGAAAATTAGTCTAATGTATTTAACTATTAGTTTCCAAGTATTCTATTTAACTTTTTCCTGCCTAGTATTTTTCCATGTTTTATAATGATTTTATAAGTTTTTTAAGTGCTTTCTCAAGTATAGTATTTGATTCTTTCTTGTACAATGTTTTTAAGCAATGCTTTTTTTAGTTTGAGCATGAGGCTTAATTGTTTTTCACTGCTACTTAATCATTGTGTGATTTTTATTGATTAATTGGCATTTTAGAATCTTTATTTAAACCTGTGCATTTTTTACTGTGGTGTCTGATGAAGCAACTTCAGTTGTGAAAGCGCTTACCACTTTGTACTTTGCTGTGATTAAACATTTGCTGTGTGTTATCTTGGTGCATTTTTTACTTTTTACCTTTCATTTGGATTTATTTCTGCACCAAGGTTTTACCCAACACGGTTTCTTTGGTTTCCTTTGGTTTTGTTCGGTGAAGGGACACACTCCATGGAAGATACTACAACTGAGCAGTTCAGAGTGGACATCACCGCTTCCTAAGGATTCTAGACATTCCTGTGAACCGCTTGTTGAATACTGTTATACAAGCTGGTATGGATGAAACTTTTCTAATCAACAACGCTTACCAGAATTTTTCAGCAATATAAGAATCTAGAAAATATGATGTATAAATACAAGAGACTGCAAAGGCAGAGGTTACATCTTCAAGCTTCATGGAAGCCAAAATTATTCCACGAGGTTTAAGAATTTGAATATGCCCACCTATGGTGATACATATCCAGTCCTTACACGTAAATGGCAAGAATTAAATTTACAATTTAGTTCTCAATATATGGAACTTTAATAGACTTTTTCACCTATTGAAGCTGACTTAAAAGCACAGATTATTGATCTTGAAACAAAAATCACTGACAATTTTTCTTGTGATATTACATTCAACAAAATGAGTCAACTACAGGATAATATAGTTGCTTATGAGAAGAAACTACAGTCTATTAAGTTATCTAAACTTAATAGAGATAAAACCGACTTTGCAAGAAACAATGTCTTTTCTTGGCCGAAAGAAGTTAAAACTACATCTATTCAAAGTAATGGTCCCTTTAATGCAAATACTGCATCGCAGAGAAACACGACTGGCTCCTCTGGTCCTCTTTCCAGTTCTATGAATGATCGGGGAGTTATCTGATCTACAAAATGCTACAGAATTGGAACCAGGTTTGCAAATTCCTGTTACTGCTACGGCAGTTCCTACCACTACAGATGATCGGGAGTTGTGGCAACGCTATGCAAGCAGAACCAGGTATGCAACCTTCTTTACTGCTTTTAGCAGTTTGGAGACTTTACCACTGACAAGTTTATTAATGATGTGCCCCACTTACGCATCAGCAGTAATGCCTTCAACTTCAAATGTATCTGTAGTTAATACTCAAGGGCAAGAACTAAACAAGGAAACGAGTGTTTTTAGACAAGACAAAGAAGGGGACTACTTTGAGAACAGCCCTGCCAGACAGAGCTCGGTCAAGAGCTTTACACACAATGGTAAGACATTCAAGAGCCAGCACATGGATGTGATAGCTCATCAATCCAAAAAGAGATGCATGTAGTCTCAGACTTAGTTATAAATATTTCTTCTTTTGTGTTAAATAGTGAACAGCTTAGTGTTCTTAATAAAGGTTTATCCTTTATTCCTGCAAGGAGGCCAACCCAGCAGAAATGTTGAAGGACTTAAGACTACTTGGCAGAAGTCTTTCCCTGAAGTGTTTGTTTCCTACAGATACTACTGCAGGTAATAAAGGACATAATATATACAGAAAACCTAGTGCCTTTGTTCCAGCTTTACCAACAGGTATTCAACGATTCATAGATGTATGTGAAATTGCTTTTAGAGAATTAAACAACTTAACTGATACTAGTATGTCATTTTATAACTTGACAGTAGATGAACACAGAGCCCTGCAAGAATTACAAAATATACATTCAATAGTTATTAAGCAGGCAGATAAAGGAGGTGGTATAGTGTTAATGGACAAGGATTTATATGTCACACAAATGGAAAAACTTTTACTTGATATGCATACATATCAATGCATTTCCAAGCCTACTGTTAACGCTATTATAGATAAAGTTTCTATTTTAATTTTTGATTTACTAATCACAAATTTAATAGATGATTCACTTTTTAAGTATTTTAATGTGTATAAACCACTTGTTCCCAGGGTATATGGCCTACCAAAAATACACAAAAATTTGTTATCTCCACCCATGCGTCCTATTGTTTCTTGCACTGGGTGGTGTACTGAACCTCTCTCTATTTATGTAGAGGGATGTTTGCATGGTTTGTTGGCAAACTGCCATACAATATTGAACGATACAAAGATGTTTTTACAAAGGCTTTATGATAGAATGGAAAGTGTTGATGTTAATGAGAATTTTGTCCTTGTTACATTAGACATTGAATCCTTATTCACTAGTATACCTAACACCTGGGGTGTTGACAGCGTTAGGGATTTTCTTTATGTGAATAAGTGTTTCACCAACACTAAGATACAGTTGATTTGTAGTCTCTTAGAGATTATCCTAGAGAACAACATTGTTATGTTCCAGGAGCAATTCTTTTTGCAGAAAGTTGGCGTGGCCATGGGCACTGCATGTGCAAATAGCTACACCAACTTGGCTTTGGTCAGCTGGGAAGAGCAAAATGTGTTGTCAAGCAATAATCCATTCTTTGGACAAATACTTTGGTACATCCGCTTTGTGTATGACGTGTTTATGCTGTGGAGAGGCTCTGGTATTGATTTGGCACAGTTTGTGTAATATTTGCATTCAACTACTGATTTTTTAAGGTTCACTTACCATAGTTCCAACACTGACATCAGTTTCCTTGATGTGCAGATTAGTAAATCTGTTTTAAATAGTCTTTGCAGTAATATTTATTTTAAACCCACTAGAAAAAATACTCTTTTGTACAAATCTAGTATGCATTCTAGGAACGTGCTCAAGGGTCAGGTTTTAGAACACTGCATAGCAGAGATGAAGATGCAGTAGTTGCCCTATCTAATTTAAAACAGAATTTTTACATAGGGGATACTCGCTTGCAGACATTGAACAGACTATCTCTAATGCCTGGAAGCTGAGAAGCACTAGATGTAAACCTTATTTTAATGCTGGTGATGCTGTTGACAATACAAGATATACTAACAGAACTAGTAATGATTTTAGAGTGGTGTTTCAGTTTTCCAGTAACATCAATCAATACTTAGATGTAGTCAAAAAGCATTGGTATTTGCTACAAGAAGTGCCTGGACTGGTAGACAAGGTTGGAGATTCTCCTATTTTTAGTTTTAGAAATAATAAATCCCTTAAACAACATTTATGTCATGGTGAATTATCCAGAACTATTATTAGATCCAATCGGCATGGTACTTTTCCATGCAGGAATTGCAGTGCTTGTCAATTTATATATAGCAAAAATAAATATGTACATCCTACTAGGAAATTTTCTTTGTACACTAATCAATACACTGATTGCAGATCTACAGATGTGGTCTATTACTGTTTTTGTGTACAATGTCCTGCTTTTTATGTAGGAAAAACAAATAGAATGCTTAAAGATCGTATTCTAGACCACCTAAGAGATATTAGTAATAATAAACCATCAAATGCTCTAGCCAATCATGTTATGTCCAATGGCCGTTCTCATTCATAGGTTCATAGGTTCATACTAGGCTATCTGCCCTAGGGCATTTATAAGCCTAGCCAGAATGTGTTTGGCTTTCGCCACCCATTTTAAATTTATTTTGCTATGCCCTTTTCGAGGTTAGTATACTATGCCTGTATCTAACAGTGACACAGAAGTGAAGTAAACCTACGATCTCCCATCCACTCATCAAGATTCCTCTTGAAGAGAGTCAATGAGGGACTCTGCCTAACCTGGACTGGGATTTTATTCCAGAGTGAAGGGAGCCTCTGGGTTATGAATCTGTCCCTCCAGCATGTCCTATTTATTTCAGTGCTGAGGTTCAAGTCTCTCGAGCGTAGCTTGATGGGATTTGGATTTTCTGAGGCAGCATGTCCATTAATTCGGGTTGGACATGGCTTTATCGCCAGGCACAGATCTCCTCTGAACAGGCGTATGCCACTGAGTAGAGCTGGAGTTTCTTTAACCGGGCAGCATATGGCATCTGTTTGAGCCCTTTGATCCTCTTGGTGAGGTACTTTTGGGGTCTTTCCAGTTGCTGCAGGTGTCTGGTAAGGTACATCCCAAAAGGGGCATTGTACTCAATTATTGGCCTGATGAGGGATGAGTAAAGAGGCACGATGACCTCCCCTGATCTAGATGTGAATCCCTTCATGATTAGGTGGGCTATATAAAATGTTTTTCTAACCACTTTGGCCATGTGGTTGTCAAATGAGAGATTGCTATCAACCTGGGTCCCCAGTACCCTAATTACTTCTTCTATACTTAATGGATTTCCACCTATGTGGTAATTTGTGGGCACTTTGTTTTTGCCAAAGGGGATGACTATACACTTTTTGGCATTTAGCTTGAGGCCATGGCTCTGGCACCAGTTGTCTGTTTCTATGAGACCCTTTTGGAGGATGCTTGTGTCGGCTGGAGAGTCGATTATGGCACCCAGTTTGAAGTCATCTGCGAACTTGGTCAGCCACAGTCCTTCCGTGTTGGCCTGTACCTCCGAGAAATATATACCGAACAAGAGAGGTCCCAGGACTGAGCCTTGTGGGACACCACTTGTAACTGGTTTGGAGTCTGACATGGCTCCAGCAATTCTAACCATGTGGGTTCTGTCCTTTAAGTTCTTTGTTCTACAACATATTCATAGAAACCCCAGAGGTGGTGACATTGAGAATATCACAGAGGGACATGAACAGAAGTGGATTTTGAAATTTAATGCTGAAAAGTATCCTGGTTTGAATGCTACTACTTCCTTGGTCCCTTTTTTAAAGGCTAGACACCTCAAGCATTAAGATTAGCTAAGTTCTTTGAAAATTAGTCTAATGTATTTAACTATTAGTTTCCAAGTATTCTATTTAACTTTTTCCTGCCTAGTATTTTCCCATGTTTTATAATGATTTTATAAGTTTTTTAAGTGCTTTCTCATGTATAGTATTTGATTCCTTCTTGTACAATGTTTTTAAGCAATGCTTTTAAGCAATGCTTTTTTTAGTTTGAGCATGAGGCTTAATTGTTTTTCACTGCTACTTAATCATTGTGTGATTTTTATTGATTAATTGGCATTTTAGAATCTCTATTTAAACCTGTGCATTTTTTACTGTGGTGTCTGATGAAGCAACTTCGGTTGTGAAAGCGCTTACCACTTTGTACTTTGCTGTGATTAAACGTTTGCTGTGTGTTATCTTGGTGCATTTTTTACTTTTTACTTATCTGAGTTTAACTCATTCAGATGGCAGTTCATCAAGTGTATGCTTGAGGTGATGCAAGGCTGTAGGGTGGGTTTTATTGAGTAAGAGTGTTATTCTCCATCACGTTATCAGATATTGCAATGTATATAAATACATATATATATATATATATATATATATATATATATATATATATATATATATATATATATATATATATATATATATATATATATATATATATATATATATAAATACATATATATATATATATATATATATATATATATATATGCACGTGTGCGTGCGCGTGTGTATATGGCTTTTTAAATGGTTTGGATGATTTAATTTATTCGGTTTTGTATCACTGTAAAAGTGTGTAATTGTCTTTGTGTTGATCAAATTGTTCGACCTGTTTCATTTGGATCACTCATGCTACATAAAAGACTCTTTATTCCTACCCTTATATCTTCCCTTTCCGCTACCCCTTTGTCTTTCCCATCTGCTTTTGTTCCATCAGTTTCTTTGTTTATCTTTCCTGATATTCCATACCTTAAACCCACCTATTCTGCCTAGTCTTTTTCTTTACTTTCCTTTACCTTGTTCCTTTCCTCTGTTTTCCATCCCATATTTTTTGTTCCCCAGTTTTCAGCTTGTCTATGCTACAGCACTTGCCCAACATTCTTCCTTCTTTGCCTGTGTACTTGTTTTCTTTCCTTCATTTTCAGCCGTCTTTCCCTTTTTTCTTGATCAGCCTGTCATATTTTCCGTGCCCATTTTCTCAGGAATTCTCCCTTCTTTTTCAGGCTTCTGTTTGTGTGCATGAGCTCCGTCTGCATTCTTTGAGGTCCCTGCTCCTGTATGTGGCCCTTCCTTTTCTTTGCTGACTATTCTCTTTTCTTTTTCTGTGGTGACCAGTTATTGTCAGTTTAAGGAACGTTTCATTATTCAGTAATCACTTACAAAATATTCACTTGTTCATGTGCTTGCTCCATATTCCTAACTCCCTCTCCATTTCCCATAGCAGTTGTTCTGAAACCTTTTTGTTTTGGTTTTTCCTTTCTTCTTACTAGTATGTTTATGCACCTTTCTGACTTTTTCCTTTCCCCCCTTGCTTCTCACAAACACTTCATTTGCATCCATTTCTTCTAGATCATAAGAATTTCTTCCTGTTCAGTTATCATTCATGTGTGACCCATTGCATTCATTTGTCTTGCAAAAATGTCTGTAACACTAGTTTTCAAAATCTGTTTAGGAAATTCATATAAGAGATATGTACAGTTTCCTACAACCCTTGCATTACTCTTTAGTCTCTCTCTCTCTCTCTCTCTATCCCTTCATTCATTCTATTGTTCAGGACCTAAATAATTTTATCAGCATTAACTGTTAAAAGCAGCCACCTTTGCAGAATTCAGTCTTACTTGTTCTTTTCCCCTCACTCTTTGGCTTTTGCTAACATTTGAGCTGTAAAAGTGTATAGGTGTCATAATAAGCTGTAACAGTGTATAGGTGCCATAATAAGCTGTAACAGTGTATAGGTGCCATAATAAGCTGTAACAGTGTATAGGTGCCATAATAAGCTGTAACAGTGTATAGGTGCCATAATGAGCTGTAACAGTGTATAGGTGCCATAATGAGCTGTAACAGTGTATAGGTGCCATAATAAGCTGTAACAGTGTATAGGTGCCATAATAAGCTGTAACAGTGTATAGGTGCCATAATAAGCTGTAACAGTGTATAGGTGCCATAATAAGCTGTAACAGTGTATAGGTGCCATAATAAGCTGTAACAGTGTATTTTTGCCACAATAAGCTGCAACAGTGTATAGGTGCCATAATAAGCTGTAACAGTGTATAGGTGCCATAATGAGCTGTAACAGTGTATAGGTGCCATAATAAGCTGTAACAGTGTATAGGCGCCATAATGAGCTGTAACAGTGTATAGGTGCCATAATGAGCTGTAACAGTGTATAGGTGCCATAATGAGCTGTAACAGTGTATAGGTGCCATAATAAGCTGTAACAGTGTATAGGTGCCATAATAAGCTGTAACAGTGTATAGGTGCCATAATAATATCACCATTATTTTTCCTTAAGCCAATTCTCAATTCTTGACCTCACAGCAGCTTGCCTCCTCAGTTTTTCTCTGCTTGCTTTTGCTTTTATAAGTTTTCACAGCTGATTTTCTTCTCTTGCCCAAACCAAATAGCTACGTCCATCTGCTGTGTACCTTCATCTTTGTTTTCTCTGGTTCTGTTTTTTTTTTTTTTTTACAATCATGCCAGTCTTTTTGTATGAAAACTCCTATGTCAGGATATGTAGACCTCTCTTTCATTTTGTCTTTTCTGTTCTGTTGTTTGTTTACAATTCACTCATGTGCCGTTCCTGAATTTACTTATTCCAGTTGGTCTTGTTTTGTCCTTTTTCCAAGTGCTCTCCCCAGTCTTTCCTTTCTCTAAAAAGCTCTGTTTCCCTGGAATGTCATGTTGATGGGTGACCGCAGTCAATGAATCTGCCACTTCATTTCTCAACCACCTATAATTCTGTTTTCCCAGTTTTTCTTCCATGATTTTGTCATCTATTTTTTTTTCTTTTAGTAGTAACTCACATACCTTCTCTGGACTTGATGGTACATATTTTCTTCCTCTCCCAAGCACTATTAGTATGCCAGGGACTGGATCCCTATGCTGATTCCTAGCCTTCTCAATAACGTCCTCATCAGACTGAACATTTTCATGTGCATCCCTGTAAAATAATAAGCTGTTTCACTGTTAGTTGAGTCATCTAGCATTATTAATTCATTCACTCCAATGAAGCTCAGGAAGTTTGCACTGTAACTCACAATGGGGAGACCCTATGCCTTTTGGCAGAATCAAATTATGTCCTCACATTTCAAACAAATGTTCATATCTCTGGAACCATAGGGTTAATGAAAGAAACGTAAATGGCAAACTCTTCAGCACAAACAATTTTTATAGTGGTAGTATTCTTTAGGTTCTGGGTCTTAAACTGAATTTTATAACATACAGTAAACACAGTAACCATTATGTTTGTAATATTTTGTAAACAACTCACAATATCTCAGCAACCACTGAAGTTACACACATACTGTCAACAGTATTTTATTCATCTAGTTGAGAGCTTTCATATGAGACTAAAGAGCCCTGTCTGTTATTTGGTCATTGAGATATTTACAAAAATGTGAAAATTATATCTATATAAATTAATATCATGAAAATAACAGTTAATATCTCTTTACCTGCACTAGACAGAGGTCTAATATTAACGCAGTTGATTTGCCATATGTTTAAGATGAAATCGTTTAAAACCTTGTACATATCATGGTTTTGGAATTATCGATGCAAAGACGAACAAGCAATATTTGACTCCGAAAGGCATCAGTAGGAGTTAACTGCAGGTGTACCTGGAGGCATCACTTGGATGTAATGAGTTAACCTTCTTGCTTTGGCTGTTGCTCGGATCTGATCTTTTGTCGATATACAGGGGAACACCATAGCACACACTGTATGGTCCTTCTGCTGCTGCTTTCATCTGTACTTTATCCATCTTGACCATATTTAAGTCCATTTAATTAGGTTGTCAATGTGATTAAAAACATATTTCTTAAAATACTTGCCTACTTCTCCATCTAGCACTTGCTTTGGAATATCCACCACTGACACTCTGTGACGAGTTCTTCTGGGTGTACATTTATGCTTTTCATCTGCAGGCTGTTCCTTCCAAAAGGTGAATTCTTTCCAGGTACTTTCTTATTTGCTGCTTCACATGTACCTTCTTATGTGAGTCTCCTTGGCTTCTGCCTGTAGCTTTTCAAATAAAGTTTGGCTTCTGACACTGATTCCTTTGGAAAGGAAATGTCCCCTAACATCTTTGACAGTATTTTCAGAACATTTCATATGTTTGTTTCCATTCATTTACTATTTATCCGTATATCCTCATCCCTTAATGTGATTCTTTTCTTTTATGCATTTGGATATCTCAATAACAGTGTTAGCAGAGAGCTGCAGACATCAGTACCCATCTTGAAGGATCTCAGATACTCTCTCAGACCAAGATGTTTTGGGATGTATATCTAGCCCTGAAGGGTGATGAAAATGAGATGAGAAAAGATATCCTAGGAAAAACAGATTACTCAAGGAAGTGGATAAGGACCAGGTAAGTTTCACAAGTGAAGGATTAATGTAAAAAGATGCAAAGGTGCTGGTTGGTGCATTGAAGAATAACTTAAGAGAAGTACTTATTTATTGATCCTTTTTTGACCAGGTTAGTTCCACTAGGCCAGTGGCCTCTAATCAGGGGAGATGGCAGGTGGTATTTATAAAACATGGATAAATTTATTCCTGCTGCTGTTTTCCACAGGTGCTATGGGATCTTTTGCATCCACTTAAGCTACTACCAACTCAAGCAGGTGGGACCTCAGTTTAACATCTCGTCTGCATGGTAACAAACTCAACAATCCATCAGCCTGGTCTGTGAATTAAATGCACAGCCTTCGGCATCAAAGGTGAGTGTGTTTCCTGTCATACTCCTGACGTGGCTATCTGACACATTATCGATAATGATTAACGTTATAAGCTTCTAGCCCTGGCTTTGGTTTCCTTACTCTTCACTTGTGTAGTCTTAGTAAGTCATTTAATCAGATATTGCTGCTGAGTAGGCTAGAAGAAGGACATACAGAGCAGAAGCTTGGTGGTTTAGTTATAGGGGAGAACGGCTAAACTATGAAAACCTTAAAAAAATATAACTGCCATCTTTTTATGACTGAGAATTGTGATTGTTAGTG
>NC_056731.1:1827870282-1828142782 GCF_019279795.1 Protopterus annectens | reverse complement strand
TAATAGGTGAGGCCCCTTTTCTGCTTTGTAAAAACATCTTTAAAAAGTATTTTAAAACTTAATCAATGAAATCTAGGTGCAGTCAGTGGCATTTGATGAAAAAAGGCACTTTTTATATAATAAACATAGATAGAGATTTGTGTCAATTCACCATTCATTTTATTGTGCAAATACTGGCAGAAATTATGGTGCCCAGCTATTTCATTTTTGATTCAAAATGTGTTATGTATATACCAGAATGTATAGCCTGTAATGCATTTTATATAACACATACCAACATATAATTTAATCTTATGATTTGCAAATACTCTGTTCAGAAATCAAACCTAAGTACAGACTTAAATAGGCATTCATTTAACTATTCTAATTTTTAAAAGATTTGTTGTGCATGGTACAGAAAGGCATTTTACTCTGCAATGAGCATTGCTGTCAGGCCATTTTAAATACCTGTGTACCTCCAGAAGTAAGATAGCATTTATATTTTAAAGCTGTTCTTAACCAAGATTATTAAAACATTAATTTTTTTCAGCTGACAATATTTTGTACTGGTTTTCTTAACTTCTTACATACACATTTTTGGGTTTCTTGTGTTTGTTAATGGAATATTATATTATACATTTTACATTTGAATTAAAAAAACGCGGTGGTGGTACTGAGGTAGCGTTGTCGCCTCACAGTATGACCCTGTCCGGTTCGATTCTCAGCTAGAGCGTCTTCTGCATGGAGACATGCGTGAATGGGCATACCTTCATTGAAGGTTGTGCATCAGGACTGGTAACTCGGCACGTAAAAATCAACTACCAATCATTAGCGGACCGGAGTTCCGCTGTGGCCATTAGTAACTGGGAAAAGCTGAAAGACACAACAACAACATTTTACATTTCAATTGTATTAGCTATTGTTTAGCATTAATCCTGGGGATTCAATAAACTCTGTGTAGACTTTGTGGGAAGCCTACACAACGTTGATATGTTAGCCCAGTTCATGCTGCTTATCTCGCTTAGACAAATATAAGCAAAATTTCATGGTCAGCAACAGGGCTGCTATCCAGGAAACCGAGCAGAGCAGTGGGAACAATTGCCTCTGGGCAAACCTACTTCGCAAGATTGCACAGACAGCCATAACAACTGTCAGGGGGGAAAATACTGCAATAACAGCAGTAATACCACAGTACGTAAAAATTGTTCAGAGTGCAATGTACACAAAAATAATTCTTTGCAAACAAAAAATAATGTGGGGGTAAATGTCAAAGGTAACTTCAAGGAAAAATACTTTGGTCATAGAAAGTATGCTAATGAAAATGTTTACAGATGAGAGTGATAGGAATGAATAAAGAGGAAGAGGGCATGGTAAATATGGAAATGTCTCCAAGACAGGATTTGCTAATGTATGCAAACTTACAAGACAAATCAGTACCATAGCATATGCACATATGTAGATAGCACAGTACATACTGCTGTTTACACCTCCTAAGCAAGTATATTATGATGTCAACACACATGATTGCATATATGTGATGTTCACACACAAGGTTACATGTCAATAGAGATGAATGTTTGTGATATTATGATGCCTGTGCCCTGGCCCAGCAATCAGGGAGCTTCAATCCTCACCACTAACGCCAGAGAGCGCGTCTCATATATGAGGAAAGGATAAAAATACACACAGTAAAGTGCAATTTCCCTTAAGAGCACACAGATATCACAGTCACTCTGGGGCTGGTTGCTCCCTTGTTTTCTAGGTCCCCAATAAGACTCCCCACTGACACAGCTATAGAGTCCAGATCTCAGCTTATTGGGCAAGCTAAAACCTCTAGCACCCTCTCTGTCCAACCAGTGCTTCATATCCCTGCCCAAGTAGCTGACACACACACACACACACACACACACACACACACACACACACACACACACACACACACACACACACACACACACACACACACACATGCACTTTGAGAAGAGTTTATACAACCACACAGACACTCCTGGGGAAGGCTGGCACAGTTTCTCCAGCTGTGCCCCTTTCTCCCAGGCTATACTGTAGTTCTACTTGCCACCACCCACTAATACTTATCAGCTACTCAAAGGCCCTTAAAAGGGTATCCACTTATTACTGTACAATATTATCATCCAATTGGTAGTTGTGACTAAACAGTCAAGACTTATTAGAGTGAATTGATACAGGATCAATATAACCATACAATGTACTATTAGAGCTCAACTTATCTCTACACAAAACAGCCACAGTTGAAAGGTTTAAAAATATTAATAAATACTAAAAACACAAGACAATACTTCTTACTACACAGTGTTAGTCAAGAGTTCAGACATCACACAGAAATACTTCAAATAATTCAGTAGTACAGCTCTGACATCACAGAAAAACACTTATTATAATCTTTCTAGTTAATAGCTATTTCTAAAGGAAAACACAAGTCTAAGATAACTTACATATATGCAAGACAGTGCTATGAGTTGGATGATCGAGACAAAAATGCTTAATGCCTTCTGATTCTCTCTGTTTAAATTGCTATTGCAGTCCAGATTCCTATTACATAATTTTTTTACACTTTCCTGGTGTTTCCAGGTGGACAGAAACTGCATTTACATTCTTTTACACCTAGGCAGAAACCAGAGCAATAAAGGACATTCCGCATGTAAATTCTGGTCATTAACTTTAGCCTTAAAACAATAGGCAGGAAGCCTTCATCTAGCCCGTCCGGAGCCGAATTGTAAACATCAAAGACAGTCATGAAATAATTTCAGTTTCAAAGGACATACAAGAAAGGCTTGGCTTAGCTTTCTTTAGAGCAGAGGGCAATGTTGCTACATTGTTTTAAGTTCAACATTTCACAGCATATTCTTTCATTTAAGAAAACAAGCCTTTATTTCAACATGTATATTCACAAATGACAGAATTATGTACCAAATTCTATTTGACTAGGCTGGCAGCCTTCACCCACCTCTATCAGTCTTCACAGATATAATATCACTAACATGCTCACTTGAGAGAACACTTAGCAATGACTGTAGATGCAATATGGTGTGTGTGCATACCCTGAAGATCTGAAAAATGACTTGCTTGAATAGGACAGATATGTCACCATAACTCTCAACCAATCAGGGACTCATAGCAGCAGACATCTTGACAAATGTTAAAAGAAAGTGGTACAGTCATGGTTGCCTTTAAAATGCTATGAATTATTAGCCGGCGTCATTGGCAGAATACATGATTGTAAATTATTATAGATATTCTGAAGTAACTGATTGAGCTAGGATGGGCAGTGTTAAACCTGGAGTTGAAATCAAAGGCAATCCTGGTGAGTTGAGAAGTTTGCATGACACATAAGCCACAATGTACCTCTGCAAGAATCAAACCTATGCCATCAATGTTGTCAATGAGCTGCGCTTTTACTGGGTACAACACAGAAAGACGTATCAGACATGCATCTAGTAGCTCACCTTGAAGGGAAGTCTGCTTGTGAAATCCTAATGGGTTTTAATCCTAGGGAATAGTTTTATATGGCCTACAGGATGTACATGCTCACTGTGCCGAATCCGATACACTTGACTAAAGCATGTCTATGTGATATAGGTGTCAGCCATATGGATGACGACACATGCAAACATGACACTATTATTAATGGATTCCACACACACAGCTGGATATTGCATACATCTGCCAAATGTAATAGCAATGGATATTCTCTGAGGCATCTGCAATTGATGTGTGAATTAATAAGTGATCCATGATAATGAATGCTACAGCAGTATGTGATACTGATGGCAATTCATCAACCTTGCCCATGTGCACAGAATTTACAGCAGTGCAAAGTCACATGTCAATTATCAGTGAAACTGTCACAGTAATATTGTACACATATGAAAGAATACATGGAGCACCCTCTATAAGCATATGTCAAACCTTAACACATGTGACACACAATCACTGTCTCCCCTAACATTGCCAGTGAACATATTATACTGCCATGAAATCCTAACATATATCCATATGTGTTCACGCAAACTATCAAGTGGTAATGCTGATGTAATGTAGTGGTATGTCTGTGATGCAGTACAGTCGCACTATAGCTGTACCTAGCCTACAATTGGACTTCAAGGTATACACCACCTCCAAGTAGAACCTTGGGGTGACACATTGGAACTGTTATCACAATCATGCAACTTTACCTATTTCTCATCATTACACCAGTTGTACATCATATGCCTATATGTTTATAAGTGGAAATGTGTGGATGAGGGCCCTCACACCATATATGGAGACATTACAACTGAGGTGGATGTGGTTTATGTAGAACAGTTAATGACACAAATGCTGTGAGTCACACAATACTTGTGGGGAACACCTGGATAATCCTTGTGAATAGCAACATAATAGGGCATATGATGAATTTACCAAGGTTGCAAGTGAATCTGAAAATGTCATAGGTTTGTGTATAACAGCATTAGAACATGTTGATGAACTCAGGAGTATATGCCTGTGTAATTACTATGATGTAATATTGCTCACTATGATGTAATATTGCTGTATGACAGATGACCTTTCCAGGTGCTAGGTATACACATGTCATCTGTGCCATATTGCATCCGGCACTGTGATGACTGAATGAGAACTGTGTAGAATGTGGATCTACTCCACTATCAAAACACATGCCTTAGTAAGGCAACAACATGTATAGTATCATCCCTTGTCTAAAGCCCTCATGAGGCAGTTTATTACAGCTGCTATGGAAGGAAAATGTAACCAAATGGCAGTAGCAGGCATCAATACAGTAACTCAAATCCCAAATTGGAATACACTGTTGTAGGACTACAGTACATAGGTTCATAGATGTTTACCAGGTTAATGGCCATTTTAAGCCAAGCCATACATACCAAATCTCTGATAGGTTCTGGTACCCTTGGTAAGTCTAAGCAGGGGCTTGGGAGATACAACATTTACAAGCAGGGGACTAGGAGATAAACCATTTACAGGTTGCCTGTATCCATTAGAAACACAGGTGTCAAATCAGGTATGAATTTCCTGTACCTATCCAATTGTCCTAGTTACACTGGAGTTGGGTTAAGAGAAACTCTGCTTCACATGGATGAGAAGCCTGTTCCAGACAAGGGTTAGTCTCTGGGAGACATACCTGTCTCTAGGCATAGATCTCCCCTCAGCATCCTGTAGGAGACAGAATACAGGGATGGAGCCTTCAGGTTGTCTGCATAGGACATGTTACTTATGCCCTGTATTTTTTAATGAGGAACCTCTGTGGATGTTCCAGTTGTTGGATATGCCTATTTAGGTACATTCCAAAGGGGGCATTGTACTCAATGACAGGTATGATGAATGCTGCATACAGTGAAACAATGACTTCCTTGGACCTAGATGCCATACCTTTGCTCATAATTTAAACAAGATAGAATGACACCCTCACTACTCTAGACACATGATGGTCAAAGGCTAGATTACTATCTATGTGTGCCCCAAAGTTTCTAACTAATGGGTCATCTCTAAGGTATGCGTTGTCAATATGATAGTTACCAGGGGTGGATGACTTCCCAAAGTATACTTTTATACATTTCTTGGCATTTAGTTTTAGTCCCTGGTGCTGGCAGTGTGTCAGCCCTTCCTGTTAAAAAATTGTGTCAGTTGTTGATTCAATGATGGCTCCTAATTTGCAATCATCTTCAGACATAGTCAGCCAGAAGTCAGTGTCATTGGCCTTGACTTCAGAGAAGTAAATGCCACAAAGGAGTAGTCCCACAATTGATCCCTGAGGGACTTTGCTTGTGACTGGCCTATTTGTAGATGTGGACTCAACAGTTCTAACTTCCTGGGTCCTGTCTGTGAGCCAGCTGGCTATCCACTGGGTTGCAAAAGGGTTTGTACATCACCTCTTAAGTTTATCAACAAAGCACGAATGTGGAATTGTGTCAAATACCTTGGTCAGGTCAAGGTAGGCAGTGTGAACCATTGTGCCCTCATTCATTGTTTTTGTTGACCTTCTCAAAGAAGTCCACAATGTTCAGTAGGCATGACCTGCCCTTGATGAAACCAAACTGGGTTGGGTCTAGTGTCTGGAGATTTCTTATGTCATTATTCATCATTTCCATGATAATTCTTTCCATGGCTTTGCATATGAGACTAGTGAGACTTATGGGTTTGTAGTTTCCTGGGTCTGTATATGGCCCACCTTTGTGCAGAAGGATGACTGTTGCTGTTCTCCATTCATGTGTCATGAAGCCTGTTTGGAGGCTACAGTTAAAAAGCAGTTCCAGGGGTCCTGATAGATCATGTTTCATGCTATTTAGAAGGCATCCTGGGATATTGTCTGGGCCCAATGATGCAGTGTTCTTGGCCTTAGAGAGAGCATTAAGGGCCTGTTCCTTAATGATAGCAGGAGTGAGTTATATTTGATGGTATTTCCTGAGGGAAGGTTGATGTGGAGAGAGAAGTAAAGTTGGAGCTGAATTTGTCAGCCATTAGGTTTGCTATATCTTCTAAGTCAGTATAGGTGTATTCCCTTTGAGGTTGCAGACATAACTAAAGAATGCCTTGTGGCTGTCGGCTGTCCATGGCCTGGGAGGCAAATTTACCTCAAATTTGGCGTTAGTAGACTTTATTTGTTCTCTGCTACATGTGGATGACCACAACATTGACATGTGCAATATTCATAGGGTCATAGGAGGTTATTAGCTAATGGCCAAGAACCAATACAGTCCTAGCAATTATTATCCCATTTAACCCAAATTCCTATCTTTAGGTGAGGGAAGCAGGGGTATGTGTGCATGTGCATATGTGTTTGATTTTATTAAAGACCTCCTCTGTCCATATGGGATATGGGAACCACCCTATAAGTGAATTAACAATCACACATCCAGTGATCTGGAGATGGCTTGTAACGGGTCATGGAGAGGCTCTGCTAAATGATGTGTGTGCATCTTTGAGATGATGATACATTGGTGTTCTGTATAAAGAGTGTTATGTGGACAGAGGGAAAAAGGAGATGTAAGATTCAGGGGGCTATGTAAAAAGTTCTTCTGAGTGGGAGTCAAACGAAAGCAGATTCCAAATATCATACAATTACTGTCGTACACCATCAACCCACACAAGTTGACTAAAGTCAGATTTGAACACCATATCTGTCTAGATATACACGCTGGGATCCATACAAAGTAATACTATTGCCACCGTAGATGTCTGACTTAATTAGTATCAGAGCAAACTTTATGGAGGGTAACATCACCAGATTATGCTGAGAAGAAGATGTATTTCAAGTGAAAACATACTCAAATGTTGACTGTTGTGAGATTAAAACCACTACCTATCTAGTTAGAGAAGCTAGAGAACACAGTACTTAGCAGTAGTGCCATTGCAGAATTCTGACTTTAGCCGTTTCACAGTGCATTTTTCTAGAATATGACACTATCAGAGTACGCTGAGAAGAAGATGTTGGGTGGGCTGTACGAAATGTATCATTGTAAATGTATCTTCTGAATGCTGAGTGAGGGCAGCAGGAGCTGGACTCATGCTCACCTGAATACGCACACACCCACACCCACTCAGACATAGACACACACACACACACACACACACACACACACACACACACACACACACACACACACACACACACACACACACACTTTGATTGCTATGAGATTAGATCCCCTATCTAGTTACACAAGCTGCAGAACACAGGACTTAACGCTAGTGCCACCTCAGAAGTCTGACTTTAACACTGTCAGAATGCACTCTATAGAGGATGACATCATCATCGTGTTGCAGGTAACACTAAGTGTTATGAGACTTGGGTTCAAAGCCAGGACTTGTGATATGATTGTGTAAGTGCAGTTTGCAAAAGTACTTATAAATACATCTTGGCAACCTAGGTTAGATAAGCTGTCATGAATGTATATTGCATAAATGAACCGGAAATGGACCTGTTTTTCAGGATGTTGTTTAGATGAGGCACAGACACACAGACTTGAGAAACAGCAGTAGTGCAGTTAAGGAGTTATGTGTCTTCATAGTTGGATGAAGTAAGTCCACATAAATACAAGTTACTGATTGGATGAAGTAAGTCCACATAAATACAAGTTACTGACAATATCAATGGGATATGATCATGCAGGTCTATATTATAACATCGAAATCTACAAAGATCGAATGTTATAATATCGAACCCTAAACACCGGAATCCGCAAACATCGAACAGTCAGAATAGCGATTTTTTTCCCAGGGGAAAAAATCGCTATTCCAAGAAACATACACACAACACAAACACACACAAAAAACAGCACTCCACACACATACACTTAGAATCCTACACCTAAACCTAAACTAAACTTTACATGCACTACAAGCTATCCACTTACCTTTACCCAACCCTAACCCTAAGGTCCGTCACTATCGCACACTCACCTCACCTGTGCCCTAATCCTAACTCACCTAAACCGCCCCCTAACCCTAACCTACACACAATCGCACACTTATTGCCTGCCTGGTTTAAATGATATTTGCTCTATTATGCCTATTTTAAAGCTACGTAGCTTAACTAGATAATTGTCCCCCCCCCTTCATTCCCGTTAATTTAAAAGATATATTTATTATAATTTTAACTTCAAATAACATAGATTTAAGTTTTCATGGCAGGTTGGAGTAGTGCATTGTATATTAAGATACACATCGTATATATACATGAATAATTCTTCTAAAACGATTTCTTAAGTTTATTTTTTAAATGGTATTGTTTATAATGTAATATTCTCTAATAACATGGTTAAAGATCTTATTTTCTGACCCATATTATTTGATTCCTGTTTAATAGCATGAATGAATTTATTTGTTGTTTGTATTTACTTATATATTCTTAGAATATTATTGGATATTATAACACGTTATTTTTCTTGACGCTGGTCTTTTAAATCTTTTTAACATTTTAAAATCACAATCAGCGTAATATCAGCTGACTAGCACAAAGTTATTTAAGGGTGTGCTTATGTAGTTAATTGATCCTCTGATGAAGTAACACAGTCACATGCGAAAAGCGCTTAAGGAATTAAAGTTTTTTCACTAACTGCCATTTGCCGTTTTTGTTTTAGCACAATCGCACACTTACCTGACCCCGACCCGTAACGTTCCAACATATCAAACACTGAAAACAACGAAGACACAGCAACGACCCACCAAATTCTTTCCCTGGGAAAGAATATGGTGTCCTGCACCTTCGCTGTTTTCAGCGTTCGACAAAACTGGTTTGATATTATAACATTTGAACTTTATAAAATTCGATATTATAATATAGACCCGATCATGCATGACCAATGTCCACTGTTAGTATAAACCCATACCAAAAGTAACAATACAGTTAGGCTATGTTATTCTGGAGTCTGTTTGACAATGGCCAAAGAATTATATATCATTTGCAAGTGCATTGCTACAGGGCACACATGAAATCATGAAGTATGTGTTCAGTCAAGCACACATGTCACTGCCCTTCTCTTGTGTTTATGAATGCATTTCCATATATTGGGGGATTATAACCCAGTAACCAGCATTACACATACTAAATAATTCTTCACATAGCATGTCACCAAGAAGCTGATTTGCGTGGAACATGGCAAAGTATTAGCGCATGTGTGATTCGGATTTCAGGAATTCAGCTTTCACCTGTGAAGTGGCAGTGTCCACTGGTGCTCATTGCTACACTGTTGCCAAATAGGGACATATATTAACTGAACTGATTGGGGTTGACAAAATGCATCTGTTTGTTGGTAATGTTTCATGTGTCAGGCTTGACAAGATATGATATGGATGACATTCTTGGCAGCTAGAAGGATGCACTTGCTGTACTCCATGCTTAAAATGTTGTGGGCAAAGTTTTATTACATAAATAACTGTTGCCCTTGTCTTTCCCATTCATGTGACATTAAGCACTGAGCAAACGCAGTGCTCTACTTAAGGAAAACAGTGAAACATTTAATGTAGCATGCCTTTCTATGGGCAAACGGGATCAGTGGCGATGCAGGGCCATCAGCACTCTGTGCAGTACTGAGTGTGGAAAATGCACATGCGGCCTAACTTTCTTTGTAGCACAAGGTGTTCAAGCACTGAGCTCCTGGTAAGAGCACAGGTGAGACAGGGTTCAAATCCATATGGTTCCATTTTTTTATTAATGATGTCAGGATGGCATTAGCTAAGTAAATGTGATCAGGACTGCAAATGTGACTATTAATGATGACACTAAAGTACGTGTCTTCCCCAAACTGTCTCAGTAATGCCTACCTCAATACACTTTTACAACTGGTGGCTGTTTTGCAGGCCTCACTTCAAATCACATGTTAATTATGTGTAGAGCTTGCTACAAACGACAAGGGTGGTGCATCTTTGAAATGATTAGTATGACTCATCAGATATGTTAACTATATGTGTAGGACCAGATATCCTGAAGTGTGTGCAATAAGCTTCTTCACAGTAAGGACAGTTTCCACATCCATCATCCTGCTAAAGATGTTACAGTATATTCTGATGAGACAGAGGAGGTGATGATACAGGGCTGTAGAGGACATAGGAGGTATTATCATGTCAAATTCATGAACATCCTAATGGTGGATTGGTATGATGTGCCTTCTCAATCAGAATATGTCCTGCTCTGTAACATGAACTACACAAGATAAGGATAGAGGAGATAAGGAGTGACAATAATGAATACATTCATATACATCTGTTTGAAGAAGATAGAAGACATCTGAAATATAATAGTGCCATGTGGGAACTGATGTTTGACAGTTATATCAATTGTGGCCCACCTTACAGTTTACTTGACAAGCAGACATATGTATAGCAGAAGGGTAGACAGATGGATAGGCAACAGATGCAAAGGAACAAGACCTCTGAAAACAGTCCTTAAAAGGATCCTAAACTGCTGGGTTATAAGACTTAACAAGATGCAAACATATGTGTATACATCTGAGTATCACCTGAACATGACAGAAAGGGCATCCTGCAACAGATTTCGAAAACTTACACACTATAGGAGCACCAATGGCCTATTGATGTTATTATTCATCAGCAGAGTCATGACAGTATGCAAAAATCATGAGATAACCATCACATATATCAGTATAATAGATGCAGTGGGAGTGAAGGGTGAATAACAAGAGAGATGGACATATGAATAATAATGTTTGGTTTAATGGAGAATTCATGGGCATGTTTTTGGTCTGTTCTCATTATTAAACTGCCATGCTCTGTAACATGAAGTGACTAATATAAGGGTAAATAAGGATTAGGAGAAAGGCAATAGGTTTATCACAAATAGAACAAGGTTGGATAAATATTGTATAGTTATGTGGATGGACGTCACTTTAAAAAATCTTTTTTTGTCAAGTATTCAATATATCTCCATGAGAACTCACAATTTTGGCAAATATTAAGATGTGGGTGATTAAACATATCAAAGAAATATAACATCACACTAAAAAATGATGTGAGATGCATCTGGAATCAGACCTTTGATGTTCTGGGCAAAAAAAAAAAAACTTCAGTCTAGTGATTTATGTTTACACTCAACATAGAAAGGTGTACTTTGTTACATCCATTAGTCTAAAAACTGTCTAATTGTTTCAACGTATCACCCTTGCTGCTTTAACTCAGTGTTCCAGTAATGCAGTGAGTTTATGCAGTATCATGCAGAGATACCCAGACTAGTGCAACTGATGGCAAAAACTCACCAGGTTTTGCCAGACGACATGAACAGCCATTCAATGCCACTCAGCATTGGTGTAAGATGCCAAACTTGGTGCAAATATAGAAGACAAAAAGTGAAGGCTTTTTTATAGGCCATTTCTGGCCATGTCTGTTGTATGTGTTTCTATTTTTGACCAGAATAAAAGTGTGAAAATGGGGTTATAGGAAAGTGGTGAAATTGGGGGCTAGCAGAGGAAAGATCAAAGTGGAGACAGTTAAGGCATTTGCAGGAGGAAATTAAGAAAAAAAACATATCAACTTCTTCATCAAAGTAATGTGCACATAAAATTTGATGTATTTGGACTATCATCACAACACTGATGGGTGACAGCAATGCAATAATGTTGTATAGCCAATTGGACCAAATCCAGTGTGATAAGAAGACACATATGCAAAGTGGAGGGCCATGAATGGGATACATTTTTTTGCAGGACAGGTACCCATTTTATGTATTTATTTTTTGTTTCAAAAAGAGAGGAATTTTGGGGAATGGACCTAGAAATGTGATTGTCAGGTAGGTAGGGTAGATGAGTAAGTAGGTGCAGACAAAAATGACATACAAAACAGACACAGGGATGGAGATGGACACAAAACGATTGGAAACACCATGATTAGGTAGGTAGGGGACATAGGAGGAACATGCTCATCAAGCGTGGGAAGAGTGAGAATCGATTCCTCATCCTCAGAACTGTCATCACTGTTCCCTTGCTACATTGCCTGTGAGACTGCTTAGTGTGGGAGTCACTTTTTGATTTTTAGGAGCAACTTCTCCATTCATCTGATGTGTGTACCAAGACCACCCTCTATTAGATCTCACACCATCCCTGAAAGCTCCTGGCAAGTGGCATAATCACCGCCTCTACCAGTACTCCCAGAAGGTACCACTGTGCCACCAGCTGGAGCACTACTACCTGATGACAATAGACCAGGTAGGGAAGGGATTGTGGGTACAGACATACCAGTTTTCATCCCAGAGATGCTGGGTGTTGGTGTGGCAGCTGGTGGAGGATTGGCTGGCCAAGCCACAATGGTTGGCCCACCTCCCTGTGCTGAAATGCATTTTTTTTGGCAGAAAGGTATGACATCAGAATGGTGTGATTCCAGGTAACCAACAACAAAAAAAGAATACAGATGATTAAAACCATGATAGGTCACATTCATTCTTTATTACAATAAATAGCTATTTATTGTTAGGGTCTATTTATGATATTGCACACTCAGAAGAGCGAATGACACATAATCAACCCCATGTAAGCAAAAGCTTACAACGTCGAAACCTCAGAACAGTTCTAACACAAAAAACCTATAAAACATTAAATAATGTGTGCCCCCCACACCCCCTACTTAAATATACCAACTCCGAGATTGCACTACAGTGCCGAAAAGGCAAAGTAGCGAAAGCGACCAAACAAATTCTTTCCCAGGGAAAGAATTCACTGAAAAGCCGCTTCGCTATTTTGCCTTTTCACGCTTTTCAGTTCAACAAAGATGCATTCGACAACCTGCATTTGTGACAGTGCAATAGGGAGCCTAGAGAGTAATTTAACATCATGACATTAAACCCAATATTGCTGCATTTCAACTTTACAAATTGTTGAATGTGAATCTATCAGTTACTTGTGGGAATTGAGCCCACATAATCTGAATAGGGTCTATATTATATCATCGAACACTTAAAAAAGTGAACGCTGATTGATCGACCTAATTTAAGCGAAAGCTTACAATCTCGAACTGTCAGATCAGCGATTTTTTTCCCAGGGAAAAAATCGCTGATCCAAAACACATACACACAACACAAGCACACCAAACAAACAGAAATCCACACACATACACCTAAAATCTGATACCTAACCCTACACTAAACTATGCACACACCACTAACTACCCACTTACCTTAACCCAAACTCTAACCCTAAGGTCCATCACTATCGCACAGTCACCTCACTCGCTCCCTAACCCTAATTCACTTAAATCCACCCTAACCCTCATGTCCACTCAATCGCACACACACCTAACCTGAGCCCTAACCCTAACTCATCTAAATCACCCTAACACTCACATCCACACAATCACACACTTGCCTGACTCTGACCGGTAACTTTCCACCATAACACTGAAAATGCTGAAGCAACAGAAACGGACAACCGAATTCTTTCCCTAGGAAAAAATTTGAGTTTCTGCTGCTTCGATATTTTGCAGTTTCACGAAAATAAGTTCGATCAATCAGCGTTCTCTTTTTTAAGCATTCGAGGATATAATATAGACCCTCTGAATACACCATTATAAGTGCCTAATACAGTCACCAACAGCTACAGAAGAAAACATGCATGCTTCCTGTTACAATTAAGATATGCATGCTGAAGTTGCTACTGATCCATTGAATCACAATAATTACTACACACAGTGTTAGTTGTGCTGCAGACATATCCCTTGCCTCTCTGAGTTGAGCCAGTCTCTCGGGATGTGCTTCCCTGTTCACCATGATTTCCTCTGCAGCTGTAAAATAAAGAATGAAACAAAAAGAGACATGAAGGCATTATGCATACCAGTCTTGGCTATATACACCATTACATATCATTTAAAGTTGCTTGATCTGATACACAACCAGGGGGTGTTAGCTGTTTGAAAATCATCTAGCCACTGCTTGCACCTCTTAAGGTCACTGTAGTGGTGCCTGCTCCCCATTGCATGCTATGTCAGTCACATTAGAGACAGCCTTGTCTTGACTGTTCCAATATTCAGCCTTGTACTGAGACCCAGAATAGTCCCCCTACAGCAGCCTCCAGCTGTAACACTTCACAGGAAGTGCAACAAAGATTTTTGACTCCTCCACATATCATCTCTGTGCCCTGAATTTGGCAACATCCTTTCCATTGCCTGCCATGTCTACAAAGATCCTTCACAACAGTAGCAATGGTTTCCCACCAAATTGTGATCTCATATTTTATGACCAGTGTGCAAACACACACAACCATGCCAAACACATTTGTGTGATGGTAAGCAAAGAAAAACATTGCCAAACAAAGAGGAAAGGAGTTTATGAAACAGCAATGATGCTGTGAAATTTGGCATTCATTTTTGTCATGTGTGCTTTTCTGCCTAGTCAGAATTTGTTCAGTGGTTAACACTATAATGTTAAATGCCTTGGCTTTTTAGCCTTAACATTGGAGGGATCAAAGTGATGACTTGTCACATATTTTGCTGGAACTTGCACACTGTTAAAAGTAATTTGTAAAAGGTGGGATTCAAACCTATGTAAAACGGAATGTATACATTCCCACCCAGGTGGTTATGCCTAATCACAACAGAAGAAGTGCTTACTGATCATGGTCATTACGAATATACAGCTTAAAGAGTGACTGGTGCTATATCTAAATTAAGTCTGTATTTGTGTGACATTAAAAGGTCCTGGCTCATGCATTCTCAGCTGTGATGCAGGACAAATGTGTGACAATGTACTGGAAATGGATAGACATGCATAACTTTAGTAACATAGTTTGTAGTTATGATACATACCTTACTATACATTCTGTTTTACAGTTATAAATGCATTATTGGAGAGGCCTAGATGATTGTTAGTAAACTACCGTGTCCATCAGAGATATATGACTACATTTTTTATTACATAATCATCACTGTCATGCTAAACCAGTTACACATAATCAAATATGGTTCATGTTTGTCATTAATGAGCTATGATAGCTACAAAGGTATGCATATTCAAGCAGCAACAATACATTTCTGTCAATCAACCTGTTACATATAGCTATTGTTATGCAGTATTACCTTTATAATCAAAGTTTTGGGAGCAATGAGAGTGGGACACCCTTAGTAAGAAGTAGAGTCAACTGAATTTAAACCCTGGTTCACCTGTGTTCTGACCATGAACTCACTGCAGTTACACCTGGTGCCACAGGGAAAACTAGGCAGAAAGTTTATTTTCCTACACTCAGTACTGTCCAGTGTGCTGATGGCCATGCATCATCACTGAGCATGTTTGCACAAAGGAAAGCAAACAAAATTAAAGTCTTCACTTTTTTCCTTACATGGTGAACCATGTTTATGCACATGAAAAGGACAATACTTACTTGTGCAAGTTCTCATCATGAGCGCCTTCACTGAATATATCTACCATGGGACTCGAACTTTGCTTTACTTCTCTTCTCCCTTTTTTAGCTCACCACATTTGCATCTTGTGTCAAAGAGACAATCAGCTTATAGTTTGAATTTCTGCAGTCATTACCATCCATGGTGCAGAGTGCTGCGCAATGCTGCTAAGAGTGTTTGTGCCCTATAAGTGAGTGAAATTAAAATGTTCTCTTTTCCTTAAGCAGTGAACTGTGTTTCCACTTTGCTATATGCTGTGTACACAGTAAAGGAGAAAAAAAAAGAAAAAAAAAAGAAAGAGAAACAAAGGATTAACAGTTAGCTCTGGATATGAACCATCAGACTATTGCACTTACATAATACAGTTGCAGTGGATTATACCTCTTTGCCACAGACACAGCTTTGAAATAAGAATCAAATAATGTGCAGACAAGGAATTCCCATTTCTTTTTTTTTTTTCAAATGTTTCTTTTATTTTTCATAATAGAAAACAATGCATACAGAAAAATAGAGAACATTGCAATTATGAACATTAAAATAAAACGTTGAATTATCACAGGTTGTTGTGGATATGAAGACAATTTAGCAATGGTACATAAAAAGAAGGGAAAAAAGGAAAAAGAAGGCATTGTAATCAATCTAACCAAAAACACTTATATACAGTATTTACAAAATAATATGCTACCAAACCTCTACAGAGATATTAAGGAGAGGAGGAAAGATAAAATTAATTGAGTTGGCAGTGGATCTCCAGTTAATAACAGGGATAAGGATACGTATTGCACTAAATGCAGGAATAGGGAATTATTAGCTCAAGATTAAATCAATAAGATGTTTCCATAATTTGCTAAAATAGGCTCTCTTCTTGGGACCCTTTATAATGAACTTATGAGCTGAAATGTGTTTGTAAGCCATCTCTTTGAAACCCCTCCAACAAAGTCTGGTGCGATCCATCCAGTTGTTTGTGATGTATAATTTAATAAGGGAACAGAGAATAATTAAAATGTGAAGTTGTAGTTTAGACAGCTTAGAGGGGGGGGGGATATGTAGAATGGCTGTTTCCCATGAAAGTGTGGAGTTATAGTAACCCATTTTTTGCAGACGGACTTTTAGAGAGCACCAGAGTTTGTGAGAGTGGTTGCAGTACCACATAATGTGTAGTAGATCAGCTCTCGGATAGGGACAACAAGTGCATGAGGGGGGATAGATTGGGGTTAAATTTATTAAGTGTTACAGTAGTGTAGTAAGAGTCATTGTTCAGCATCAGTTGGGTATATAAGAGTTTTTTGAAGAGGGAGAGTTCTAAAGTAGATTTTATGGCTGAGAGTTTTTGATCCTCTGTAATAGGGGAGCCAAGGTTATTCCAATAGTTGGAGAAAAGACAATTTGATTTGTATAGCAAGGCATTCAATAGTTTGTAAGAGGATGACATTGTTTTTTTAGGGCTCGAGATTGCAGAAATGATTTCACCTAGTTTGTTGATTTCCTGAAGATTGGGAGAGAGATTGATAGGTTGTGCAAGTATAATCTCTCTTAGTTGCCGGAGAATAACTGTGTATTTGTTATTGGTCCCAAGAATTAACCGTAGCTCGGCAAGGGTTTTAGTCCTATATTTGAGGATATCCCATATATTAAGATCCTTGATGAGAGGAAATTCAGTGAGGTCAAACATTTTATTATTGATCTTGAGATTTGGATTATGGTGTAGTGGTTGGAGAAGGGGTAAGATATTTTCAAGGTTGATGTCTTTAATCAGTTTTTGGAAAAGCCTGATTTTGTGTTTCAGGGATTGAGCTAGTTTACAGTTGGTCATGGAAGTAGTGGATAGAAAGGGGATAGACTGTGGGTTAATTTTGTTAGAGATAATATGGTGATGCCAAATTTTCATCCAGGATGGATAGTGAGTGTGAGCTTTACTGTTAATATTTGAGATAGACCAGACCCTATTAGAGCAGATGATCTTGTAGTAAAGTTGAAAATTTGGAAGGCCTAGCCCTCCTTTCTCCTTAGGGTAGATTAACTTGGAGTAAGAGATCCTGACTGACTTAGGAAACCAGATGAACTTGGCTAGATCTGTGTTAATTTTGGAGAAAAAAATATTAGGAACCAACATATCAGAAGCATTGAATTGATATAGGAGTCTGGGTAGAACATTCATTTTCACTATTGCTACTTTGGATAAGAATGCTAGGTTCAGGAGTTTCCATCTTTGTGGATCTTGATGTATACTAGGTCATGTTTTTAGTAGGTTATTTTGAAGCATGGAAGCTTGGTTATGTTCAAAGTGAATACCGAGATATTTAAGGTTATATGTTATTTGGAAAGAAGACTCAGGAAAATAGAAAGATTTATGGGCCTTCGGGTTGATTGGGAAACTATGTGATTTTTTATTATTAATTTGGTATTCTGAGGCAATAGAGAAGTTCCCGACGGCATTTAAAATTTTAGGTAGATCTGAATTGGGAAATTGAAAGTATAGATTTAGGTCATCGGCGAAAGCCGATAATGCAACTTGAGTATTTATGATTTTAGGAATAGAGTGGTGTGAGTTTTGGGTGATATATAAAAAAAAGGGCTCAATAAAAATGTTAAAAAGAAAGGGGGAAAGTGGGCACCCCTGCCTTGATCCATTGGTGATCAGAGTTGGACTGGATCTCTGTTTGTTTATGTATAGGTATGTGTGTGAGTTTGTATAGAGTATTTTTATCATATCAGAGAAGGTTTTAGGTATATTAAAATGAGACAGGGTAGCAAACAAAAAGTCCCAATTAACTCTGTCAAAAGCTTTTGATGCATCCAGGGTTAAGGCGTATATCGGGTTTTTATCTTTTTTTGTAAATTGTATTAGGGAATCCAATGTTAAGGTGTTGTCCCATGTGTGTCTATTGCTCATAAAACCAGCTTGGTCAGGGGATATTAAGGATGGGAGTATCTTTTGGAGTCTATTAGCTAGAATAGCAGCAAAAATTTTAATGTCAACGTTTATTAACGAGATTGGTCTATAATTGTGGGGGTCTGCTTTATCTTGTTTGTTTTTTAATAACAAGATAGTTTTTGAATTGTTCCAGTGAAGGTCAGTAATACCCTTCTTTATAATAAAGTTGAAGACTTTCAATAGAATAGAGGAGATTTTTGAGCTAAAAACTTTGAAGAAGTTAGTGGTAAAGCCATCTGGGCCCAGGGATTTGCCTACTTTAAGGTTATTTATGACGTTTTGAATTTCTTGAATGTCGAGCGGGGCAGATAAAAGGGAGACTTGGTTTGCTTTAAGAGAGGGAAAATTGATGGAGTTGAGAAAGGTCTCCATCTGTGGTTTAAGAGTGAAAGATCTGAATATAGTTCATAAAATAATTGGATTATTTCAGTATCTGATTTGTAGATTTTACCCTGGTAATGGAGAGTGGAGATTCTAGGAGCACCATTATTGTTTTTTAGTATTCTTGCCAGTGTTCTTGAGGGAATTTGTGCCCATTCAGAGTATGTTGCTATAAATTTTTGTTCCTGCAGGGAGTAGTTATGTGAGTGAAGTTCAAATAAATCTTTACGTGTTGTATTGATCAGTTCGTCTATTTTTGGGTCAGGGAATAGTCTCTGTTTTTTTTCTAAAGAAGAAAGTTTTAATGACAAATTAGTTTCTTTTTTTTGTTGAGTTTTTTAAGAAAGGAAGCTTTATTAATCAAAAAACCTCTCAATTCAGCTTTGCAAGCCGCCCATTGGATGTCTGGTGGAATTTGGGACTTTTTAAGATTAATGTCTAGATCAGATAGCATGTTATTAATTTTATTTAGTATATCCTTGTTATTTAGTAAATTATTGTTAAGGGTCCAGTTAGCGAAGGTAAATGTAGGGGTAGTAAAACTAATTTTGAGGGAGATTTTTGCATGATCTGAAAGAAATCGGGGTTCAATATTGAAAGCATTTTTAAATTTAGATAGAGGGTCTGAAATTAGAAAGAAGTCTAGACATGACCAGGATTTATGGCAGTTAGAGTAGAAAGTATATAAATTCTCTTTGGTCAAGATATTATTAAAAGCAATAGTGTCAATAAGATTAAAATCTGAGATAAGTTCCTCTAGGGCTATAGAAGCTTGGAAGTTATAAGAGGAAGAGTTACTGGTGCGGTCTAAGCTAGGGTCTATTACAGCATTCCAGTCCCCACCTATTATGAACAAGTAGTTTGGAAATGAATTTAGTATATTATAAATTTCTAAAATAAAGGTTTGTTGTTGAGAGCATGGTCCATATAGATTCAAAAAAAGAACTGGTTTGGAGGAGTCTGGGAGCATAGATGTGAAGTAACACCATCTACCGTTTATATCAGATTTAAATTCGTTAATAGCTTCCTGGAATTGTTTCTTAATTATAATGGCCACACCCTTCGAATTTGAGCTATCACCAGCACTTATTATAGACCTAATCCATTTTCTGTTGTTTTCTTTCTCCCAATCTTCTTTAGACAGGTGTGTTTCCTGAAGAAAACAGATACTAGCCTGGGATTTAAAAACAAGGTGGAGTAGCAATTTTTTTTAGCAGTATTTTGTAAGCCATTAATATTCCAAGAGTCAACAGACCAACTCATGCAGGTTAACACTAAGCAGGGTATAAGGAAACGTTATATATTTGGAACCTTATTATTAGATATGGAAAGGTTAATGAGTGTTGAAAAGAATCTGCACTATAATTGCAGTAGAAAGAGGAATTGGAGAACCACATCAAACCTGTGTTTGTAAAAAGTTTAAATGTAAAGGAAAAGGTAGCAAAGTACTCCTTCTGACTCACCCCGGTGCCTACCCACCCAAACCCCTTAGGTGAAGAAGTACAAAACCAAACATATAATAAACATAACATTTCTATACATATGTACAAAGAAAATCTCATCCAAAAGATCATCAGACTAGATCCCTACTACAGTGCTCAGAAAGCATCCATAAATGAAAAGTAATCCTACTAGTATGTCAAATTGCTATGACACGATGTAAATTAACATATAGTTACAAGCCTGTTAAGCAATCTTAATGCGTATGATAAATGAGGATCTATGAAACCCATGGAAAACAGATTTTATACAATTAAGAACAACTCTTATGGAATCACAAACAAAACAGGTAATGTGTAGGACTGGTACACAAACAAAACCTCATGGAGCTTATCATATACAAAAACATGTTACTGGTGTATATAACAGTATAGCAGAAGTTGTAAAAGTTTAAGGAGCTGAACAATATAGATATTTGTGATGCAGTTGGGCAGAAAAGTATTTACACTGATCAGGCTCTAATAATAACAGAACTGATTTAAATCTATGAATCTTGTTACATTTCTGTACCCCTCCCTCCCATCTGTGTTAAACATTTACTAGGTATAAGGACTTCTGATTGATATTTGAATAGTCTTTGTACCCCCTTCTCAACTGTTTTATGCATGTTTAATTATATCATTAAATTACTTTGCAGCCTTATGTCTGATTCTGTGGCCACCTTACCCCTGTTGGCATCTTACACATGAATATTTCCTTTAATTCCCATCTCAGAATATATAAATACATATCTGTAATCTTCAGCCATTTCAGTAAAACAGGATATCAGTGTTGTAATATGTGTAAGTGATTTCCCATTGGCTACCTAAGATGTTTGTGACCATTTAGTGATTACTACAGTTGATCGGACTTTGCTGTGATCATGCTTTTATCTAAACAATCTTGCTACAGCATCCTACTGCAGTTATACTAAATAGCTCCTCATGACATATGTTGGGCTGCTAACTGTATTATGTTAGCTTAGCATGTGTTTGTTTGTTTGTTTAAGCATGTTGAACACAAAATTATTCATCTTGAACAAAGGGAGGTTAATCAGACTAAAACAATCCCCGCTCAGCGTAACTAGAGTGTCCCTATTGCAGAAAATGCTTTTTGAGCTAAAATGTTTAAGCAGGACCATAATTTTGTATGCAGGAACAATATACGACATAGAGAGCTGTAAGCGCGATTAGTAGAGGTCGAACCTAATGAGCGTGCACTCCTGAGAGTCTCCAGCTAAAGATATCCTACTGGGAACCTCGCGCTGTACATAAGTTCCTTGCTTGACACGTGGATCTGCTCTCGAAAGGAAAAAAAACGTTTTAAACATCTTTAATCATAAAAAAAGAACTGTATTGGAGCTGAATTAGTGAGCGGAGTTGTCAATGAAGCATCCGGTGAGTAAACGTAGTTTATAGGAAGTTCACCTGCTAAAACGCTTGTATTGGTATTTTATAAAGGTTCAGGAACCTTGTTGAATGCTTTAAGGAAGGCTTCTCTTGCTTCGCTTTGGGAGGTTGCTGTATATTTAATGTCATTTTGGAAGAAGATCAGTGTGTTTGGGAAGCGCATTTGGAATCTGATATTCCTTCTGATAAGGTCAGAACAAAACTGAGCTAGTTTTTGTCTGTTTTCCTTGATAGAAAGGGGTAGATCTTGAGAGAAGGTTAATTTGTGATTGTTCCACATAAAGTTTTTGTGTTTTTTCGCCGAGTACAGAATCTTTTGGGCAATCTGAAAGTTAAGTAACTTTGTGTAGATTTGGCGAGGTGCTGAGCCGTCTTGGCGTTTATGTAGTGCACGATGGGCTCTCTCAATTATTACATTATTTTCACCTTCTGAGTGGAGTAGTGATTCAAATATTTGTTTTGTGACATTAAGTAAGCCTTGACTATCATAGTTCTCTGGAAGACCTCTGATTAAGATATTATTACGTCTGCTTCTAGCCTCGAGGTCTGTTAGTTTTATCTGTAGATCTGATATAGAAGCTGTTTTGGCATGCAAATCATCAGATAAGGACTGTATTTGAAACTCATTAGATTGTGTTTTTTGTTCAAGTGTGTCTACTCTGTCAACAATTTGATTGATGGATTTTCCTAAAGTAGAAAGTTGTTCCGAAAAACTTTGTATGGCAGAATGAATGGGTTGGAGGGCCTGTTTCAGCTCATCCATGTGGAAGTTGGAATCTTCTTTGGTATTAATATTGCTTTTAATAGGCTCCACATTTTGTTTATTTGTTCTCTGTCTCTTTGAAAGTCCCTCTTTTTCAGGTGAAAATATTGCTGAGGATTTGGCTTTTGTTCTTTGTGTATCCATTGTAATAGGATCATTTGTCATTTTTATCTGTTTAGCCATGTGAAGTTAGGATTATTTCAAGTAGAAGCAGGCCCCCTGGATCTCTTGTGGAAATAGCACTGTGGGAGAGCTATAAAAGTTGAAAAGCTGTTTTGAATTTTGCTGGCTGCAGAGGTAATGAAAGTTCCGAAGAGATGAAGGTAAAATAGCTCTTTTCGAGGTATGTAGAATCCTAGAGAATGTAGTTGAGGTAGGGAGCTCTGTGCATAAGCTGTACACTAGACGACCACCATTTTGGAATCAGGAATTTCCATTTCATATCCAGTATTAAATCATTCATACAGTTAGACATTCTTAGCTGAGTGTGCATGTGTATGCAGATAACATATTTAGTGGAATGAGTGATCACACAATATTTATGAATATGTTTGCAAAACTGCAGCTCTGCCTTCACTTTGTTTTTTGGAAATCATTTCCTTATCTCTGCTTTCCTATCAAATATGCAACATGTAGTGCATATAATTTCCTTTTTCTTTCAAGATGTGGTATAAAAACATTATAGTGAACAACAGTTTTCAGCAAATGTGGGAAACTGTGGTATTATGACAAGGGAATATACATGTGGGATGTTTTGATTTGGTTTAAAAGCTCACTGCAGTTAGTTCCACACTTTGTAAGTGTATCCTCACTAACACACCCACTCCAGGGAAGGGTGTCTGTACATTACTGTGTTTTGCTTCAGTCAGAGTAATCATTCATGGTTGCAAGCAATTAGCACTTAACAGTGGTGTAGAGGCTACACTATGTTTCATCTGCTACATGAAGTCAAAAGCTTGGCATTCAGCAATTTTAATGAGTTCACACTTCATTTGCATCTTCAGAGTGCTCAGACGGCTGATCTACAGTAAAAGGTAACTATGTAGCTCCAGAACCTGAAGGTGAGAAGACTGTTTTCAGTCATGCTTATTGCTTCACTTGTGAGAATGTAGGGATAAGTAGACCTTTTGGACTGCTTTTTCTATACGGGATATTTTAGTTGAATAGGGCAGATTATTTGGTAAAGTGCAAAAGTATATATTACACATGTCAGTCATGTCAGATATTGATGTTATTGCTGGACAATTCATACATATTCTACTTAGGTATATTTAAAAGTAGCAGTTATGCAGATATCTGCTAGTCATTCATGTTCTTACACATTGGGTGGGAAGTTGGCATAATGGTTAAGGTGTTTACCTTACAGGCACAAGGTACAGGGCTTGATTCTAAAATGGGATAATTACCTAGGCTTAAAATGGCCCACAAGGGCAGTTAGCCTTGTACGAACCTATGATCCTATGTATTTTTCTATTACCGTTTCAACACATATGTTGACTGTCCTTCAGTTGCAACTGTTGTTCCTGTAGCTAAAATTCTAAGTGAGACCCATACCTTGGTTTCCACCAGTATCAGTTCCCCTCAGTTTGCCCTTGTTCTTAGATAAGGATGAAAGAGGCTGCAGAGCTCCTGGAGTGTGTTTTGATCCACCCTGTAGCACTCTACTGTTTCCATCTAATGCAGACCATGAAAAGTTAAACATGGTATAAATGCCCATCTCCTCCTTGCCCGAGGTCTATCAGCAGCAGCAGCAGCATAAAGTTGAGCCTGTTGCACATACACATGGAGAAGAGCTGCAGCAGACTCTAATATTCTTTTTGTCCTGTATAGTTTCTGTGACTGTATTTTAAAATGCTTTGGAGTTCATGGTGGATGAGTACACAGAATGTACATAATTCCTTTATAGCTTGCTGAGTAGCTCTGTCATCTTAGATTGGTTGATTAGCATATAATTTGGTTGCTTATGCACTAATTAGAATGCCACAATGTTTATCTGGTTTGTGTGGCTTTACATTTCATGTAGAAACATTTACTGCATACAAATCAACATGCTATTATGTTTGCATCGTGCCACGCCATTACAGAATTATGTAGTTTACTAATCCCGGCCAAAGTTTTTTATATGGTAATTTAGTCTGAAGGATTTTATTTCATCTGTTAAATGAGAACATTTGCTCAATAAAAAAGTTGCTTCTGCATTGACTGCCTGTACCTCTTTTTATTTTTTGTTCTGTTTCATACTATTAGGACTGGTGACTTTTAAATTTGATCCAGTTATATTCATTTCGAATGCTTTGAGTGAGTTATTTATATTTTATTCATTTGTCTTTTGTTGACTGGGAATTTCCAACTGGGCAGAGCCCATTTTCAAGGAGGCCTGAGGAGAAAAGCTCTACTACAATACATTTACATTAACAAGTAAATTTCAGACAATTCTCAGGAAAATAACAGTTACATTTTTCATGAAAAAAACATAATTACAAGACACGTCTATCCATCCATCCATCCATCCATCCATCCATCCATCCATCCATCCATCCTTCCATCCATCCATCCATCCATCCATCCATCCATCCATCCATCCATCCATCCATCCATCCAACCTCTACCCTATTTTCCCATTTTTGTAAATGAGGTTGGGGTGTCATGGTGCCAGGTTGCCCATAGGTGTGAGTGTGGGTGCGAGTGAGTAGTACAGATTAACTATAAGACAAGTATACACTGAAAAGTACTTACATCAACAATTGTAAGCCTATACAGTTCTTGTAGCTCTGAAATTTTGCAGGAAATAAATGAATTGATACTGTAGAAGGAAAAACGTAAAAAGGTTTAGTGTTCTTACATTTCAGTAAAGAAATGCTTGCAAGGAGTTCAAGATATATAATTAAGTAAGTTATAAAATTATGTTGGAAGGGAGATTCTAGTATAATGAAGGTTGGCAAACAGTTCAAGAGATATAATTAACTAAGTTATCAAATTATGTAGGAGGGGAGGGGAGATATTAGTAGTGTATAGAAGGACAGTGCTAATAGCATATGATAGAGAGAGTATGGTATAAGCGTATAAGATTAGTTCTGTTTAGGCTGCCTGTCCTCCAGCATATGGAATTTTCCTTCCATTTCATTGGGGTACTTTGGGAAGTCCATGCTAGGGCATAAACTAAAGAAACTAGGAACTACTTTTTTGGCAGTTTTAAGTAAATTAGAGGGATAAGACAGGGTGGGTTACCCACCATGAATTTAGTTTGCAATTTATATTGTGGTTTAGCATATTGCATAAGTCAGATTTAAAGCATATGAGGGTAAAGCTGTGGATTGCTGAGTATAAAACTGAATTGTTTTATTCAGACCTCATCATCTACTTAACCCAATAACTCAAACAGTTTATTAATCCTTTTATGATTACCAATTGATTATTCTTAAGATACAGATGTTATGCCTCAAATATTGTCCTTTAGAGAGGAACAAGTAGTGTTACCCATTTCTTTGGTATGTGGTGAGTTTACAATACAAGTCTGCAAAATGTGTTAGCTGTCCTTTTCCTAAGAATATCATGTATATGTTCATATACTCTGTTTTAATTTGCACTGTTTCCCCAGTATAGTATGCAGGGCACTCTGTGCACAACACACCTTAAATGACACCAGTCATTTCACAATTGTATTTGACAGAAACATATAGTTCTCTTCCATTAATAATGAATTGGCTTCCATTCAAAATATATCTACATTGTGAATAAGTTCCACATCTTGACATCTTGCCTATAGGATGAGCGTTATTATCTGTTATATTATCAAATATATTTTTAAAGATTCATCCTTTTTTATAAGTAATTTTTGGATGTGTTCCCAGTTGGTCATACATGTCTCTATCAAATTTTAATAAATTCCAGTTTATTAATCTCTGCTCTGTCACTTGAAAATGTAGCTATAAAATGAATACAATTTCTTTCATCTTTAAGGGGCTCTTGATTCTGCTCTTGGGCACCATAATTTAATTGCACCTTAGCCAGTTCCTCCTCTTGAGAATCTGGTTTGGCTATTATAGGAAGAAAGTGCCCAGTTTCCCTTTTTGTAATAACTTCTTTAACAACAGATTCAATAAAGTGCCTAGGATATCCATGATTGGCAAGCATCTCACTAAGATGGCCACATTATGAAATAAAGACATCAAATAACTTCATCATTTTGGTGGCTCTAACAAATGGGCCTTTATAACTGACCAATTTTGGTGATATGGGTGATTACTACTGTAATGTTGGAAACAATTCAAATATGTTGGTTTCCTATAAATGGCTGCCACCACAATTGTATTCGCATAATCCTTGGCCAAGTGGATATCCAAATAAAAAATGGAATTACTATTAATGGTACAAGTGAAACACAGGAAGGACATTCTACTATTAATATAATCCAAAAATGAAAGAATTTCATCTTCAAGTCTTGTCTATATGATGAACAAATCATCGAGATAATGAGTATGTAACTTAATATATTGATAAAAATCCCTGGCATAAAGATATTTAACCTCCCAATTAGCCATAACTTTTTTCACATATGCTGTACCACATGTGGCCCCCATGGCTACTACAGACTGTTGTTTGAAACAGGAACCTTTAAAATATATAAAATTATTGTAAAGTACAATTTCCATCAATGTAGTTAGTGTATTGATTTTATTCTGTCGATAATGCAAACAAAATGCCCAGTAATTGACAAACCAATCCAGTCCAATAGAATGAGGGATGCTACTATATAAATCTTGTACATCCACTGTTATAAATATTCCATCCAGGAAATCCACTAATTGCTTTAATTTCTGCTAAAAACACCCATGAATATTTACATAGGGCTGGTATATTTGCCACTGAATGTTTAAGTTGAAGAACATCAATATATTTAGCTATAGAGATAATTTTTGAGTTTGTTGTATCCACTAGTGTATGTAATGGTGAGTCTTCCAATGACTTATTTAACTTGGGGACTCCAAACAAATTGTTGGAATTCTTGGAAATTTTACTTGTAAATATCTGAATTCAGCTGGAGTCAACTGACCTTGGGATAACATGTCCTCTAACTGAATGTCAATACTCCTATATGAAATATGCATCTATTTGATCGAAGATTCAGTACAGGTATCACCATAGCGGGCATTCATAATTCGCTATTCATAATCCCATTTATCCATAATATTGATCCTTCCACCTTTGCCTGGAATATGACTTTTAACTGCCCATTCAATTTCAGATCTTCAGTAAGAGTTTCCTGTTCTGAAGTTAAGTTCTTAATCTTAGGTGGCAGCTAAGTTTGTAATAAATGGCTAATATCCTATTCATAGCTGCATTCAGATAGTTGTAACACTGAATGAATTTCAGGGTTGAATTTACTAGGTACTTTCAAACCTTCTTAAATTTTGTTATATGGTACTTGCTCATTTACTGGATTATGACTGTTAAAAAAACAGTAGCAAATTCAATTTTTAAACAAATAACTTCAATTCACTTATAATATCTATTATCTGAGCATGCATTGTGGGTACAAATGATGTCCCTTTGCTAAAATTATTCACATGCTCACATGCAATGTGATAACTACTATAATTATAAACTGAAAAATCACTACTTGTGTTACTAATGATACATGGATGCTGATGTATATGAATGGGACTTACATTTTCCATTACTTCTTCCTTCAGTTGTTGCCTCCCTTTTGATGTCACAATTGATGGGCTCTCTGAACAATGGGCACATATTTGTTGTTGTGCTTGCAATTCCAAATTCACTCCAACCTCCATAGTTCAACATGTTCTAAAGGGAGTTCTTCAGCATCTTTTCTATGATTAACTTGATGCATTTGACTGGTTATATTATTCTGTAGCCCATTATTTTGAAATGTATTTAGTTGCTGGCTTTTGGGAGGTTTCAGATAAGCAATCCCCTAAGAATATTCAGCTCAGTCACATTTGAGCTTTTTTTATTTTCCATTGCTGTACCCGAGTGCAAACAGTATCAGTTGTAGAAAATATGATATTGAACTGATGTCTGTAATGATGGAAAGTTAAATCTTGGGTGATAGAAATATCTAACTTCTTAATTTCTGTAAAAAAGGTATCCATTTCTTTAATATTATATAAAATAAGCAAATCTATCAGCTCACAGCCATGTCTATCAAGCATGGCCAATAACTCTTGGTGTGACATCAAATGTTCCAACAGGCCTGTAGGATACTTCCACCACCTAAGTCCTTTTGGGAGCTGTTGTGCCATTAAAATTTAAATTACTATTTACCCCCTAAAATCTAGTGAAATATTGTTCCTATCCTGGTGATGCAGCTTTGCTAAGCTGTGAGCAAATAGTGATATATTGCTGATTTGAATTACTCTGCATACCTTTCAGCTGTTGTTCTGCCCTTAAATTGTTATATTGTTGTATTAGCTGTTTCACAAGTAATGTTAAATTTAGCACTTTGGCTTGTAAGGCTCCTAAATCCATGATACCAGCTTCCATAACTGGATTGGGTGAACCGCCTGAAGCCATAAGAAAACTTGACAATCCACAAATACAACAAACTAAAACAACTAAAAATATATAGCTCAAGGCAGTTATATATGGAGTAGGCATCATTAAATAAGTTAAAATGCAGCTAGCTTTGAATAAATCCAAGGATAAGCAGTTTCATCTTCTGAAATCGGTCCCCTTCACATGGTTAACATTTCAGAATGTCGAAGACCATATGGCCGAGACCATATGATCAACATTCAAAATGTTGCCCATGTGGAACCGGCATCTCTGTACAGTGCAGAATGAAAATATTTTCATTTTCCGCACTGTAGTGCGATCTTGGAGTTGGTATATTTAAGTTGCTGGGGGTGTGGGGGCGGATCCCCCTTGCTAGCAGCATGAAGGTAGGTTTTTGTTGTTTTTTTTTTTTTATTCAGTGGTCGACATTTTGAATGTCGATCATATGGTCTCGGCCATATGGTCTTCGACATTCTGAAATGTCAACCATATGAAGTGCATCCTGTGAAATATAACTTGAGACTTCATCAGATAACTACTAAAATGTTATGGTTTGCTTTTATTCATGGCACGATTAGTCAGGTGATCAGATTTGAAATTATTAGAGCAAAAATTACTTAAAGGGCCAGAACAGTAAAGCCATTATGTTAATAAATTTAAGCCTGATGTTATTTTATGTTATGTTATTTTTATTTTTGATATGCCCACATTTTTCAACAGACTTTGAATAGAAATTGAGTCATTCAATCCTGGTGGCATTGTTGCATCCAAATATATTTGTCACCATAATTCTTTTGTTTCAAGAAATGTAGCTCATGGATCTCCTCTTGGGCTCTTATTAACCTTCTCATGGATTATAAACTTGAATTTATGACCAGTATTCTTAGCTACATGTCTGTATAATGCATTAGTTCTCCTTTTCCTAAGAATATCATGAATGTGTTCATATATTCTCTGTTTTAATTTGGTCTCTGTTTTCCCAATATAGTATGCAGGACACTCTGTACAGAGCTCACCACGGATGACACCATTCGTTTGACAGTTGTAATTGCCAGAAACATATAATTCCCTTCCATTAGTAATGAATTGACTTCCGTTCAAAATATATCCACATTGTAAGTTCCACATCTTAACATCCTACCTATAGGATGAGGTTTATTATTTATTATATTATATTTTTAAAGCTTCATCCTTTTTTATAAGTAATTTTTGGACATGTTCCCAGTTGGTCATATATGTCTCTATCATATTTTAATAAATTCCAATTTTTGTGTAAAATACCTTGAATCTCTGTGCTGTCACTTGAAAATGTAGTTACAAAATGAATAGAATTTCTTTCATCATTAAGGGGCTCTTGATTCCACTCTTGGGCTATATTATTTAATTGCACCTCAGCCAGTTCCTCCTCTTGAGAATCTGGTTTGTCTAATATAGGAACAATGTGCCCAGTTTCCCGTTTTTTAATAACTTCTTTAACAACAGATTGAATAAGGTGCTAGGATAGCCTTGATTGGCAAATATATCATTAAGATGGCCAAATTTTGAAATAAAGTCATCAAATAATTTCACCATTCTGGTGGCTCTAACCAATTGTCCCATTATAACTACCCATTTTGGTGTTATGGATGATTACTACTATAATGTAGCAAATGATTTGAATATGCTGGTTGCCACCAGAATCTTATTCACATAGTCCTTGACCAACTGGATATGCAAATAAGAAATGGAATTACTGTTAATGGTTCAAGTGAAACACAGGAAGGATGTTGTACTATTAATATAATCCATAAATGAAGGAATTTCATCTTTTGGTGCCATCCATATGATGAAAAAATCATCGAGATAATCAGTATATAACTTAATATATTGATAAAAATTACTGGCATAAAGATATTTAATCTCTGAATTAGACTATATTCGCTTATACTGGGCCACATGTGGCCTGGTTACCTATTACAACCACAAAACCTCAGTTGTGCAAATACAGAAATGTCGACATATATTGAGCGAACCACAAAAATACCAAACATCCTGAAGTGTGAAATTCGAATTGTCAAATTGTGGTTATCCTTGGATTTAGTGAAAACTGGCAGCATTTTAACTTATTTAATAATAAAACTGAGTTTTAACAGCCTTGAGCTATATTTATAGTTGCTGTTTTAAGTCAGGATCCAATCAATCGGAAGATTTGTTACAGTAACCTTATGGCAAGGATTCATGATTTACTGACTAAAACTGTGTCAGATGATTGAACAACTACTGGTATGGTTGGACCAATGTAGGAGGGTCAGAGTTAGAGACAACACATAATGAAAGGATAAAACAGAATACTGGTTAAGTACTTATATCCCATTTTTGAAACTTTTTAGATGGTAGTACTGTGAACACCCACAGCAAGAGCATTTTACTGCTATGCATGCTGTACCAAACATGGGCTTCTCTATACCAAACGTAAATCTAAAATATGTCCATAGGTGAGTCAGATTGGGATGCAGTACAACTGACCCAATTTTTGCAGTGGAACAGACAGTGGAGAATATGGAAAGAAGAAACTGACTGGTTGGCCATGCATAGTCTTGGAGAAAGCATTTGACGAGGACTTGGGCATTCTCTTGATGGTCTGAAGCCCAGGAAATATTGGTAGAATTAGTGCAGACTATGTAAAAAAGCCCAGTGATACAATTATGAACAACATTTAGACTCAGACAGGAATTCCTTGTGTGAGTGGGAGTGCATTATGGTTTAGCTCTGAACCCATACTTTTTCATTCAAGTTATAGAATATATTAGCAAACAGGTTAGAGGGGACAGATCATCAAAGATTCTGTGTCCAGATGATGTGATACTACAAGAGGAACTTTAGCAAATGGTAGGAGACTGGAATGCAAAATTGGAAGTAGATGGGATGAAACAGAATACAGATAAGACAGCGGTCATGGCAGGAAATAAAAATCAAAAGAAGCTGAACACTAAGATAGAAAGGAAAATAGTGGAATGGATTAACAGTTTCAAGTATCTATGAGGGGTGGTTGAGGACAAAGCAAAGCCTTAATGAAGAGATCAGAGTTAGAATCACAGGTGGTTCAGTTAATTGGCAGAGTATCAGGAACAGTATCTAGCAGCAGAATGCCAAAAAAGCTGTAAAGTTAGATGTACAAAATAGTGGTGTAGTCGATGGTTCTGTATGGGACAGAAACCTCTGCAGTAAAGTCAGAGCAGTCAAGGAAGCTTGAGGTAATGGAGATGAAATGCCTGAGATAGGTGGTAGGATGCACACTGTAGGACAGCAGAAGAAATTAGGACATCAGAGCAGAAGCTAATGTAGGTCAGTTACAGAAAATGTGAAATAAAACAGATTATACAATGACCCCCCCCATTAATTTTTATTTATTTTTTTTATTTTACATTTGTTGACCGGGTTAGTCCAACTGGATACATGTCCATTTTCAGCAGAGGCCCGGGGAGAAAAGCTCCACAATAAAAAACAACACATACATTTACATACAGATAAATTCACATTAACACAATAAAAAGAACACATAAATTTACATACAGATAAATTCACATTAACATGATATGTAAGTTACAGTAGTATGGATACATTTAGCAACAGAGAGGTTAAGATTATAAGCTCAGAGGAGAAGAATGTAACTTATCCCACAATAAGACCCTAGCCCTTATGAGGTGCAGCCAAGCCAGGAGGAGCTAGAATCCTATGAACGAGCAGAGATAAAGGCTTGGTGATCAGAGGAGTTACAATAGTAGGAAACTTTTCAGTGAGTTGGTTCAGTCAAGTTTTGGTTTATTAACCTATACAATAGGGTGGAGAGGAGGGCATTAGGGTTAGAAAGTCCTTAATTCTGTACATAGAACCGAGTTTCTTATTTACTGTCTTTATGGTTTGACTAATGTGCATATCAAATTTAAGCTTGTGGTCAATAGCAACACCTAGTAGTTTGGTGTTGGTGACAGGCTCAATGATGGTGCCATTAATGGATTGAACGTAGAAGGTCCTATTATTAGAAAGTGGAGGGAGTTGCCCTAGAGGAGTAGCTATGGTGGGGAAAATAGTAGTAACTTAGTTTTTGTTGGGTTTAGGATGAGTTTCCATTCGGTGAGCCATTTTTCAACTGCAGCAAAGCAGTGTTGGGTGACTACTTGGAGATCATGGAGAGAAACATCAGAGCAGATCAGGGTGGAGTCGTCTGCATATTGGATGCAGGTGGCCTTGGGGATGACTGAGTGAAGATCATTTATGAATACGGAGAAAAGAAGGGGACCAAGTATAGAGCCCTGGGGAACTCCTATGGTGTTAGGTAGCAGGTGAGATAGCTTGTTTTGCCACTGGACTGCTTGTTGCCTACCAGAAAGGTAAGCATTAAACCATCTAGGTGTAGGGTTTGAAGGGTGTGGAGCAATAGCTGGTGATTGACCATGTGGCTTTGACAAGTCAAGAATGAGTCAACAAAGGAAAGGAGGGCAGTGGTTGTACTATGATGGGGTGAAAACCATGTTGAGTTTTGGACAAAAGATTGTTTAGGGTGAGATAGTGAAGGGAACACACCTTTCCATAATTTTTGCAAGTGGAGACAATATTGCTATAGGTCTATAGTTCGATGTTTCTGTGGAGGAGCCACCCTTATGAAGTGGGATGACGTATTATATTTTCCGAATGGAGGGGATGGTGGCCTCTGTTATAGTTCTGTTAATCAAGATTGAGATGGGATAGGCTATAACATCTGATGCTATTTGTAGGTATTCATAGGGTGGATGGTTTAAGTTTCTTCAATAGGGTTCTAATGTAGGAGGTGGATGTTGGTTGTAAGTTAAAGGAGGGTAGAGATTTGCCAGTAGCATTAGTTAAGGAGGAGGAAGAAGTAGTTAGCTGACTGGCTAGGGACTGGATGGTCTCGGTGAAAAAAGAGTTAAAAGTATTGGCTACTTCTTCAGGATCTTTACCAATAAGTTTCTCAGGGGTAGGGGTAGTTGATTTCCCAGAATGGAGGAGGTTATTAAAACCTGCCCAGAACTTCTTTGGATTATTCTGGTGTTTATCCTGGAGGTGACAGAAATAGTTCTTTTATCCCGGTAATGTCTGTTTAATTTCTAAGCTGCTGAAATTTGATGCGATCTAGAGGTGCTTTAGTAGCTCACCATTTATCCCAGGCCTGGTCTCCAAGTTTAATTTTTGATTTGGTTTCTCTAGTTAGCCAAGGTGCTATCCATTCCTTGGATCTGATTAGTCGGTTTGGTGCATGAGAGTCTAGTATGTTTAGGAATGTGTCATTAAAGTATGTCACACTCTCATCTAGGGGTAGAGTTTTTAGCATGGACCAGTTACAGGATTTAAGTTCTGCTAGGAATTGTGCTGGGACAAATTTCTTCTTATTTCTAACAAGTCTATATATGGGAAGGTTTGTACATGTAAATTTATGTTTTATTATGAAAGTGACAAGGTGGTCACTGAGGTCATTGGGGAGGGTCCCAGTGGTATATTTATGTGTGTCTTTATTAGTAAGAATCCAGTTGATAGAGCTCTCTTTTTGTTGAGCATTTCCAATTCTTGTTGGAGATATAATATTTTGAGAGAAACCATTAATATTCCAAAACGTGCACTCTGATTGGTCAGCGTGCCCATTGTAAATCCCACGTTATACCAATGGAAAAAGGTCCAGTCGCCTAAACGTTTTTCCATTGGTATAAAGTGTACAAACCTTTTAAAAAAAAAAAAAAAAATGGAGCAATGGAGACTTTCTTTTCTCCATTGCTTCCATTTCAAAGCATTGATGTACTGGCTATGCATGGGAACGCAAGTCCCATACGCATACGCAGTACATCAACACAAGGAAGCAGTATACCACCACCGATGGAACAACAGTAATGCACCGTTATACTTATATAAAATAAGTATTTTTTTTTTCTTAAATAATGTAATTGTATAATAGCAATAACTGACTCTGTGGTTGTGGTATAGGGAAGATTTACCCATGGTTGGCTTTATTTAATCACTCGGGCTTCACCCTCATGATTAAATCATGCCAACTGTGGGTAAATCTTCAATATACCACACCAGATCATCAGTTATTGCTTAATTATGGTAGTTCATTTACATGTGTAAGGAAGATAACTTGGTAAACATGATTTGATAGATGCAGTAAGAAATAATAAACTGCTCCTTCAAACTATTAAAATAAAATACCATACAGCTAGCAGAATTAACTTTTATTACAATGGTAAGCACTTTCAATCGGAATATTTGACCTTCTTCCGACAAAAATCCAACAGTCATATGACCTTTTATATAAAATCATCAAACAATTAAGACCAATAACCCAATTCACATACCATTAAATTAACTCCTATAACAATATAATATTGTACACCAGCAGCTTTCCCCAACCAACAACCACAACAAAAATATACAATTTTATACAAAACATTTCACCTATTAAAAACTTTAATCTTTAAAACACTAGAAATAGAAATAACATCATTGATACTAGGTGGCACAGAAGCATGTAAATCAGTTTACCACCAATATTCCCCATTTTCTAATAGAAATTTCCAAAGATCCCCCTGGGATTTTCCTTTGCATGTTCTAATACAACAAAGGCAAAGGTATGATAGTTAAACTGTTCAATATGTCTAAACAAGGCATTTGTGTTTTTTCTTTTATTGATATAATAAATACATTTAAATATATATATATATATATATATATATATATATATATGCTGCTTAAATTTATGTTCCATTTTTCCTATATAATAGGCAGGGCAGTTCAAACATTTTGAAGCGTATACCACAACTTTAGTAACACAACCAAAATGTCCAAAATGCTAATAAGTCTGTCCCCTAGGGAAATTTGCTGATATTCTAAAATATACCTACACTGATTACACATCCTGCACTTTTTCATTTTACCTTTTGGTCTAGGCTTATTAGAGGTTAATGTATCACACCAATCTTTCAGGTTCCTGTCCCTCCTATATATTATTTTGGGACAGGAACTCAATATACAACTCACCTCCCTGTCACTTGAAATAAATTCATAATTTTTATATAATATTCCTAAAATCCTTCTACTATCATTAGTAAATGTAATAACAAAAGCATTAATTATAGTTTCCCCACTGTCAGCAAATCTCCCAATCTCAGAGGCAGCAGTTATGCCACCCCCACCTTATGTGACACAATTACTTCCAACATCTATGACTTATTTGAACTGTACTAACTCAGCATGACCAAAAGGTTGTCTCAACAGGGGGTATAAACTGCTGAAGTTCTCTTAGTTATAACCTCAGAGGCTACAAACTCTATGAGGGTTCTGGGATAATCCCTATTTAAAAACATCCGCCCTATAAATTCACATTCATTAATAAAATCATTAATCAATGTAACCATCCTTGCAGCCCACACCATTTGACCTTTCACTACTGCCTTATTGACATAATAAGCATGGTTACTAGAATAATGCGAAAATTTGTTTGAATAGGTGTTCTTCCTAAAAATAGTAGATTTTAGGTAACCTCTCTTAGTCTTTAGTCAAATGGACAGCCAAATAGGCAATACTCATATCCCTCATGTCATAAGAAAAAGTCAAAAACTCAGTAGTACTATTAAAGTAATCAATAAATTCTGGTGTAAGTTCTCTGGGACCTCCCATGCAACAAATAAATCATCAAGGACAACTTAATATGGGTCATATAGGGGGAACTAAGAAAATATTTTGTCTCCCACATAGCCATAACTGTACTGGCATAAAGTGGACCCAAGGAAGACCCCATAGCTACCCCTTTTACTTGTTGAAAAAATGACCATCATAATAAATAAAATTGTTCCCTAAAACCAATTCAAGCAAGTGAGATAAAACATTGATCTTATCTTGACCTGCTTAGCACTTGAGATGCAGTAAGAAGGCAAAAGGAGACGAGAGTGTCCTGAAAGACATGGAAGGATTGTGTTAGAGAAAACCTGCAAAAGTCAAAAATGACTGCTGAAGAAGGCAGGAGAGTGGATCTGAACTGACAGGGTTAGTGAAAGAGAAAGAGACACCCTAACTCCATGTAGAAAAGTGGAAAAAAGGGCTACTGCTGCTGATGGTGTCCATAGACTGATTCTGATACTGACTTAGGTGATATGTGTGTATGAAACATACTAACTCTCTCTCTGGGCCCCTAAGTAAAGCTCATATTTACTACATTGTTTAACTTAATAATGAACTTTCTTCTACTCCTATTATACATAGTTAAAAAACATTTGTCTTGAATCAGTTATAATGAATTAATGTGTAAATGTCAATTTCTATACCTGGAAGTTCTTTCTAAAGTATTTGCATCAAAAGGCTCTAGCTAATTTTCAGCTTGATGAAAAACCAGCCACAAACAAGCAGTGTAAAGTAATTTATTAACAAAAATAAATAAAAAGTTAAGTGCTTGTATGTGACTTCATCAGAAATTAAATATCAAGCAACATACACCTTAAATACATCATAAAGTGAATATCCACCCAGTCAAAGTTAAAAAAACAATGCTTCTTATTCGCCCCTTTAAACTTTTATTAGCATAATAGTATTCACCCTAATATTTTAGAGTGGCCAGTTTCTTGAATGATGTTTTATATGAAGAATTGTTTTTTTAACTTTGATTTTATCTGCATGGTTTATTTATGAGGATTTTATGTGTGAGAATTTTATTGTAATATTCATTGTAATATATAGATTGTTTTTCACATTAATATACATATCTATATTTACACTCAATTCATTTTTTATTTGGGGTGGCAGATGACTCCTATCTATTTGAGGTCAGAGTTGGTGGGAGGTATTCATATTTGAATGTTTTTAACTTGCAGTCTCTCCAAGTTTAAATTAGCCTTTTATTGGTTGGGCTGATTTATGTATATGGTGCTTTGATTGGGTGGATACCCACTTTATGATGTATTTTAGGTGTATGTTATTTGATATTTTAGTTCTGATGAAGTCCCATACTTAGGGATGAAAGCACTTATCTTTTTATTTATTTTTGTTACTAAATTACTCAACACTGCTCATTTCTTACTGGTTTTTTTTCAAGTTTTGAATCCTCAGTTATTTGTTTTCTTCTTGGCAGATATGTTGGCAATTATTTCTAGCTAATTTTTATCCTGGCTTTCCAAGGGAAGGATTATATTATCACTATTGTGGTCCATTGAAGAATATTGAACAGGACTATTGCACATCTGGATGTGTTTTGCATATTAATGACTGAATTCCCAATCTAAAAGGTTTGGTGTAGGCATAAGGAAATAATTCCCATAGTGATGGTTCATCTACCAAAACTGATGCAATATAGATATTTTCTTTCTTTCATATTATTGATCATAAGTTAAAAATGTTAGGAATTGGACATAGCAGTTATCTTTCTTCTCTGTTGCTTAAGTCTTTTTCAGTTAAGTGTTCTCTCACCATTCTTCTCGTTTATGATAAAGGAAAATGTACTCTTAAATAGATATACTTCAGTTGCCTTTCTCAGCTTTTATAGGAGTAGGTAAAACATGTTGTGCTCTGGTCCTTCAGTGTTAATTTGGTTCCTTATTTTACTTTTCTATTTTTTTGTTCATTTTGACATTAAACTGCTTAATTGTCATTACTTTTACCTGTTCTCTTCGTATCATCTCTGTTTCAGCTTTTTTTGTATTTACTGTCATATTTATCATTTTTAGGTCATTAGTGTTTTTAGGCTTTCATTATACATTTAATATTTTTTTATCCTCCTAGTTACTATGGACATCTATTAAAGGATTTCATTAAAAAATATACTTTGATCTTTAACAGGGTTAACTTTCATGCCACTATCTGGTGTTACAAAATAAAACATTTACAATACAAATTTATAAATAGGATTTACATTCAACTTCCCTATATTCTGTCCTGTGGATTGTTTAATCAGGTACATTTTTGGTCTATATTTTCTAGATATAGCAAAAAAGTTCAGTCATCATCCTAAAAATAGGAAAATAGAAGCAACCATCAACTCTTATGTTTTGGGTCAATACTTTACTTGATTTTAATGAGTTATGCTTACTATTAAAATATACTACACATGCTCTTAGCCAAAAGGTTGAGAAGAACCGGTCACCCTCCATTCATTTATTTGTCATTGTATTAGTGCCAATATTAACCAAATAGGTGTGAAGTCTTTATATTTCAGGAGAGCAGGCTGCAAAAAATTGAGTCAGTGTCTTTGAAATGCTTCAACAAAATTTCATTGTGGTGATGCGGAACACCAGTGTGAGACATCTAGACTGTCATCAAGCAATTATCATGCATGCAGTTCAGAAATAGAAATAAACACTGTGTTTATCAAATTAGTTGACTTCAGTGGTTACTAGTACAGAAATGTAAAACATTTAGAAAATATCAAAAAGGATTATGTAAAGATGAATACAGATGACAAAATCTATGAAAATCAGATGAAAGCAAGAAAAATGCAAAGCAAATGTCCAAAGAGAGGAAATAATTACCTTTCAGTTAGATGGTGAGAAAGCACCTTATGCAGAGAAGCAAACAACTGCAATATGAGTTGCAGCAAAGCCTATTAAAATGGAAACATTTCACAGTAGGATGGTAGGGGGGTACGATTAACTTTCCCGGTATAGAAATGCGAGCAAAGCTAATATCTCCAACCAGTAAAAGAGCTCCATGAAAAGAGTTTGATCCTAGTGCTTTTAAAAAAGAAGGGTCTTAAAAGAAAATCAAAAACTAAAGGCACACATGTAAATGGGGACTAACAAAAAATTAAATCTAGATGACTACACATAAATCATAATACCACTAACTAGCCTTTGTATGCAATGATAAGTACAGTTTCTAATGGCTGGAAAAAGGAAGTTGTGATTTGTGTACACAAAATAGGAGGTAAGCAGAGGCAAGAAGTGACTGAGAGCTATCAGGCTAATACCAGTCAATGAGATAGCTATAAAATTCTTGGTAAAGGAAATTATTCGTATTATTTCAGAATATCTAGAAGTCAAATTTGCACATGACTCTACATGGTATGGATTCAAAGCAGAAGTGACAAACAACACAGATGTTGAGTTTATGACAATATAACCAGGATATAAGTTCAGACAATAGATGTAGATTATCTGTCTTACAGTACAAAGGCATTTGACATAGTGTAAAACAATCAGTTTTGTAAAATTTGCTATGAAGAAATGAAGGTCATCACTAGTAGCAGGTACTATATGAAGAGGGAGACAATCCTCTGTAGAGAAACCAATACTGTGAGAATACTTCATCAAAGAAGTTATACTTATCAATGCTGTTTGTCTTCCAGTACCAATGTAAGGACATATCTGTGTCTGTCCAAAATGAAAAACGTAACCTCCATTACAATGAACATGCACAGGTTCACATCCAACTACCTCTACTATTATTTCATTCCACCTAAAACAATCCCTCCCCTACTAAAAACTAATTTTCTCTCTAATATTTATTGTACTATACTCTCCAGTCTCAAATATACCATTACCCTCTCAATGCATAAAATTTTCCTAACCTACTAATGGCTAGTAGCTATATATTTTGAAATGTTAATCCTACAATTGAGTTTATAACAAAAATATTCACTTTATGTAAATGTTGACATTTCTGTATTAAATTATGTCTTTTCATTTTTGTAACATTGTGACAAACCAATTGCAAATATCATGGAGCTTATCTGTAAATGTTTAATTAGCTGTATGAACTATGTCCTTTTGTAACATGTGAAATGTAACTTGCAATTATTGTGGAGCTTTTCTCCCTGGGCCTCCACTGAAAATGGGTTCTTCTTGGCTGAATAGACTTCTCCAGTCATCAAACTTAAATAAATTAATTAATTAATTAATTAATAAATAAATATATAATAAATAAATAAATAAGTCTAATTGTTCAGTTACTTTGTGTAAAACAGACTGCAGAATAGTTACTGAAAATGCCATTGACCTGGCATGTGTTGCCCGTATATTGTCTCAGAGTTGTCTGTATTTATTTTATGCCTTGTTAATGAGTGCCCTAATCAGTTAATGGGCAAGTTTCTAAATAGGACCATTTTAAAGGGCATCTATACCTAATGGTCCAGCACAAGGCACTATGGAGATATTTTAAGGTGTGTCTTTGGCTGTCATACATGCCAATTAATTGTATTATGACATATATGATTTCTAAGTAGTTTTACTTCTATGAATTATTTGCTCATAACAACTGCATTTATTGTTCATTAATGTACCCATGGGCACTCCATTTCTCACCTGATCATATGCACACCTGGTCACTCCATCTCACTTGTCAATTGTGTATGTGGTTACTCCATTTCTCACCTGACCACATCCGTTGATCCACTGCATCCAGCAGATGGCTACCTTAATATTATGGTCTGAATGAAACCGAAATCATAGTTCACTGAATACTGAGGATACTTGGCACTAGTTTCTGCTCCATACCTGTATATTTGAAAGTTATATCAATTCCTTATAGTTTCATTAATGATTTCTAATTCCAAATGAACTGCCCAATACTAAACTTGCAGTCTAGATGACCAATGAGGAGCCTTGCCCAAATTTCCAGTTGCCTCCAAGCACTGTCTGATTAAGTGACCTACTCTAAGTCACACAGCTGGCAAATGAGGGCTGAGGGAAATAAAAAAACTATACCACAGGAATGACATCTCACAGCCTTAATCCTCTGCATCAAATGAACACAAGTGGGGAATCAAGAGAGGGTCATGGTATTATCTGAAGGTACCTGCATACTGTGAGAGTCAGTTTAAGGAATAAGCAGGGGTAGAGTATTTGTAGCACAGTGTAGCTTTGCAGAGGGGGATGAAACACTGCATAACATCAAAGGCAAAGAAGGCAATTAGATCATGCACTGCTGATAAAACTATTGTGGTGGACCACAGATGGGACACGTCTGCAATTAAAATAATATGAGTGTCAGTATGAGAACAAATACATGTAGGAATCTTACAGTAAAATATCTTTATGGCTTGAAGAGCAAGTCTGTAATTAAAGCAGGAAAAATGAATTCAGTGATATTATAAGAACAATCCAGAATTAAGCATTTCTTGATGAATTCAAAGGAAAACTAAGTTGTCTTACTGCAGCAGTGATCAGCACTGCTACAGCATTCATTGGGTACAGTATATGCATTATATACCTCCCTCACAGAATAATCTAAGAACACACAAAATGCAAAAGTGACATGTTACTAAAGGGTAAGTCTACATGTGATAAGACTGAAGGAATTGCTGCACCCCTAACCTGTCAATTGGTATCATCCTACTGTCCTACTAACTCCATGATGCATAGTTTTATTCATTAACAGTTATCAACAATCAAAAATTATCAGCAGTATACTGTAAGTAGACAGACCCTGAGTAATATGAGTACTATTGCCATCTCCTGTAATGACCATAATGCATGGATAATCAATATCCAACACTAGCATGCCACCGCATAATCTCTGAATCCACATATAGCAATTTTAGAAGAATCTGTAAAGTGCACAGTTAAATGAAATCTTAAGACATTTAAAAAGCAAAGGCAGGACTGAGATGAAAATCTCTGTGTATCAGGTCAGACTTACAGGCATCATTGAGAACATTAAGTCACTGCATCTTATAACTATAACAGCACAGGCCACTGGATTTAATTCTTCTGGTGGTCAGCATCAAAGCTCTTAGCAAAAATAGTTTCAGGGGCTTTGTGGCAGGAAAGTCTGTATTGGACTGATTTTAGTATAAAAATGTAAACGGTGAGATGGTATGAAATGGGTGTGGTTGTGAGAAGTCTGAGTGCAGAATCAGGTGTTAATAAAGTATTGTTTGTCTTGTGGAGTGTGGGATTATGGGATGAGGAGATGACTGGTCATTTGTGGCTTTATTCTAGTCTGAGAGGCACTGCAATCTTGAACTCAGCAAAATAGCTCATGCTGCCAGTTCTAGCAAAAGGGTAGGATAAAACAACAAAAAATGTGTTATGGACTAGCCCTCTAAATGTAGGAGTTTAAGTGATCTAATGTCTGGACATTCTTATAATGAGGTAGTGTAAATCCACCGCATTACCAAGATGATCAAAATAGGTCCACTGCATGATGTACACTAGCTCAGTTATTAAGATTTACACTTAACAGATCCAGTGTCATGGGTCACTTCTATACTGTGTTTACTGTAAGTGCTGAGTTTGTGCATTCCCCCAATGTCTTATTATTTTTATACAGGTACTCAAGTTTCCTATCAGCCTCCAAAAACATTCCATTTCTTTAGTTAGTCTAAACTGCCTATATATATATATATATATATATATATATATATATATATATATATATATATATATATATATATATATATATATATATATATATATATATATATATATATATATATATATATATATATATATATTTATATATATATGTCTCACTTGCCTTTGCCATAGTAGATTTGTTATGGATTAGGTCACTTACTGCTTTAAAAAACACATAATTACAATGTAAGGAACAGTAGATTTATCAAGTTAGATTAATCCCGTTTTATTTACTTAAAGGATAGAGGGCTAAATATACTGAAAACAATCATTAGTATAGGTTGTACCCTGTGGGTAACAAAACCAAAAGAACATTATGGAGCTATGTTTTATAAATCTATAAAATATTATCAAAAATGCATGGGCCTTACAGTCTTGGGGATCAGGAAACATCTATCTTTTCACCTGCTTCTTTTGAAGAAAACCATTTTAGCAATACTTTGCTTGAAAATCCAGTCACACAGTGATGGGCCAGTTTAACTACTGCACTCCATATGCAAGGAGTGTGATGAAGCAGAGTATCATCTTCTTCTTTCAGCTTTTCCCGCTTAGGGGTCGCTACAGCGGATCACCTGTCTGCTCATGATTGGCAGTGGAATTTTACAGTGTCGAGTTGCCAGCCCAGCACCTAACCTTCCACAGAAGGCACACACATGCACACACTCACACCTAGGGCCAATTTAGAGTGTCCAATCCACCTACAGCATGTCTTTGGAATATGGGAGGAAACCAGAGCACCCAGAGGAAACCCACGCAACCACAGGGAGGACATTCAGACTCCGCACAGCAGGCACCCCAGCCGAGGATCGAACCAGAGAACCTCTTGCTGTGAGGCAGCAATGCTAACCGCTGCACCACCGTGGCTGTCCTGTGATGAAGCAGAGTATAATGGAGTGAAATGGCCCATGAATAAGCAATGCTTAAAATGACTCGCACTGTGAGCTAATTTCATTTACATTTATGTATGATGATTCTTGAGTGCAGAAAACATTTCAGGTTTTCAGTGTTTGGAAGGACTCATGTCAGGACCCTAACTGGGTCATACTTAGCCCAATTCTACATTCCTTCTCAAATAAACACTTTTCCAAAATAGTTATCTAACAACTTTTTAAAGTCACCCAAGTTATTACTATTCCTTGACAATAAATGTAAATTATTACAATGATTTTCCATCTATTTTGAAAAAAAATATTTTTATAGATGACTTCTATTTAACGCAGAATAAAATTATTAGTATTGTTGCTTATATCTTTGCCATGCTTTGCAGTAGTTATTTCTAACATATTTTGTAAAACTTCATCCTTAAAAATATATATCCCCAAGTCAATCCCCTCTTTTAAATTTGTAATGAATAAAATATAGCTCCGAAATAGCCAATCTTTTCTCACAAGGAACTGGTTTATTGACTTGATCCTGTGTGTAAAAATATTTTTTGGACTCTCTTCAACTTACCAGCCTCTGCTTCTGTTAATACACATGCATACGCCATATCACATTCTAGCACTGAATAAATTAAGGTTTTATAATAAATAGTAATAAAACTTTTTTATTCCTTGAAGAAATTCCCTTAATATAATCCTTATCATCACATAACAGTTTGAATTATTATACTAGCACTTTCTTTAAAAGTTAATATCCTGGAAATCAATACTCTGAGATACTTATAAACCTGTTGCTTATCCATTAGTAGCAAACGTATTGCATAAAGGTAAAATTTATTAGTCTTTCTCATGTATATCACTGCACTTTTATTAAAATTAAAATGTATCAGATTTTTAAATGTCCTTTTATATAAGCTATCCAGCTGATATGTAATGCATACCAGTCTTTTATACTTGTCATCGTATTCCCTATTTTAAGATCATCAGCAAACATCTGGGGCCAAACTGATTTGCACATTGGTATTAATAACATAAAAATATTGAATAGGATAGTTTAAAGCACTGAAGCCTGGGGATTAACCTTGCTTACTTACTGCAGAAAAATCAGATGTACATCTGTAATCCTTACACGTGATTGTTTTAACTAAAGGGTAAGTAGATGGAGAGGCAGTTATGTAGTGATATAGTTAATATTTCACTCATTCATAATTGCAAGTATCCCCTGATATGAGGTATCAAAAGCTTTCTCCAGGTTTAAATAAACAATACCAGTTGGGATCCTATTAAACAAAGCTTGAGGTACTACAGACTTATAATAACAATTCAAATTAGTACTGCACAATATACCTTGGGAAAAGAAAAAAAAACATGTTGATATATATTTTGGGCTCCTGATAAGCTTGGTGGCAGTATCTTCATATGACCTTTGCAAATGCTTTATCAATTGTGCACATTAAACTAATTGATCTAAATTTTGATGGGAGATCAATATTACTGTCCTTTGGGAGTGATATTTTATTTACTCTTTTCCATATATCACAGACAAAGCCATTTAAAGGCAAGTTCATTTGGTGCACAATGTTTCAACTAGTGCTTTTTCATAATATTCAGCAAAAACCCTTACAATTTCAGATGTATCAAAAATCATTTATCATCCATTGCTACTAATGATATTTCTGTATACAATGATTCCCAAGCTGAGACTGAAATTGATCATTTATCATAGGTTCTCTGCCTCAGTTAACACATTTAAATAAATACATTTTTATTTACTAATATGTCTATACATTTTTTATTATTGGCTATATTTTATACTAACCTGTTCTCATTTATGCTATATATCATATGCATCACATACTCTGATACCAATTCTCCAATAACCGAGGGTGATCTAAAGCCTTAATGGTTTGGATCCTATTTGTATCTCGCTAGACTCATTATCATGTTCCAATACAGAAGGTGTCCAGTTCTGACTAGACACTGGACTGCAATGTAGGAGCCTTAAAGGGTTGTTTTGTTAGCTGAAGTATTAATTTTGTGTTCTAACTGTTGGGGATATTAATCAGGGTGATTTGACATGCCTTTCTTTGGGTTCCTTTTAAGTTTCAGCAACCAGAGGCCTGGGAGATGAACCATTTACAGGCTGCCTGTGTCCATTGGAGACATAGGTGCCAAACCAGGGATGAATTTCCTGTTCCCATCCAGTTTATTTATTTATTTATTTATCTTACATTTGTTTACCGGGAAATATCTGACTGGGCAGGATTGTCCATTTTCAGTAGAGGCTTGGGGAGAAAATCTCTGAACAGTAATACATAAAATATAAAAACATAAAAACATACAGTATTAAAAACAGTATTAAATATAGTAAAAATACAATGATAAAATAGTAAGTATAGGGAGCATATAGTAAAATTCAATCCAGGTCAAGATAAAAAAATACATTTAACTTAGACACCATTTGTATTTAAATGGATGTCTTTGTTTGGGATACAACATTCATTAGGAAACAGCATTGAGACACATGACTAGCGTTTGGCTGATATAGAACATGAAAGTAGCAGAAACAGTAATGACACACTTAACTGGAATATTTATTTGACAACTATATTTCAATTAGTGATTGGTGGTGACAGTATATGATGCTGATATAAGTAGGTACACCAGAATATACAGTAAACTGTAAGAGAAAACATCTGAATAGATGAAATAAGAAAAAGAATTCCATCTGCTCTATAGACTAGTACAGCAAAATAGGTTACATAGAATAATATGAAGTGTGTTTAAGAGGGTTTGCAGATGTTTGTAGATATTATGTACAAGACCATGAATTATTTAAATGTGACTTAAGAAGGCACTTAAAGTCACGTGTGTTGTGTACTGACCGGATGATAAGAGGGAGTATATTCCAGGATTTAGCTATTGTAGTAGAATAAAGAGAGTCCCGAGAGTTGTATTTGCTTTAACTTATATCAATTAGTGCTTTATTGATACTTCTTAGTGGTCGATTGCTAGCATAATTGTGAAGGAGTCCTTGTAGGGCTGGGGTTTTCTTAGGGTGATAGAGAATTTAGTTGGGCATGGTAAGTTGGTTGAAAGTAATTTGGTTTGGTAATTCTACCCAGGATAGCTTTCTAAGGGATTGGCAGTGATGGGACCTAAATGGTGAATCAGTAACAAAGTTTGCTATTTTGTTATAGCAGATAGTTAGTTTATTTAAGTCTCATTGATTTTGATTGGTTAGGACAGGGGAGGCATACAAAGGAGTGGAGAGAAGGTGGGTTCTTGCAATGGTAACTTTACTTTCAGATGTTAGGTAATTTTTGCATCTAGAGAGGGTACCTAGCTTTTTGTGCACCTTTGTGATAGTTTGTGCTATATGTTTGTTCAATTTCATATTATGGTCTATGACAACTTCTAGAAGTTTAGTATCAGTCACAGGTGTGATAGGGGTATTGTCAAAGGATGTAATTTGAAAAGATGGAATTGAGTCAGTAGCCTTAGAGAGATGGAAAAACCTTAGCTGAGTTTTTTTAGAGTTAAGTATTAGTTGGGAGTCGGAAAGCCATTTTTCTATTTCTGAAACGGATTGTTGGATAATTTGTTGTAATTTTTTGAGTGTTGGGGCAGAGCTTATTAGGGTAGAATCATCAGCATACTGGATGAGTTTGGCATGGAGGGTAGCTTTGTGTAGGTTGTTTGTGAAAATAGAGAAGAGCAGGGGTCAGAGTATAGATCCTTGAGGATCACCAAAGTTCACAGGGAGAAGGGGGGAAAGCGTGTTTTCCCATTTTACAGCTTGTTGATGGTTTGGGGGATAATCTTTGAACCAAGATAGTGTTGAGCAGTGCAATTTCAGATTTGATAGTGCAATTAGAAGTTTGGAATGGGAAACTGTGCCAAAGGCTTTGGATAAGTCTAAGAAAATGGAAGAGACACAATTACATATATTACGCTTTGGATTTATGGTGTTGTAGAAACTAATAAAAGTGGTAGTGGTACTGTGGTTTGGGCAGAAGCCATGTTGTGTTTCAGGTAAGAGATTATTAGTTAGGAAGTAGTTGAGTCAATTTAGGACTAGACTCAAACAACATTTGACACTAAACTGGCTATGTCAATGTAACAAACCTGACTAACTCTCCTCTAGAATGAGTTAAAACAGTAATTTAGCCCACCTGTGTCACTTAATCCTGACCTACACTCGGGATTAACTCTAACGTTGGAACTTGTATAACTTGTTTAGGTATGTAACTACTGTAAATACTGTATCTGTACTCTTAACTGAATGAGTTAAAAACTGTATTTTATCTTATCTGTGTTACTTAATCCTGACCTACTCTCGGGATTATCTCTAACCTTGGAACTTCTATAACTTCTTTAGGTATGTAACCACTGTAAATATTGTATCTTAAACTTAGCTGCTTACCTTGGAGCTTTTCTCCCTGGGCTTCCACTGAAAATGGACATGTATCCAGTCAGACTATCCCAGTCAACAAATGTAAAATAAATAAAAATAAATAAAAATAAGTAGTATAATGTTTGGGACTGAATGCATTTCTCAAGGATTTTGGAGAGGGGGATAGAATGGCAATAGGTCAGTAGTTAGTAAAATCAGTTGAGTTACTATCTTTATGAACTGGTATGATATAAGAGATTTTCCAGAGTTGTGGAACATGTTGTTCAACTATGGACCTGTTTATTAGTATAGACACAGGATAAGAGATTGCTTTGGCAGGAATCTTAAGGTATTCACCTGGGAGTCTATCAGCTGCAAGATCGGTGGGTTTTAATTGTGTTAGATGTTTATAAATAGTAGTAGTTGTGACTGGATGTAGGGAGAAACCATTTTGTTCAAGGGTTGGAGCTTGGGAGTAATCATGATTAGAAAGAAAGGTAGTATTATGCAGTATTTGAATGGTGCTAGTAAAAAACTCATTAAATTGTGGTGCGCTGTAGGAAGTGGAGTTGACAATATTAGGAGGAAGGGAGGAAGTTTTCCCAGGCTGAAGTATTTTATCTAAGGTAGCCCAAAATTTTTTGGATCAGATTTCTGCTTGGTTTGTATATCAGAGTAATGGTTTCATTTGTCAATTCTTATTTGTTTTTTAGATTTGCTTCTTAGCTCGTGAAATTTTGCCTGTTTAGACAAGTTTTGTTGCCAATTTCACAAGCCTTGTCTCTCTGTTTTAGGAATTGCCAGGTAGTTTTTGCCAGGGCACATAATTGGACTTTATTCTTATAGTGCTAGTAGGGGCAAGCTGGTTGAGTATGTTTAGGAAAGTAGAGTTAAAGTAACCCACTGCTTTGTCTAGAGGAAGGTGTAGGATGGGTGACCAGTTACAGGGATTTAAAGCAGTAATGAAGTCCTGGACTTTGGTGTTTTTTATATAGTGTATTTGCTGTAGGGAAGACATTTTAGTGAGTTTTAAGTGGTGCCTTAGAACAAAAGTAGGTTGGTGGTCACTGAGACTGTCAGGTAGTGTCCCAGATTTGTAGGGCTGAGTAGGTTGATTTGTGAGAATCAAGTTTAGTATAGATTCTTTCTTGGAGGTTTTATCAATTCTGGTAGGGGATTGTATTAGTTGAGTAAAACCATGTATGTTAATGTGAGTGGTGGGGAGTGGGGAGATACATATGGACCAGACAATATTAACATCTCCCAGTAACGGTGTCTCATGGGAAGATTGAGAGTAGACCAGTGAAGAATTGCTTCTAAAGTGTCAATGTTATTATTACCAGGGAAAATATACATGCCAATTATATTTAGTTGCTTTTGAGCTTTGAGTTTTACTTTAGTAAAAAGGATCTCTACATTATTGAATGTAAGGGGTTTTATGTTTATAGTGTCGTGTAAGATTGTTTTTGTACAGGATGGCAATCCCACCACCACATTTGGATATCCTGTCTCTCCTGACTAGATTATACCATTGGGGTAGAAACTCTTAGTCATTAATATGTGGCTTGAGCCAGGTTTCTGTGAGAAGGACAATATCAGGGGAGTATATGGACATGGTTGCATGAAGTTCCTTAATTTTTCTTACTATGCTTCTTATGTTGATATTAAGTATTAGAAGGTCAGTTGTACCCCTTTGGGAGTTTAATGTAGGAGGGGGTTGGATTGGGGGGTATACATACACTTACAGGACCAGGATTAGGGTGAATGTCCCCAATAGCAGCTGAAATGCGATGTGCATTATGGCCTTTAAGTATGTAGATACACATAAGTGGACTTGAAGAGAGACATGGAGTTTGGTTCCATAGTGGATAAGGTAGGGTGGGGCTAACTGGCTGCATAGTGAATTAGTGGATCTTTGTGGGAGAGGAGAGACAGTATATTCTTGTTTTGGGAGGGTAGGGTTGGTTTGTGATCGAGTAGTTAAGGTGGAGCCAGTATTAGTTTGATATGAAGTGATGCAGAATGTAATATTGAGTCCAATGATTATCAAAGAATGTAAAACTGTTGTTCTCTACACTGTTCAATAAGAGTCCTGCTGTTGTTAGCCTATAGCAAATAAATATAAGGATGTTCTGACTCTATAATATATGTTTGAAAAGTAGATGGCTTGCTGTACAAAGCTTTATGTTATAAAATGTCTGGATGTAGGGGAATTGTGGATGAAGCAAAAGCAAGATATAGTGGTAAAGGTAAGGACAGGGAAATTGTTAGGGGTAGAACAAAGTAGTTAAGTAGAGGAAAAAAAAAGGAGGAAGTGGAGGCAGCAGAAAGTAAGTTGATCGGAGGGGAGGAAGAAAGGGGTGGGGTGTATGTAAGTATAAAAGTAATGAAAGCAGGGGTGGGTGGGAATGACGATAGGGTAAGGGAGAGAAGTTAGCCCGAGCAAAGTGAGGGCGAATGGAGCAGGTTGAAACCTGGGTTCAATACACAGCAAGAAACAATCAGTGAAGCAAGCTACAGACTAGGTGAGACCTGTAAAGTAGGAAGAAAGCCCTTAAAATTAGCAAAATATGACAAAAAATAGCATAAAATGGGCTGAGATGTTTGCAAGACAGGTAGCAGGTCAGACAACTGCTGAAAAATCACAGGACATAGTGCTCAAAACAATAATACCAGTTGCCATTAATAGAGCTAAAAACAGAATACTACAATGTGGAGAAGTAAATGTTTCAAGTACAAAACATGAATAGGGTGCATGGCATGGAATTTAGAAAACTAGGCCAGATTAGGGATGAAAAAATGGCATCCCTGTGATGTGCTACAGCCTTTAGAGGAACAAGTAATTGGAGTAAAATATATACACATACACTGCAAGGAGCCACAGTAGATTTGTTTTTATTTTCTGTTTATCAGGCTCTTTGCCGATGTCCGCAGAGTGCAAAATCTCATTCTACAATATGACACACGCAGGGCTGCAGGTGGGAGCAGTATAGTAGCTTTTGACCTGTGGAGAGGGAGAGAGATGGGAAGTTAGTTTAAATTGGGAAAACAGGATTATTTGATACAGACATGTTCAATATATGATAAAGAAATGAAGAATAGGAAGTCAGGAAATGTGGAACAGGGATGGCAGATAGAGATATGAGTCTATAAGCAGAGGATAATTAGCTGGAAGTAGAAAAAGATGAGAAAGGAAATCAGAGTAGGAGCTCTGAAGGGCACTAATATGACACTGCTATTGATAACCTTATAGTCAAAGTGACTAGGGCCATAAGTATTGAGTACTGACCACAGCTGAGTAGGTAAGTAGAAGCAGTAAAATGTGGGAAAGAGACACACTAAGGCAGCTGATAGGACATCTAGAGGTCAGAGCAAGATAAAGCAAATGGACAGAGCTATCATAGTAGTAAGGTCTAAGGATGTTAATTGAAAAATGCAGCAGGATATGCCATGAAATGTCTAGAGTACACAACTATAGTATAACTACAGTAAAAGCCATCATACACTTCATATATTAACAAAGACAAAAAACAGTTGTCATAATAAATCTTCCTGATAGACAAAACAGGTGACGGCAAACTAGAGACAATGCTACTGTTATATATAATAAAATAACTATGAGGTATGAGCAAATGCATGCTCCTTGTAAATACAGATGATACCTGAAATAAAAAGGCATATATCAAGAATGCTATAATAATTTAAAACACAGGAACTGGATTACTAACTCTTAGCTAGGAGCTATCACTCAAGCGATAAAATGTCCGATGCACACGGCAAGACCTATGCTTGAACAGGCACACTCGACACAAGTAGATTGGTAGCATCAACAGTTAACAGTCAGTACATGTCATCACTCATTTCCAAAGGAAGAAGCAAATTCCACATGAAAACATGAAAATAATGAGCAGCACAAATAAGTCAATGTGTCTAAATGTCATACTGATTTGTCTGCTAGCACATCACTGGTGAGGTGCATGGGTATCCTAGCTGGGAAAGGGGATTCAAAGATGGCACGGAATCCCTAGGGTTGGGTTTTAAACATGCAAGGGGGAGATAAGGATGTGAGTGAAGTCACTGGAAGCAAAAGGATGCGCTGGTGAACTAGGGTTCGATACACAGCAAGAAACAATCAGTCAAGCAAGCTACTGGTTAGGTGAGTCCTGTAAAGTAGGAAGAAAGCCCATATAATTAGCAAAAGAAAAAACATAGCATAAAATGGACTGAGATGTTTGAAAGACAGGTAGCAGGTTAGGCAACTGCTGAAAAAGCACAGAAGATAGTGCTCCAAAGAATAATACCATTTGCCATTAATAGAGCTAAACATTGAATACTACAATGGGGAGAGATGAATGTTTCAAGTTTAAAACCTGAATAGGGCGGGTGGCATGGAATTTAGAAAAATAGGCCAGATTAGTGCCAAACAAATGGCATCCTGGTGATGTGCTACAGCCTTTAGAGGAACAGGTACTTGGAGTAAAATATACACACATACACTGCAAGGAGACAGAGTAGATTTGTTTTTATTTTCTGCTTATCAGGTTCTTCCCAATATCCATGGAGTGCAAAATCTCACTCTACAATATGAAACATGCAGGGCTGCAGGTGGGAGCAATATAGTAGCTTTTGACACTGCAAGGAGACACAGTAGATTTGTTTTTATTTTCTGTTTATTAGGTTCTTCCCAATGTTCGTGGAGTGCAAAATCTCACTCTACAATATGACACATGCAAGATAATTCTTTATCAGTAATATCCTGTCACCATCCTGTTTGAATTGCTTCCATCCACCTTTAGCTATATGAGTTCCCTCGAGATGATTCTCAAGCTGTTTTTAAACTGCCTTGTCTTCCCTTAGTCCCAGTTATACTTGAATTGGGTTCGGGTGGAACTCTGCTTCACATGGATGAGGAGCCTGTTCCAGAGATGGGCTAGTCTCTAGTATGCATACCTGTCTCTCTAGCAGATCCTATTTATATCACAGGCAAAGTTTAAGTCTTTGGAATGGGTTATTCTAGTGCTGTTTGTTTTGTGGATATGCAGGAGGTCTATCAGAGTTGGGTCTGACAATGCCCTGTATGCCAGGCGTAGATCTCTGCGAAATAGCCTGTAGGAGACAGAATGCAGGGGCAGGTCTTGAGGCGGTCTGCTTAGGATAGTTTACTTACACCCTGTGTTCTTTTAATGAGGAACCTCTGTGGATGTTCCAGTTGTTGGACATGCCTGTTTAGGCACACACCACATGTTTGAGGGGCATAAATATAAGTATTAAGGGGAGATTTGAGATGAAATCTTCAATATGAGCTGACAACATAAATGCATGCTAGGATGTGTGTTGGAAAGGTCAGCAGTTTCAAAACATCAAGGGGTACCATCTATATGATTATATTTGTCTTAATCCCATGGATTATTCACTAGTTGGAAAGAACATTTTAATAGCAACACTGAATATCTTGTAATAGTTTTAAATAAGTTTCATAGTCATGTGTCCATTTTCTGAATGTAATAATACCATCCAAGGCAAGTTATATTGTAGAATACTATGTCTAGGGTGCAGCACTTTCCCACCTTTCGTAATGAGGCATAATCTCTAAAAGCACTAGTAGTCCACTGTTTTAAATTGTACTTAATGCTGAGGGCCATTGGTTTATATCAAATTTCTCTACATCAAAAAAAAATGTAAAAACTTATATTTCAGTGCAGCTACTAGCAAGCTGAGATTAAGGATGCTGGTATAAAGACATGCAGTTTGAAATATTGTCTGTTATTCATTCTCAGTCCACTCGTCTCACTTTGACACATCTCACTTTCAGTTATTAAAATCCAAATTAGCAGTGATATTTACCTCAGAATATTATACACATTTGAAATCAAACCAACGTGTTAATTGAAAACATTTATACACAGAAGTTTCAACTAAACTGAAAGCATTATTATATTAAACACAGTTAATACTTTTGTTGATTTCATACCAGGAGCTTGCTAGAACGCATTACCGAAATTCAGCAAGTATGAAATGTCTTCAATTAAATTAAAAACAGTGACTGTCTAAGATATTGTTCATGAGTGCTTCAGCGAGCTGTCACTATATATCTGAAGTTTCCAAAGACTGATAAAATGTTTTTTGTAGAACTTATTTATAAAAAGGTATTACTTTACCAAAAGCATGTGTTGGCATTAACTAATATGATGCTTGTTCCAGAATAAATTATTTGACATATTGTCTAAAGCATAGCTTTTAATTTTTATGAACTTTTATTGCAAATATCTTACATGATTTTAAGAATTGAGCCTGTGGGGAATCAGAAGACCTTCTGAAACCAGTGTTCAAGTGCTTATTTTTGTAATTAACCATATAACAAAAATCAGCACATATACGTAAGCTGTGGACAGTCTACAAAAGTGATATAAGTCAAGTGCTTTTGTTCCAAATATCACATCTTGTTGGTGCTGGGTGCGATTTTTTCCCATAAGACTTTACTTTTTCATGGAAGAAGTAACCATTTTTAAGAGAGTCAGTGCACCACTGAGATAATGGTAAACAATAGACACATTTATGATTATGCAATTATTATTGTGGCAAGAGCTTATCTGTCAGGTAAGGGATAATTATAAATTAGGAATTTATGTAGGCTGAAGCTTGCTGTTATCAGGAATGGAATGAGTACTTCTCAACTTCTTAGCACTAGAATTCTGGATATAGCAAAAAACAAGGGTGAAACAGAGATCATAGCTCAGTGGTAGGGCATCTGAGTTCTGGTAAAGAGGTCTCTGGTTCAAACTCAGGTGGCCCTTGGTATGGTAGCTTTAGGGACAGTGGTTCAATAGGTAGCACACTTAGCTTTGCTGTGGGGCAATCAGAAGGCTGTTGGCTCTGTTCCAGTATGTGGTGCATGGGTTAATTTAACATGAGGGATTGGCATAATAGTTACCATCTCTACCTCACAGATTTTAAACATTGCCCTTATAAACTTGGAAAATGTCTACAATAATAGGTGTTGCATTAGCATGCATTTTCTGAAGGATATAAAGTCTCAATCGCAAATGTCTGTCATTATTTAGGACTGTAATCCTCAATGATTTTCAAGAAAACTGCACATTTATGAGACACACAAACAATATGAAACAAAAATCTGGATATACTACAAAATACTGCATAATTGAGAAGTATGGTGTGTATATATATGTATATATATATATATATATATATATATATATATATATATTATGTGTGTGTGTGTGTGTGTGTGTGTGTGTGTGTGTGAAGAGACCCCTAAGATGTGTAAACATTTCTGACTGATCCTCATGTTTTGAATTCTTTGTGTCATGTTATATTGCAGGTACATTCTCAGTGCTTACAGTGCTCACCATTTTCACATTTTTGTTCCATCATATGCATTTTTTTTTCAGTTTTCTAATACTTTGAGATTTGTCTGATTGTTGCTCTACATTCAGTGTCATTTTATGTACTGAAACATGTTTCAGGCTACAGAAAATACCTACTTATCTTCTCAAAACTGTTTATCCCTCCAATTTTATTATCACATGACAAGGTCAGATAACACGGGACCAGGAAGCAAGTGGGCAGGTACTACAATAGAAACACACATTTATTAAATTTAATCTATATAGTTCCATTAAAATATCTATAATAATGTACACATTCTTTTTTGCAGGCAGTCTGATTAAGGACATCTAGAAGCTAAACCCAGTTACATGATGTCAAAGTAAATAAATATACTTGAGGACACATGTTGTGATAGAATTATGGGTCTGGAGATCTACATCAGTGGAAAAATTCTCCAGCTGCATCCAGCAGGAATGTTCTTAATCCAAGGGAACTTAGCAAAAAATGGGAAATTTGGATCCAAATATTGAATTATTCTTTTTTGTGAGTGAAATAGAAGAAAATTTTATAAAGTTACAATGCATCATATCAATACATGCTGATTACTACATGCTGATGGAGAAGAAGCCTTTTTTGTACTTTTCTTAAAGAATAGAAAGACAAAAACATTATAAGTTAAAGAGAAGTTATAATGAACCCTCCAAAAGCTTGCTATTTATTCACCACTTGTTTTCCACAAGGACTGTGGATAGCAGAGGCCATTGATGGTCATGTTACTGAGCTTAAGAATCCAGCCGATAACCTAATATAGAGAGCTGCAAAATTCATTAATAATAAGACATAATAATTTGTATTAAGTAAAAAATTCAAATAAGGGGAAGGATATTAATGGACATTATTGAACCTTGTGGATGTATGCAGAAGAAGTGAAATTACTAATACATGGCCACCTCTTAACACAACCGGTAGGAAATATGGTCAAGCCAACATTTCTCAGGTACACAAGTCTATAAGGAAAGTCAAAGATCTGCTTTGTTAGTGATTAATGCATACAAAACTAATGGCTGTGTATGCACTACTGTGTCTAATAGCCAAACTGACCAAAATAAAGCAGAAAACAATCTGTGGATGCAGCTGATGTTTGTTTTGAGACTGTATGTACAGCATCATCACTGAGCTGAGAAACGGAACGGTTTTGTCAATTCAAAACTCACCAGATTGAAAAGCTGTGCATAAATGGAACATTTATCACATTTACTGTAGATACCCAGAGTCAGTGTAACATTATTATGAATAGTTAATTCAGGAAAACAAATGGGTTTAAGATATTCCCTGCCTAAGTCTGACATTTATTTATGGATGAATTCTAGAAATCGGATGAAATCATTGGGTAAGATTAAGCAGTGTTGTATGTATAAGACAAAGAGTACTAGTTATTACTTCAGGTTGTGTCATTTAAGTAGCCTAGCATATTAACAAAGTCTCCATGTGAACTAATGGGCATAAAGAAGTGAATTCATAGTCTGCAGATGCAGAAGCAGTGCACTAGATGGTGCACTGAAATCAGACAGAGTGAGCTGCATTCTCAACAATACAATATTCTGCAGAGTTGCAGAGTCAATCACTGACATATTCTTACAATTCACATTCATCCAACTCAGTGAGTAAAGACTCAGTAACAGAACCTTCTGTGCTGAGACATGGGATTCCAAAGCAAACATTTAAATTTATCAATAGACATTTGAAAACACAACACTGCTTAGTTACATCAGCACATAAGTTATTAGTGCCAGTCATTGAATACAATGACTCCTTTGGCATGTATCTGTCCAGACACATGCAACAACTGGAATGCCCACAGATGTATCTTACTAAAAAAAAGATACAAGGCCTAAAAACCATGTCATATATGAACCAACTCAAAGCCCTATCACTGTACGCTGTATTCTGCAGACTGCTAAGAGATTACCTGTGTCTGGCATATAAGGCATCCTCCAACCCAATATTGATGGAATTACTGCACATCAGCAAGTGAAATGGCATCAGAAATGCTCATTCTAGAGAAACAACCACCACCTCAGAACACAACACCTGCAACACATAGACCTCACAGTCAGAGTGTCAAACAGTCACAGCCCTTAAGGCCAAACACAATGCCAGACACACTAGTCATTGGTGACTCCATAGTCAGACACACTGACGTCCCGCTCACCAGACTGAGTAAGGAGAAGGTCACAGTAAGCTGCCTGTCGGGCGCTAGAATCCGCCACATAACGCAAGCACTCAGGTCTCTCAACAGCAGGTACAAATACGACTCAGTCATTGTCCACGCTGGTGTAAACGACCTGAGACGCACTCTCCTTGGACTACATGAAAAGAGACATTGAGGAGCTCTCTGATTATGTAGCCCAGGCAGGTATGACCCTGACCTTGAGCAGTATCCTACCTTCACCAAGAATGATGCCACAATACAGAGATAAGATGATCAGCTTTAACAATTGGCTTAAACTCTGGTGTCATTCAAAGGGGATCCAATGTCTGTCTGCCTGGGATGACATGCTGGACAAGCCACGCTGCTTCCGCAAGGGACGGCTTGCACCTGTCACCCTGGGATTCGGATATTGGCAAAGGCTCTTGCCACCCCCATAGTGCCTTTTTAGGCAAGGCTCAAATTCTAAACCTACCACCCTAGAACACAAAAAGGAAAAAACTAAGGGTAATGCTGCTCAATGCCAGAAGTCTAAATCTCAAAATGCACGCACTCGAGGCCCTTCTCAGTATGGAGAACATCGATGTCTGTGCAGTGACAGAAACCTGGTTCAAGGCTCCTGAGAGCACCCCAGCACTATCAGGTTTTACCTCTTATCATGCGTTCCGCCCCAAAATCCGGACAATACCAAGAAAGGAGGGGGTATCCATATTCATCAAAGACACCCACACCTCAAGACTGGTGGCAACGCACGATGCATCGGAGACCATCCAGGTGCAATTAACCATAGGCAAGACTGCTCTGCAAATTGTAGCATGTTACAGGCCACCCTCACAAACTCAGGAACCTCACATGGCCTTCCTGAAAACACTAGAGGGGATAAATGTATCACCAAACACCATCATACTAGGTGACTTCAATTACCCTAATATAGACTGGGAACACTACTCAAGCCCAAACACCCTAGCCCAAAAGTTCCTGGAATTCATAAACTCAAATGCCATGGAACAACTAGTCACCATCCCCACAAGAGGAGAAAACATACTTGATCTCATCATCATGAACATGGGAGCACAATGTTCAACACCGAAGTATACCCTCACTGGTGAGATCAGATCACAAACTAATCTCGCTGGAGGTCCTCATCCCACCCCCACCTGAAATAAAAAGACCACAGTAAAGAACTTCTCAAAAGCCGACTTCACACTTCTAAAGACTAGTGTGGTCTCCTTTAAGGCCCCCGAGCCAGCGGAAAACAGTACTCAAGCCGCTGAATCACTTACAAATGCCTTCTACCAGCACCTGCAGGACTGCATGGATAAGGCAATCCCAAGCAAAACAAAGACTCTTTGTACCAAAGGCAAGCGTCTAGTCTGGTGGACCCCAGCCATAAACAAACTCTACAACAAAAGGAGGAAGCTACTACAAGATAGAGCAATATCCTTAAAAGGTAAGACACCCTTGATCACTATAAGTAAAAAACTAAGAGCTCTCATAAAATCATCCTAAGCAAATTTTGAGAGAAAAATAGCTAAAGACTCAAAAGAGAATCATAAGGCCTTCTTTAGCTATGTTAGAAACCTGGGAGGAAACTCCCAGATATGCTCAGAACTAGTTCAAAATGATGTGAAGATTACTGATCCTACAGACATTGCCAACATACTGGCTGACAGGTTCAGTGCAAACTTCTCCCCTCCCAAAAGGACAGATATCTATACCAAGCGATTGCCGCCCCCAAACATCTCCAACGCCCAAGTGAGAACTGCTCTCTCCAAAGCAAAAAACACAGCATCCATGGGACCTGATGGTGTCCCCGGCTGTGTGCTCCATGAACTCAATGAGGAATTAAACCCACAGCTAGGACAGCTGTTTAATCATAGTCTTACCTCTGGATACGTACCCAGGGAGTGGCGGACTGCAACTGTGGTCCCACTTCACAAAGGCGGTGCCTCCACCGACCCTGGAAATTACCGGCCCATTAGCTTGACAAGCCTTATCTGCAAAGCCATGGAGAGGATCGTAATGGACCTCATAAATAAAGACATAGGGAATTTGCAGACTTTGGATCCATCCCAGTTTGGCTTTGTCAAAGGCAGATCATGCCTTCTAAACTTGGTTGACTTTTTAGAAACAGTCACCAAAGCCATTGATGAGGGAAAGGCAGTCCATACAGCCTACCTCGATCTGGCGAAGGCCTTCGATACAATACCCCACTCGGGTATCATTGAAAAACTCATCAGCTTAAATGTTAACCCATACATCACAAGATGGGTTGCAAACTGGCTGAGTGACAGAACCCACAGGGTCAGAGTTGCTGGCGCCATGTCAGACTCAAAGCCTGTCACAAGTGGTGTACCACAGGGCTCAGTCCTGGGCCCACTCTTGTTTGGCATCTACTTTTCCTAAGTACAAGCAAACACAGGAGGGTTATGGCTGACAAAGTTTGCAGATGACTGCAAACTGGGCCATAGTAGAAAACACATCTGACACAGATATCCTTCAGAAGGGTCTCACAGAAACGGATAACTGGTGCCAGAGCCATGGCCTAAAGTTAAATGCCAATAAATGCATAGTCATACCCTTCGGGAAAAACAAGGTTACCCCTAGCTACCAAATAGGTGGCAATCCACTGAGCACAGAAGAAGTTATCAGGGACCTGGGGACCCAGGTTGATAGTAGTCTGTCATTCGACACCCATGTAGCTAAAGTAGTTAGGAAGACCTTCTACATTGCCCACCTTATCATGAAGGGATTCTCATCTAGATCAAGGGAGGTCATAGTCTCCCTATACTCATCACTCATCAGACCAATGATTGAGTACAATGCCCCATTCGGAATGTATCTGACCCGACACTTGCAGCAGCTGGAGAGGCCACAAAAGTTCCTCACCAAAAGGATAAAGGGTCTCAAACATCTGTCCTATGCTGCCCGACTGAAAGAACTCCAGCTCTATTCAGTCGCTTACCACTTGCTCAGAGGTGACATTTGCCTAACATACAAGGCCATGTCAAACCCAGATTTGATGAATATGCTTCACCTCAAAAAATCTAGATCCGTCAGAGCCACAAGGGCGGGAGACTTAAACCTCAACACGGCTATTAATAGGACGTGCTGGAGGGATAGATTCATCACCCAAAGACTCCCTATGCTGTGGAATAAAATCCCGGTATATGTGAGGCAGAGCACCTCGCTGGCCTTGTTCAAGAGAAATCTTGACCAATGGATGGGAGATCGCAGATATACCCCAGGGATTACCTCAGTGTCACTGCTCAACAGAGGCACAGCAAAATAATGGGTATAGTTCCCCATACTAAAGGGGTGGCGTAAGCCACAAAACTATGGGCTAGGCTTGTAAATGCCCTCGGGCAGATAGCCTAGTATGAACCTATGAACCTATGAACCTATAAATGCAACACTAACAGAATGGTTTGGAGATACAGGTATGTGCTGCAGAGGATACCACTGCTATGGAACAGTCTCTCCATTCACATAAAACAAAGTTCACCCCGTCCATATTCAAGTAGATCTAAAACAAAATATTTACTCCAGAACAGCCCTCTGTACTACTAATGTACAGAGACAGTTCTTAAATACTTTATTCATGCCCGGGTCGTTTCAAATTATTTATGGTATGTTGTCAGTGATTCTTATTAGGGTTGATATATAATTATCAATCATGGGAGTGATAAGACCAGTCTATAACCAAATGGGATAAGTTATTTTAAGCACATAAAAAGGAAAACTGGCAGATTTAAAATGACCTGCATGGGCAGCTTGCCTAGTACTCACCAATGAACCTGTGAATACTACCATTTAGTTTGTTGTACAGGTGCATAAAATATGCAATATCAGTAAATGCAATCATACAGTTTCTCTAAAATCTGTGATCTAAGAAATACAACTTTAGATGGAAATACATTAATCAACAAAATAGCTCTGTTAATCATAATAAATCATACTGACATAATTTTGTACAGGCTGCTATGTCTACCTGGCCATGAGAAGAAATGCTTGCCTTGAGTTAAGTAAATGTTTAAAACAAACAACATTGATTGCACCACTATATGCTATGTTTGTATTTCTTTATGCAGTATATACTGTACAGATATAGCCACTTCTGAGTAATCAAATGAAGCATATGAATGAGAAACAACACTGCACACTTCTTAAGCATGGAAACACTTCCCAGAGAAAAAACACTGCACACTTCTTAAGCACGGAAACACTTCCCAGAGAAAAAACAGTGCACACTTCTCAAACACGGAAACACTACCCAGAGAAACAACACTGCACACTTCTTAAGCACGGAAACACTTCCTAGAGAAAAAACACTGCACACTTTTCATACATGGAAACACTACCCAGAGAAACAACACTGCACACTTCTCAAACACGGAGACACTACCCAGAGAAACAACACTGCACACTTCTCAAACACGGAAACACTACCCAGAGAAACAACACTGCACACTTCTCAAACACGGAAACACTACCCAGAGAAACAACACTGCAAACTTTTCAAACATGTAAACACTACCCAGACAAAAAACACTGCACACTTCCAAACACAGAAACACTACCCAGAGAAAAAACACTGCACACTTCTCAAACACGGAAACACTACCCAGAGAAACAACACTGCACAATTCTTAAGCACGGAAACACTTCCTAGAGAAAAAACACTGCACACATTTCAAAAACGGAAATACTACCCAAGGAAAAAACACTGCACACTTCTCAAACACGGAAACACTACTCAGAGAAAACACACTGCACACTTCTCAAACACGGAAACACTACCCAGAGAAACAACACTGCACACTTCTTAAGCACGGAAACACTACCCAGAGAAACAACACTGCACACTTTTTAAGCACTGAAATACTACCCAGAGAAAAAACACTGCACACTTCTCAAACACAGAAACACTACCCAGAGAAAAAACACTGCACACTTTTCAAAAACGGAAATACTACCCAAAGAAAAAACACTGCACACTTTTCAAAAACGGAAACACTACCCAGAGAAACAACACTGCACACTTCTCAAACACGGAAACACTACCCAGAGAAAAAACACTGCACACTTCTTAAACACGGAAACACTTCCCAGAGAAAAAACACTGCACACTTTTTAAGCACTGAAATACTACCCAGAGAAAAAACACTGCACACTTCTCAAACACGGAAACACTACCCAGAGAAAAAACACTGCACACTTTTCAAAAACGGAAATACTACCCAAGGAAAAAACACTGCACACTTCTCAAGCACGGAAATACTACCCAGAGAAAAAACTCTGCACACTTCTCAAACAAGGAAACACTACCCAGAGAAAAAACACTGCACACTTTTCAAAAACAGAAATACTACCCAAGGAAAAAACACTGCACACTTCTTAAACACGGAAACACTACCCAGAGAAAAAACACTGCACACTTCTTAAGCACGGAAACACTACCCAGAGAAACAACACTGCACACTTCTTAAACATGGAAACACTACCCAGAGAAAAAACACTGTACAGTTCTTAAGCACGGAAACACTACCCAGAGAAAAAACACTGCACACTTCTCAAGCACGGAAACACTACCCAGAGAAAAAACACTGCACACTTCTCAAGCACGGAAACACTACCCAGAGAAAAAAACACTGCACACTTCTTAAGCACGGAAACACTACCCAGAGAAAAACACTGCACACTTCTCAAACACGGAAACACTACCCAGAGAAAAAACACTGCACACTTCTTAAGCACGGAAACACTACCCAGAGAAAAAACACTGCACACTTCTTAAGCACGGAAACACTTCCTAGAGAAAAAAACACTGCACACTTTTTAAGCACTGAAACACTACCCAGAGAAGAAACACTGCACACTTCTCAAGCACAGAAACACTACCCAGAGAAAAAACACTGCACACTTCTTAAGCACGGAAACACTACCCAGAGAAACAACACTGCACACTTCTCAAACACGGAAACACTACCCAGAGAAAAAACACTGCACACTTCTCAAACACGGAAACACTTCCCAGAGAAACAACACTGCACACTTCTTAAGCACGGAAACACTACCCAGAGAAAAAACACTGCACACTTCTCATGCACGGAAACACTACCCAGAGAAAAAACACTGCACACTTCTTAAGCACGGAAACACTACCCAGAGAAAAACACTGCACACTTCTCAAGCACAAATACACTACCCAGAGAAACAACACTGCACACTTCTCAAGCATGGAAACACTACCCAGAGAAAAAACACTGCACACTTCTCAAGCACGGAAACACTACCCAGAGAAAAAACACTGCACACTTCTCAAGCACGGAAACACTACCCAGAGAAAAAACACTGTACACTTCTTAAGCACGGAAACACTACCCAGAGAAAAAACACTGCACACTTCTTAAGCACAAAAACACTACCCAGAGAAGAAACACTGCACATTTTACAAGCACAGAAACACTACCCAGAGAAAAAACACTGCACACTTCTTAAGCACAGAAACACTACCCAGAGAAAAAAACACTGCACACTTCTTAAGCACGGAAACACTTCCCAGAGAAAAAACGCTGCACACTTCTTAAGCACAGAAACACTTCCCAAAGAAAAAGCACTGCACACTTCTCAAACACGGAAACACTACCTAGAGAAACAACACTGCACACTTCTTAAGCATGGAAACACTTCCCAGAGAAAAAACACTGCACACTTCTCAAGCATGGAAATACTATCCAGAGAATGACTGCCTTCACAGCTGTGGAAAATGTGAAACATGATAGCAAAGCTGTCAGCATCTTTAGAAGAAATGTCCCGTGTTCAAGCGGAATGTCAAGCTGTACACCAGAAATGCAAATATAACTAAGGTAACTCAGCTGAGAATACTTTCTCTTCAGAAATATATATGTGTTTTATGATTTTTAGTTTTAATGCAATGACACATTAGTATGCATAAATTCTTAACTGTAATTTAACTGTAGTTTCTCTTGTAAAATTATAATTAGCACATATAATGCTCTCTCACTAATGGAAATCAAATTGAATAGAAACTTTCAAAGTGTGCTAATATATTTATGATTTTATGTAGTACATATTTTGCAAGAATAAAAAATAAATATGCCTATCTGCTTTGAAATAAATCTAAAGACATTAACAGTAAGGATGCTATGGAATTAAAGTAACAAGTTAAACCATGGATTGCCCATCTCTTTTTTGATAAAATATTACAAGCACTAGTTTCAGCATTTTGCATACAAAGTTTGTCACAATTAAATATGCCCATTCTATCAGAGTACACCTACTTTAACTTTGAAGACCCAAGATAAAATATCCACAAATAAAAACTGCTATGATAGACTATTATGACATTTTATTCAGAAACATTCAACCATTATTCATGAAACTTATATATAAAAATGCATTTACATGATTACACACACACACACACACACACACACACACACACACACACACACACACACACACACACACACACACACAAAATACAGTATGAATAGCTACAGGAAATTTGAGGATTCCAATTTCACCACATGTGTCTGGGATAAGGGGGAAACAGAAACACCTAGCAAAAGCTACACAGACAAAGGAAGTGAGTGCAGACTCTGCACCTAAGAATGTACTATTATTTATTATCAGCTATAAAATAATCAAAAATCTCTAACTGTTCATCCGTCTATTTCCATTTACATTACTAGCTTTTAGAATATATAATTTCCTTACTTTATGAGTGTTGCTCATTTTGATGCCATTTCTCATCACCCATAGGTATCATAGCTGCTGTGTGTTTCTTCTTTCCTCCACTTATAAAACTTCTGACCCTCAAAACAATCCTCTACCTGCAGTATAACTGCACTTCTATTGTGTTTAGCAAATTCAGCTTTCAGAAAGACCCCTATGAGCCCTGAAATTCTGCCCATCCTATAGCCTCATGCCTATTGTCATCTCTTTCCTGACCTTTCAACCCTACCCCTAAGCTGCTTCTCCATTTGCTACAGTATTTGCACATCTCCATTATCACCAACAGTTATATCTTTAACCTGCTTTACTGAACTAAACTGCACATCTTTTGCTTCTTGAGCCTTTTTCTACCCAGCATGTGCTATGGCCCCTTTCTGCAGATACGCCTTTTCTTTGCTCCAAATCTATGAAATGCTCGACTTTCTATATTGTTTATAGTCTTAACAAAGAAGGTAAAAAATAATGGGAGCAAAGACAGAAAATCAGAGGCAACATATACGTATTACTCTAAGTCACTTAAAATTTAATAGAACAAATGGTTTTGGATCAGTGTGCATTTTCTGAACAATAAAAAGTATGAAATGGCAATTTATGGCATTATTGACCGACTGCAATCATCACACATTTACCAGAAAATAAAATATTTTGTGATGTACATGACAAAAATATGAAACAAAATCAGGGACAATTGAGAGTTACATATATGATTTATTAAGCTTGAAAGACATTTATTTCTCTGTATTCCTGTAATGAAAACAAACCGCCCATTTATTTTTTTTAACAGTCACCTTCAGTGACTTCAGAATCTCTATTTATAGTAACACTTCAGCTAACAAGCATACAAGTATATTTTCTGTCTGTTAAAACATAAAATGAATTAGGCAAATATTCTAACTCCTCATCCATCATCCACATTTTTCATTAAACGTCCATCGTGTTAAGACTTGTAATTCATCAGTCATAGTATTGACAACCCTGGAAGAGAACACGTCTTCTACAGCCAACACATATGCTTTACTGACTTTATCTTTTCATAGACAAAGCGTAGACTGGAAATCTCACATTTGGTTTTGAGATAAAAATAAGGGAAATAAGGAAAAACAGTTCTGTTCCCCAGTTTCAACTGATGTACTACCAAGGGTGTGCTAACACACTGAAATAGGATTGTATTTCTTCTATTATTTACTTCACATCTGCAGATCTCATGCTTGATACACAATTTATGTAGTCTATACCTTATTTTCCTTTCACTATTCCACCGCCATCTTCTTTTGGAAATGTTCCTTGGTCTCTTTTTTCTTGGCCCTACAAATTTTCCATTCTTCTTTCTCAGTCCATCCTTCAAAATTATGACAATAGACTTGAAGTTTATGTGGAACAAACTCAGCCTTTGTTCCCCTGATCTTTTCCCCCTTCATTTCTTCTACCTCATCTAACCTCTTATCAATAGGCTGGTACACTGGGTAAGTTCTTAAATAGCCACATGACCCAGAAGATAACTGACAAAAACTATGCAGCTACATTTAAGAATAGTTGCATGTCTTAGGCTTCCCAGTTGAGGAATACCATGTTGCATACACCATGAATTAGTTTGCCCATCCAGTCATCAAGAGTCATTTTGAATGTGTCCAATACATTGCATTGCTAGGCATGCAGAGAAAGCTTACTCCATAAGTAGGGGATTCACTGGGTTAGGACTCAATTGTGTTAACATTTTTTATTTATGTATTGGTGAAGGTTAAAGTCTTTGGTATGGGTAAATTTGGACTATGTATTTTGCATAGATACTGAAGTTTGAGCAGAGTGTGGTATTTCATAGCATGTAAGTCCACGCATACAAAGAAGCCTGCATGAGACAGAATACAGAGGGTACACCTTTAGTCTGTTTTCACTGCCTACTGAGTTTAAACCAGTAATTTCTTGTTCAGAGATGCATGCAGCCTTTTAAGATGGATGCTGTGCTTAGAGAGGTACAGGCTGAATGATTGAATGTGGGGGTATAGAAAGAAATTATGACTTCCTTACTCCTGAAAAATATGCCTTTGTAAATTTCAATGTGCTTGGTAGAAGCCTCTTCTGACATGATCGGCAGACCACAATGCTTTGCCAGAGATGGCCTGCACCTGTCACTCTTGGGATTCCAGATACTGGTTAAGGCTCTTGCCACCCATATAGTGCCTTTTTAGGCAAGGTTCAAATGACAAATTCACCACCGTAACAGGTACAAGCAAGCAAAAACTGAGGGTAATGCTACACAATGCTAGAGGTCTAAACCTCAAAATGCACTCACTTGAGACACTCCTTACGATGGAGAACATCGACATCTGTGCAGTGACAGAGACCTGGTTCAAAGCTCCAGAGAGCACCCCTGCATTACCAGGCTATAATTCATACCACACCTTTCGGCCAGTTAACCCAGAATGAAGCACTAAAGGTGGAGACGGGTCCATATTCATTAAGGATATCCACACCTACAGGCTGGTTGCACAGCATAATGCATCCGAGATTATCCAAGTGCAACTAACTCTGGCAAGACCGCAATCCAAATTGTAGCTTGCTACAGACCCCCAACCATGACCCAGGATTCCCACTCCTCATTTCTTGATACACTGGAAAGTATTAGGGTACAACCCAACACCCTAATAATGGGTGATTTCAACTACCCCACCATTAACTGGAAAACTACTCATGTACCAACTCTTTTGCTCAACGTTTTCTGGAATTCATAAATCCCAATCCTTGGATCAACTTATTCCCACCCCCCACCAGGGGCAGCAATATCCTAGACCTGGTCATTACCAACATGGGCAACTGGTGTTCCACACCAGAGGTCAATTCCTTGTTGGTCAGATCCGACCACAAGCTAATCATCCTAGACATCCACATCCCTCCCCCACCCCCAATTAGAGAAACCACCATAAAAAACTTCTCCAAAGCCAACTTCACACTTCTTAAGACAGAAGTGGCAAACTTCATGTTACCCATGCAGACAGACAATAGAGGTACAACTGCTGAATCCTACACAAGTGCACTTTATAAGCACTTACACAAGTGCATGGATCATGCTATCCCTAATAGAACCAATATGCTATCCTCCAAAAAAAGGAAGCCAATCTGGTGGTCCTCTGCCATAAACAAACTCTACAACAGAAGAAAGAAACTGTTGCAAAAAAGAGTAAAATCCCATGACTGGAGGAACTCCCTGGTCAACCTCAGTAAGAAGCTGAGATCCCTCATAAAATCCTCCAAAGCTAGTTACGAAAACAAAATTGCCACTGACTCTAAAGACAACCACAAAGCATTCTATAGCTATGTCAGGAATCTCGATGGCAACACTCAGATTTACTCTGAGTTACAGCACAATGGCACTAAATATACAGAACCAACTGATATTGCCAACATCCTGGCAGATAGGTACAGTGCTAACTTTACCCCCCTCTCACCCTCTAAAGGGCCCATCTCTATACCGGAAGAATGCAAAGTTCCTGTAATCATGGCTGCATAGGTAAAAAACACACTCTCCAAAGCCAAGAACACAGCATCCATGGGACCTGACAATATCCCAGGCTGTGTTCTACACAAACTACAGAATGAACTGGCACCCTACATAAGTACCATGTTCAATCATAGCCACACCTCAGGCTTTGTGCCCACTGAATGGCACACCGCAACAGTTATCCCACTCCACAAAGGAGGAGCCATGACTGACCCTGGGAACTACCACCCCATAAGCCTGATGAGCCTGGTCTGCAAGGCCATGGAACATATCATCATGGAACTCATAAATAAAGACATTGTAACTCTCCAAACTCTAGACCCTGCCCAGTTCGGGTTTGTAAAAGGCAGATCATGTCTCCTAAACCTGACTGACTTCTTTGAAGCAGTCACCAAAGACATAGATGAGGCTAAGGTGGTTCACACAGCTTATCTAGATCTTGCCAAGGCTTTCAAAACCATCCCCCACTCTGGAATTATAGATAAGCTCACTAAACTAGGTATAAATCCCTATGTCACAAGATGGGTTGCCAACTGGCTCATGGACAGAACCCACACTGTGAAAGTAGTAGACTCCAAATCCGACCTCAGACCAGTGACAAGCGGAGTACCACAGGGTTCAGTCCTGGGTCCTCTCCTGTTTGGTATCTACTTCTCTGAAGCACAGACTAACACAGAAGGTCTTTGGCTAACAAAGTTTGCAGATGACTGCAAACTAGGAGCCATAATGGAAACTCCTAATGATGTGGACATATTACAAAAGGGCCTCACTGAGACAGATGCCTGGTGTCAAAGCCATGGCCTCAAGCTCAATGCCAAAAAGTGTATTGTCATCCCCTTAGGTAAAAACTCTGTACCCATGAACTACCACAACTCTGTACCCATGAACTACCACATAAGTGGCAGTCTACTTAATGCCGAAAGTGTGATAAGAGACCTCGGGACACAGGTGGACAGTAGTCTCTCCTTTGATAATCACATCACCACAGTGGTCAGAAAATCCTTCTACATGGCTCACCTCATCACAAAAGGTTTCTCATCCAAAAAAAGAGGTCATTGTTCCCCTGTACTCATCACTCATTACACCCATTATGGAGTACAACGCCCCTTTTGGTATGTACCTCACAAGACATCTACAACAACTGGAAAGGCCACAGAAATACCTCACAAAGAGGATTACTGGCCTCAAACAGATGCCCTATGCAAACCGTCTCAAAAAACTCCAGCTTTACTCCGTCGCATATCGCCTACTCAGAGGTGATCTCTGCCTAACATACAAAGCTATGTAAAACCCAGAGCTGTTGGACATGCTTCATTAAAGAAATCCCAATCCCTCTGAGATACACGCTCTAGGGAGCTAAACCTTGTCACCACAATTAAAAGAACATGCTGGAGGGATAGATTCCTGTCCCAGAGACTTCCCATACTCTGGAACAGACTACCTATCTATGTCAAACAGAGCTCCTCATTAGCACTCTTCAAGAAAAATCTTGATGATTGGATGGAAAATAGGAAACTCACCCCAGGGATCACTTCTGTGGCTCTGCTCGACAGGGGCACAGGAAAATAATTTTCTTGGGTGGCGAAAGCCAGGGTACCTTTTTGGCTAGGCTTATATAGGCCCTAGGGCAAATAGCCTAGTACCTACCTATGAACCTATGAACCTATAACACTGGCACACGATTGTCAGAATTAATGATGAAGGTATGCACATCCCAGATGACTGAGTTGAAGTCAACAGGGCAGTGTTTTTGGTATTGTAGTTAGTGGGGAATTTGAGCTTGCCAAATAAAACCACAGTACACTTTTGTCAATAAGCTTATTCCCATGGACAGTGCACCAGGCATTAATTTGACAGAGCCATACAACACCTAAAATGACCTGGTTGGCTTTGTCTGGTGCTGAGCTGTAATGTCAGAGATACCTGAGAAATGCTTCACAATGTAGCTTCACATTTTGACATAAGCTAATCTAACTGGCACAATAAAAAGGTATGCCCTTCTTGATGCAAACAATGGACTTGTTGTGTAACACTTTCAGCATGATGCCTCAAGGGCAACAATGGCACCACTGCAGCTCAGTGGCAACTTCTCTGTCTCATTGCTCTCAGGTATGGGGTTCATTCCCCGAGTCCAGTCACTGTCTGTGGGATGTGCATATTCTCTCTATGACCTAGTGAATTTTCTGTGGATATTCTATTTATATATATATATATATATATATATATATATAAATATGGCTAAAAAGGCTGTAAAAAGAGTAGCTCATTTACTCAGGTTGACAAATAAATAAAATTATAATAAATTCTGATTGTTCAATATGCAGGACTATATGCCTTGCCTAATATGCAGTATTGAGGTATTACCACTGATCTTCCTGAGAGACCTCTCAGATGTCCATGTTTTGGAGGAACATTCCCATTGTCAGACTTGATTTACCCCTGCACAAAATGTCCCAATTTTTGGATGTAGATCCCTCCTGTCAGGCTTGATTTACCTGCTATCCAATTTTCTGAATCCCACTCATCCTATGTGATTTGGAAGCTGTCTAGTATACAGGAGAGTTCACTACCTGACCAACATACTAGTGACAACAATAATGTTAAGAAAGATGACACACATAGTACATCTCCCATTTTTTTAGGGAAAAAATTAATTACCTAATGTGGTAAACGTTTTGCAATACAGTTCATTAAAGTTTACAAATTTTACATATTTTCCTTGATAATGTGCTTATATTTTTCCATCATTTTGTCACTCAGTTTTCTAAACTTGTGTTTCCAAGTAATGCCCGACATTCCTGCTGGAAGTGGGAAGAGGTATGTGCTATTTAGTATTAAAATTCTATGCTATTTAGATGTCTTAAATTTTTAGGTGAATATTCCTACTTTTCAAGGGCCTTTGTTCCTATATTTGGTGTCTGAAGGTTGAAAAGTATGCTTCCTGTCAATACATCACAATAACAAAGAAGCACTAATTAATGTAGTGCTAATTAATATGTAAGCATTAAGCATTAGCAACCGAAAGAGTGCACTGAAAGAGAAATTCTGAACTTTCCTGCATTACAGATGTGATGTCTATTACCCTGCTGAAATCTACTTCATGGATGAGTGGTAGATTTTGCTAGTTACCTTGTTTAATGTCACAACATAGTAGAACAGTGCAGATCTTATATGCAGTTCGTTATCCGAGTGGCTTCATTGACCCTGTTTAATGACTCAGCTCAGTAGATATGACGATCCTGCATATAATACATTGATCTGTGACATCAATTACTTATTCTAATGACACAGTAGATAGGAATGGGGAAACAATGCCTACTTTACACTAATAACATCATGCGTATGACCCAGCCTAATGACAATAGAGTAGAAAGGTTTATCCAATCTGTAAGCTATTAATAATGTATTCATCTCTTTTTCTAATGACAAAATCCAGGGTAACAGGAAGAGCTCCTCACAAAATGCACTAAGCAGGAGATGTCAGGAACTTTTCTTGATGACAGCCAAAGAGAAGTCTCTAGCATGAGATTCCCTGGGAATCAGCCTAGGTGCCACTGTTAACAGGTCTCCCATAAGTGCTACAATCCATATTATTCAGCCAACATTAGCATACATGCTTTTTTTCTATGAGACTGACTGATGAACAATCACACTAGTTATCAATATGTTCTATGACTGAATTCTGAGTTCTAGAGCTCAGTCATGGTATTTAGCAATGACCCACATTATTTTGCATTAGTACTGTAAGAGTAAATTAAAAAAAAAATTGCCCTCCTCTTCATTCCCATTCCCCATAAATTACTGCAATCAAGCTGATTTGCTATTTATGTAGCATCTAGTACATGCACTTGCATCCTAGTAGCTTGTGACATACTTGTTCACTGCCACATTTCCTATAATTGGCAAGTGCCCTAACTTCCACTAACCCAATCCTAGTGAATTACCTACCCTTCCTACCATCCAACCCTACTGAACTGACGGCCCTGTCTGAATCCTAACCAGAACACTCCTCTCCCTAAACCTAAACCCCCAGATCACTCCCTAAATCTAAAGTGCTACTCCCGTTCTCTAAAGGTAAAGCCCCAATTGCCCCTAACCCCAAAACTCCACTCCCACTTCTTAAACTTAAAACTGCCTTTCCACCTCTTAAATTTAAAGTCTATGATTCTTTCCTAGCTCTAAAACTCCCGTTCTTTTCCCTAAACCTAAAACGCCCTTCCCACTTCCTAAATGTAAAGAACCCAATTACTCCCTAATCATAAACTCGCCACCCTAAATCTAAATCCTACTCCTAATCACTGTCTAAAACCATAACCTGCACTCCCACCTCCTACTCCCTACTTGATGTTGCCCTTTAACCCTTCACAAACTTGACTACTGAATTTGATGAGGTATGGCAGCCATGGGGAGAGAGTACAGCTGGCTTACCTAAATATGTAGCTGAGTTAGTGTGCAAGTGTGCAAGCTACAAAATGCCCTAGTCCTTGGTTGCAAGATAGTAGTTATTCAGGTACCTGGGACTCATGTGGTTGTAGTAGAATAACTGACATGAACTAGTCACAAGTATTTGTACTTTGAACTTTGGCTTTTCCTACTAAGGGATGGGGCAGGCTGTCGGTGAGTAATACTTTCTTTTTAAAATGTTTTCTTTAAATTGAATTGCTTTTGTTTTCCAAAAGTATATTTGATTATTCCCACTTGACCTCTTTTTCACTTTCAGATGGTTTCATTGTTTCTAACCTTCCTAGCTGGCATACCTCATCCCTCCTGCCCCATTACACAATGGCACAAACTAGATATCTAATCATGCAGTATATAATTTGCTTGCTGTTCAAGTTGATTTTAAACTCTGACAATGTTAAAGAGAAAGAAAAAAACTATGTAAGTTTTGCTAATTTTTTGCAGCATACATGCTAGTAATAGTTGTAGCAGTAGTAGTAGTAGCAGGAAAGGTAACAGTAGTAATAATAGTAATAGTAGTAGTGCTAGTACTAGTAATGATAGTAGTAGTAGTAATAGTAGTAATAGTAGTAGTGCTAGTAGTAGTAATGGCAGTAGGGCTAATAGTAGTAGTGGTAGTAGTAGTAGTAGTAGTAGTGCTAGTAGTAGTAATGATAGTAGTAGTAGTAATAGTAGTAATAGTAGTAGTGGTAGTAGTAGTAATAGTAGTAATAGTAGTAGTAGTAATAGTAGTAATAGTAGTAGTGCTAGTAGTAGTAGTAATGGCAGTAGGGCTAATAGTAGTAGTGGTAGTAGTAGTAGTAGTAGTAGTACTAGTAGTAGTAATGGCAGTAGGGCTAATAGTAGTAGTGGTAGTAGTAGTAGTAGTAACAGTTGTAGTAGCATTTTATGCTTCTAGCTAATTTAGTCTCTTGTTAGTCCTTTTAAGGGCTAGACAGACCTATTGTGTTGTCTCACCTATTGTGAGACGAAACAGTGTTTTAATTTTTGTTTAAATACTGCAGTGGGTGGAGGGTTCTTTTCTTACTACCCAATCATTGGCTTGCAGAACCTTCTATTTAAATAGTTCATTTTGAGTGGATGTGAAATGAGCACACACATTAATGTGAAGAAGAAATTATGTGCTTTTGTGTTAAGCTGGTTGGTTGGTTGGTAAGTTAACAATTTTTTTTCTCTTTGCTCTTCTTTTATATATCTTCAATGGAGGAGACAGACAAGTTTTGTTTAGATGACCTTATACCTGGGACCTTTTTGACAGAGTGCTCGGTTTGTAAGATGTTTGGAATTTTATTGGATGGATGGGATAAGGATGAGTCTGTTTGTCAGAAGTCTATGGAGTTAAAGAAATTAAGTGGTTTGGTAAGTTTATAATTTGATAAAGATATGACATACAAGTTGATTTTAATGTGTCTTTGCAAGAGATGTTTCCAGAGAAGACAATCTTAAAAATTAAGCAAACACAGAAAAAAATTCAAAGGAGATGGGTGGTATTGAGTTATGTCCAGTCTAGGTCAAAAATGAGATGACATTTAGTAAAGATCTTAATACACAGGAAATGTATATTTATCATGTGCTGTTAAGGTGGTTGTAAAAAATGAAAATCTGGTATCAGTATAAGGGAAGATGAAAATTTTGAGGTGAAATGTCTGAAAAGAGAGTTGTCAAAAGATGCATTAAGTAAGTTTTGTTGTTAAGAAGAATTGACATAGGGATTTGGGGAGTCCTGTTAATGGGTGGGATGTGTCAGGAAACCAAACCAAATATGTAGTTAGGGAGAATGCTAAAACTGGTAAAGAAGGTGAAGTTTTAATTATTGGCGATTCATTATTAAGAGAGATAAAGAATATTCTTCCTAAAGCTTCCAGGTCCATAATATAATTTTCATGTATGACTGGATATAAATTATTAGATATTAATAAGACCTTGAAGAAATTAATTGGTGAAAAAGTAAGGTATGATATAATGATAGTGACTGGAGGTGCAAATTATGTGGATAAAATAGTGTTTGTCACTTGAGAAAATTGTGAAAGAGTTAATTGAATTTAGTAAAGAGAATGGTTTTCAGTTGGTTTTGATTAATGTTATATCATCTCCAAGATTTGTAAGCTTAATAAATAAGGTTGCTAGGAACTTCACAAATTGTATTAGGAGGGAATCATTAAAATCTAATTCAGATTGTTTTTGGTTATGGGAGGAGATGAAAGTTAACAAAGTATGTTTAAGTCATCAGAGAAATAGATTTTTGTTTGATACACTCACAAAGTATGTTAAAATTATTTTTATATGGAATCTAGATATTTAAAAAAAAACAGGGGTGATATGGGAAGTTGTTAAGGTTTTATGTGTGTAATGCAAGAAGTCTGAATAATAAATTCCAACAACTACAAGCTGTGTTCTCACTTTATTTGTTAGTTGTATACTACCTGTGTATAAAATTATGTTGATCTAGTTGTATACTACCTATGTTTTGTATACTACGTATGTATAAAATTCTATTGATCTAGTTGTATACAACCTATGTTTTGTATGCTAGCTATGTATAAAATTCTATTTTCATTATTGTACTGAGGAGCTTTTCTCCCCAAGCTGGAAATAGGCCCTAAAAGGCCTGGTGGACTTTCCTAATTAACAAATTGCAAATAAATACATACATAAATAAATAGAAACAAGGGGTCTATATTATAGCATCAAAGTTTTTAAACTTTGAATGCTATAATATCGACCCGTTTTTGTAGAAAACTGAAAATAGCAAAGACACGGAATTTTGAAATCTTACCTAGGGTAAGATTTCAGTTGTCCATTCAATGGCTTTGCTATTTACTCTACTGTGGTGGGAAGGTTACAGACCAGAGTAAGGTAAGTATGCAAACGGAGGATACGGACTGGGCTAAGGTAAGTGTGGGAACGGATCGGGGTAAGGTGAGTGTGCGGTAGTTAGGGGCTTTAGGGTTAGGGAGTGGGTAAGGTGAGTGTGCAGTAGTTAGGGACTTTAGAGTTAGAAAGCGGGTAAGGTGAATGTGCGGTAGTTAGGGACTTTAGGGTTAGGGAGCAGGTAAGGTGAGTGTGCAGTAGTTAGGGACTTTAGGGTTAGGGTTGCGTTAAGGTGAGTGGATAGGTAGTAGTGTAGAGTTAGAAATATGGTTTTGTTAAGTGTATGTGTGTGGCTTATTTATTCTGGTGTGCTTATGTTGTGTGTTTGTGTTTTGGAAAAGTGAATTTTTTCCCTGGGAAAAAATTCACTGTTCTGAATGTTCGATATTTTGTGGTTTAGATATTTTAGGTATGATGAAATAGTGTTCGCTATTTAAATTGCACGATAGGGTAATATAAACACGGAGCAAGGGCTAGTTTAGAATTTTATGATATTTTAGTAAAATAGACTTGGCTTTTAGATAAGTGAAAACTTTGCTATTTCCATATTATATGGGCTTTCATAATTATATACAATAAAAAAGGAGAGGTATTTATGTAAACAAGAAGTTGCATGCAGTATTATTAATGTTGGTACAAAATTTGAAATAATCTCAATAAGATTAGTTCATCAATGCAGCAATATAAAGAATTGTCTTTTTTACAGGCCAGCAAATCAGAACAGGAAAATGCCTTAGTTCTTAATTTTTGTATGATTTTGACATCTGGGAATTTGAGTGCTGCCAAGATAAATTGTGAAGGGCAGGGGGTTAGAAAAGTGCAATAGTGTGATGAATAAATTGTCTCATTTTAGTATCAAACAAGGGTATACTCATATTTGTAAAATACTATGCTAACACTTTTTTTTACTATGCAATGAGGAGCTTTTCTCCACAGGCCTGAAACTGGCCTTTCTGGCTCAGTTGGACACTTCCGGTACACAAATGTAAAATAAATAAATTAATTAATTAATAGTAAAGAAAGCCACTAGGGATTCTAAGATTGATTTGTGTGCTATGTGGGTTAGAGATGTCATCTGAGTTACAAGGCTCTGATCATATAAATCTGTTATGGATATATGGTGGAAATGTTTTTAAATGTTAGGTAAATGTAAGTTATATGAAGGCCTTTTAAAGAACTGACTTTATAAGCAAGGAATGAAGTTTTGAGAATATGGAATTAGGAAGAAATTATGAGTGGTAAAACTGTTACTGAAAATGCTTAATTTTTATGATTATATTACAAGATGATAAAAAAAATATGTATCTTTGGCTAGGAAAAAAAGTGTAATAGTTGGTTGCCATGGTGGAATAGATCTTTAGAAATAGCAAGAAAAAGGAAAAATATTATTGGAAGAGGTATAAAAGAATTAATAATTAAAAGAGGAGAATGATATAAAGCATCTAGTGGGGTATTTAGGAAGCGTATATACTTAACTAGAAGTACTTTTGAAAAAATATAGCAAATCATACATTGGGTAATATAAAAGCTTTCTTTAAATATTTGAGACATTATAAGAAAGAAACTCATGTTAGATATAATTTAGTATTAGATGAATGCCCAATTATAGATTCAAAAGAGCAAACTCAGGTGTTTTTGGAGGAATTTACTAGATATTTAATTAGCGATAATAGTGATGTAACTGAAGTTGACATTAATAATATAGATAATTGTAAACAGCAGATGCAGGGTAGTATCCAATGAGACGGAGCCTGAATGATGAAAAATTATTTACTAAATCCAATAATCAAAACGAAGTACAAATACACGTAAAATCACAATATAAAAAATAAATAAAAGAAAAAGTTTAGCGCTTTCGTCAATACTCAGACTTCTTCAGAACAGTAAATTTCTGGCTAATAACTCCTTAAATACACACATAACCAATTAAGAAACTTCACAGGAAGTGCAAAGTGATAGTAAATTCCCCCACTATTTGCATACACACAAAATGTTAACTAACCAAATGCTAAATCAATAATCCCACATATAAAAAATATTATGAGGCAAAAATACTAATGACGGTATGAATAATTCATAACATAAATAACTGTTTAAGTTTCAAAAGTGATGCTATAGAAATTCTGTCATTGAGACCTGGAGGGGACCTGGCCTGGGCACATTAGATCAACAAATCCACATGTTTAAAACTTTACTATTTAAATACAAGAAAATTAAGTTAGAGAACGAGTACCTAACTGAATGTATCAAAAGGGAGCAAGTCCCTAAGGGACTACGAATGTTGAAATACCCAACTGGGTTGGAAAGGGATTCATATCTTTACAAAGAACTTTTGGGATTTTTTAATAGACAAGGCTGTGAATTGTTACGTTTTGTCATTGTTGATAACAATAAGAAAATGGTGTCACTGTTAAGAGAAATTAATCAGGTAGATGTCAACATCAAAAATGATTTATTGTTTAAATCTAAGAAAAATGTTTTTAATGCTGTGTTTGATACTGTTCATAATGAGCTCAGTGATTTAAAAGGAAGAAAGGAAAGGAAGTTATGTAGGGATAAAACGGATTATGAGAAGGGTGTGGCTTACCTAGACTCCCCCAAGAGGACAACTTAATCAAACTAATGGTAATTATAACACTTATACGTTATGACAAGCTTGTGAGACACAAGATGAAGATAAGGAAGGAGAGGAAGTCCCTTTAGAACAAGCCCCCCTCAGAAGATCGGAGAGGTTGATCAACCAAAGACAGATGAGATCGAACTATTACAGTCCTCGATCTGTATCACGGAGAGGGAGGGGGGGTGGAACAACTACCGAAGATAAGCAGCCCATCATACACTGAGACTGAGAATGAGACCATTTCAATTGCGACTAATGGTCTGGGTGACTTCAGTATTTATAATTACAGTGGACTTACTGTCACTAGGGAATGGGCCAACTTTCTATCTAAAGGAATGAACTTTGTGCCTACTAGTAAGGGCAATATAGTAGATGTTATGTTACAGTTAAAATTATTCATAAGGAAATTAAATCTAGCATTATTTTATCATGACAGTAATTTTACACATGGCTCAAACCTTAGGAGACCAAGTACCTTTCAACCTCCCAACCACCCTCTGGTACAAATATTTGAGGTTCTATGTGAAAATGACATTAGAACACGATTGGGCAATAGGTATAATGACTCACCCATAGACAATCTAGAAGTAGAGGAGAAGGTTATTTTGAGTGAAAGTTTACATCAGACTAATATCAGACTCATGAAACCGGACAAGGGTGGGGGCTTGGTCATTATGAATACTGATTATTACAATAGTAGAATGTTTGATATACTATATAGTGAAGTTTACACCGAGACCTCATGCAATGAACTAAACATAGCATATCATAACATTGACTTAGAATTGGTGCAACTTCTACTGAATGGACAAATTACACTAGATATACACAACTACCTTTTAACCAAATATCCTAGGATTCCCACCATATTTGGAACACCAAAAATTTATAAATCAATACATAGTCCACCTTTAAGACCCATTGTAGATGCTAAAGCCTCAAAAACATTCAGTATAGCAAAATATGTTGATAGTATGACTAAGGGGGTTCTTGATAATCGGATTACTATAATTAAGGACTCATGGGACTTCCTTGGTAAGGTCAATCAGAGTATGTATGATAGCAACCTCATCCTGGTGACTATTGATGTCTGTGACCTCTTTTCAGTTATACCACATGAAATAGGTCAAGACTGGTTTTATGAGTTTCTATGTAGTAATTCGTCATTGAATCATGATATCATCCTGACCATTCGTACTTGTATGGAGATGATTCTGGACAATAATTTCATCACATTTGAAGGACATTTATTTAAACAAAGACTTGGAGTTGCCATGGGTGGATGTTGTGCACCAATCTTTGCCAATATTGTCTTAGCACATTGGGAAGATCAATACATCTTTAACTCCGAATTCAGGACTTCATGGGTATTGTATGATCAATACCTTGATCATATTGTCCTGTTTTGGAATTGCTCGTATCTCAATAGTACTACCAGTTTTTTGAGATTTACTATGGTCAAGGAGTTAGACTATATTCATTATTTGGATATCACTATAAAGAAAGATTATGTTAATAATTGTTTTATTTCTCAACTATATAGGAAACCAACCTATTCTAACACATTATTACATTTTATTAGTGCACATCCTTTGCACCAGAAGAAGGCCCTAGTTAAGGGCCTATGTGTTAGATTGGCCAGGATGGTGTCTGATTTACATGATTTTGCCAAGGAATGTGACAATCTGTCCAATATGTCTCAGAGAAGAGGTTACCCAGAGCCCTTTCTGTCAAATATCATACAGGAGGTTAAAAATAAGAGGATCAGTGGACATTTTAGAGCCCTATTGGGTAATAGGGATGACCACAACAATGAGAGGTACAATAATATTAATTTTACACATGCATTAACACTTACATATTCTGCAGATTTTGGAGAAATCAAATATATAATACATAAATACTGGAAGGTTTTTGACAATGACATTGGGGTCTTGGATAAGATAGGCAATAGACCCACTATAGTTTATAAAAAGAGTACATCAATCAAAGGACTACTTGAAAAAGGTAAACCTAATTCCACTAGAGGTGGCACGTATAAATGTGGTAGATGTTCCCAGTGCCCTTTTATGATGGATACGGACAAATTTAAACTTAAGAATTTTGGATCCATCACTAATAAAAAGAGAATGTTTTGTTATACTAAGGGGGTTGTTTACATTGCGGTATGTAAAAACTGCCAAGGTTATTATGTGGGGAAAACAAAAAATGCTTTCAGACTTAGAGTCTACCGACATTTATATGACATCAAGCAGAAAAATATGAAGAACGCTTTATTTAGGCATATTAGTGACCAAAGTAATCATAGTTTTAGTTTCTTCATTCTTGAACAAGTTGATTTGGGACAAAGGGGTGGACCTGTTGAGGAATATTTTCATTGAGTTAAAGTGGCAGATCAGACTGAATGCGTACTCCCCTCCATGTCTCAATGACAGAATTTCTATAGCATCACTTTTGAAACTTAAAGTTATTTATGTTATGAATTATTCATACCGTCATTAGTATTTTTGCCTCATAATATTTTTTCTATGTGGTATTATTGATTTAGCATTTGGTTAGTTGACATTTTGTGTGTATGCAAATAGTGGGGGAATTTACTATCACTTTGCACTTCCTGTGAAGTTTCTTAATTGAAAGGAAATGATGTGGGTTAACAGGTTACTAATTGGTTATGTGTGTATTTAAGGAGTTATCAGCCAGCAATTTACTGTTCTGAAGAAGTCTGAGTATTGACGAAAGCGCTAAACTTTTTCTTTTATTTATTTTTTATATTGTGATTTTACGTGTATTTGTACTTCGTTCTGATTATTGGATTTAGTAAATAATTTTTCATCATTCAGACTCCGTCTCGTTGGATACCACCCTGCATCTGCTGTTTATTTTAGTTTTTGTTCTACTTACTGAATATAGATAATTGTCCTATGATCAATAGGATTACATTTGCTATTGATGTTAAAAAGATTAATTTGCATATCACAGCAGGATGGCTTGAATGTTTTCTTTTTGGTAAATATTGTACTAAGTTTATTACCATGTATTCTTAGACTTTTTTATGAATCTTTATTTATTGATTATGTCCTTAGTATTTGGAAAGAAGCATACATGTCTCCATTGTTTAAAACTGGTGATGCAGCTAAAGTGTGCATTTATAGGCCCATTAGTTTAACTAGAATTTTGGGTGAGAGGTTTGAAAAGGTAGTATCAAGTTTAATGTTGGAAGCTTTGAAGTTTAATCCAGATGTTACTTAGCTTGGCTTTATCTTAGGTAGATCATATGTTACTAATCTTTTGGATTTTTGATTATTGAGTAGAGGAGGCCTTGCAGGGTGGCTTTCCTGTAGATGTGGTATATTTTGATATGGCTAGAGCCTTTGATGCCATTCAGCATAAGGAGATTTAAAGTCTATGGCAAAGAAAAATATTAATGTTTACTTGATAAGGTAGATGAGTGGTATCAAAACAGAGTATGTACAGTAAAAACTGAAGATAAATTGTCATATTGGAGAAGATAAATACAGGTGTTCCCCAAGGGAATGTATTAGGACCAATATTTTTTGCTATGTCAGACTTTCCACAATCAGGTAAAATATGGTTTAGTAAGTATGCTGATGACACAAAAATAGGATCTATTGTTTCATCAATGGATGATCATAAGATCTTGCAAACTTAGCTTGATAATGTGATCAGAATAAAGTAGCATGAAATTTAATGTTGAAAAAACAAATACATGTGTATTTGGGTCTAATAATAAAGAATATCATTATGCAGTGGATAATTTATTTTTTGCAAAAAGTACAAATAATAAGAGATTTGGGAGTCAGAATTGATGGATCATTAATTTTTGTACATGTAGCAGTACTAAAAGTGCAGTCAGCAGTAGAATTTTAGCTCTGCTCCTACCTCAGATCACAGCGCTTCAACAACAATAATCACCATTTTGTGGCTGGAAGAGTACTCATCTCTCTCTGAATGAAAGTTTTGCATACAATTCAGAGAAAGACAGCTATTCTTTCAGTGATGTATTAGCTATGGATGGGTCTTTGCAGGCAGATCATGTGACTGCTATGTCACAGAAAATGAACAAATACTGATTCCCAGCCACTCCTCTCACTCCTCTTTTGATTCCTGACTGAAACATATATAAAAAAAAAACATCTTTATCCCATGTTGATGGGGAATGTGAAGTAAGCAGACATTTTCAGATGCTGCACATGCAGCAGCTGAAGCTTTGCAAGATACAACACTATTGTATTTTTTTCTTTCAGTCTGTCTCTTTCTCTGTCTGTCTTTTATCATTAAGAGTTGTTTATATTTGCATACATTGCATATCCTCTGCAGTCACAGCCTCTTTTTTTTCAGATTTTCTAAATGAGTTTCATATTATTAAAATTTGATTGATGGGTGGTTAATGCAGCATTTTCTTTAAAATGAGCCATAAAATGCTTCACAGACCATGCAGATCTACAACAGTCATTGGGTCTACTTCAATTACACTGAATAAGGGCATTGTCTAAGGGAGATTTTACTGGCTTTATCCTTTATAGTCAGGAGAAGTAACTATCAGCACAATAGTTTAATATGGGTGAATTCTGTTCCCTGCAGTCCTCTCTTTTCTCTTGGATTGGCAGAAATATACTTAAAATTCTTTATTTGGTACTCTTGGCTAGAAAAAACTGGGGAAGTATACTACTGACAGGTGATTTCTTAAGCTAGCCCTATTCCAATGTACTTTATTTTATTTCTTTATATCTTTATTCTGATGTGTAGTTACTGAAGTAATAGGAAAATAGAAGGAGACTTGATTCCAGGTATATGATCACCTTGTTTTTTTCTCGGGAAGCACACATAATTTATTATAGTAAGGCTTGTTTCAGGGCTAGTGAAGCAATTTTACTGACTGAATCCTGCCTGTGCTTGGTAGCAAGCAGCCTGTATGGTAGTGTTAATCATTAAGCTATTGCTAAGAATTTCATGCACATTGTTGTTAGAAACAGCACTGAACAACAAACAACAGTGGTCTGATCCCTGTATGAGGAGGTCTGGTGGTCATTTATTTGATAAGATAAATATGAAGCTGTGGTGGATTTCTATTTTGCAGTCATCCGATTGCATCTTTAGTAGTTTCAAATGCTAGTTAGCAAGACTCACCAAGGAGGGGTTCTAGTATGAAAACAGGAGCCTGCTAATAAAAATATTATGTTTAATTGTATCTTCTGTTTAGTACATGCCTAGAAAAAAGATTACTCTACAAAACTTGGACATGAACATCAACTTTTGCTAGCACCATAAGTGATACCACATGAAATATCCATCAAGGTTGAACAGATCAAAAGACTGAATGCTAATCTACCATTTATATGCATTTTCCAGTATGGTAATTATATGAATGGGTACAAAAATTGAGATGTAGTTACCAAGGACACTATACTCATCTTTTTGCATTGGAAATATGACTGCTGTTTTCCACTGTGCACTGAGTATTCTCTGGAAAAGAGACAGAGATAGGAGGAGGCTGCTTTGGTTTGGGGGCAACATGAGTCTGTGAGTAGTGTTACACTAATGTAGATTTGAAGGTTTAGGTAGATGAATCAGTCTATTGTTTAGTCAGAAACTGTAAAAGAAAACCTGCCATGGCCAGTGGTAAAGACAAAGTAGAGGCAGGTATTTCTGTAGGGAGACCACGTGAGCTAAAATGGTTCTTTTTAGGGGAATCCCCTGTGATGACTTGGTTTAGCTGATGCTATACTTTTAGAGAGTGTGAACAATACAAAAGCTAGAAGGGATTCTTATTAGAATTATCAGATCTTTGCAAACAGAAGCTTTGGTACATGTGCCTTTATTGTCAAGTTCTGACATTTTGCATTATACTCAATTTTTATTGTAGTTGCTGTGGTGAACTTTTGTTTATCATGGGAATCTTCTTTACTGGGTTGTTATTACATCAAAATTAAAACACATACAAGCGCGCGCGCACACACACATACATACACACACACACACACACACACACACACACACACACACACACACACATATATATATATTCTACTACAAAATATTGTTCTATATACAACATAGCACAGCTAACATGCAGCTAAAGCAGTTGAGTCATTTTCATCAGAGGTTTGCACTGAAACAAGGCTAGAATATTAGTCTTTTGTATGTTTGTGTGTTACTTTTGTAGCTGGGCATCCTGTTATTATTTTCTGAGAGTTTCATAATGTAATGTTGAAGGGGCTGAGATACTGCTTTTTGTATATGAATATGTTTTAAGGTGTTTGCTGCCATAGTCTGGCATTTTACATTATGCTCAGTTTCATTTGAAGTATTGTTTTGAAGTTTTCAGAATGCAGAACATATTAATGGCTTAGGAAACTTCTTTTCTGAGTTGATATTAGATCAGAAGTAAAAGTCTTTTATATTTTGCCAGAAAAAATACATTTTGTCAGTTGTAATATGCCATGGCTGCAATACCATACTTTTAAGCTGCTACAGCTTTGGGATCAAAGCCAGAGGTGTGCTGCACTGGAAGTTCTAATGTTAAAATTGTAGTCTCAGTTTTCAGTCTTTACTTTCTTATTTTATATTTAAGCACACTGCTGTTATTAACTGAACGTTTCATAATGAAATATCAAATGGGGTCAGAGAATGCACTACACTCAGTTTTCATTATGGGTGTTGTAATGAACTTTTACTCAGTGTGCCAAGTAAAGTAATTGCCTAGAATACATCTTTGCTGAGTTGTCATTATATTATAGGTTAGAACCCTACTTATTTCTCCTAAACTCAATTACCAAAAGAATAATAAAAAATCTGGTTGTGATATAGACCTCTGCAATATTGTTAGCATCCCTATTTCTGCTGTCTCATTCATGAATGGTTTTAAGGGGAATAATTACATCTTACTAACATATTACACAAGAAACTAACATTGTAAGTGTGTTATATAATGTTCCTTTATAATCCATTATTAGCCCTTGTTTATCCAGGCTACAACTGCATCACCTGTTTCACTGTTGTTTAGCATAATATATACTTGTTCTTTGGAACTGTGTAAAATGCCTTGTTAAAATCCAATTAAACTACAGCTTCAGGTCCTTTCTGGTCTGCTGCCTTGACTGCCACTACAGGATAAAAAAAAATGAATCATTTTGACTTGATGCATTATGTATATTATACTAAAAAAGTCCTGAAACGTGTTTCTATGCAACTATAAAATCCTAAAAAATTATTCATGTGTCACATTCTATATTTTCCACAAAATAAGTTTAAGCAATTTACATTGGGCATGATATTTGGCTTCGCCAGCTTGTATATTATTTTTGCAGAACTTGTCAGCAGCTAAAAGGAAATCCTTGATTTCATTTTGAGTGGGGAATATTGGATAAGTACTATTGCTGGTGACATTTTTAAAGTCTGTTATTATCACAGCATTTTTAAAGTGAGGTTTGAAATGTTATTGACCTGAATTGTAAAGCTCTAGTATACAACAGTTATGCTAAGCATAGATAGGAATCTTGCATTTTTTACAATACCTAAAAGTCTTATTATTTACTAGATCCAGCCACAATATGGCAGCCTCTCCCAAGCCACTTTTTTTCCATAGACACTAGGATGCAGTGCTCTCACCTCTACTATTTTCTTACCTGATAATGAACAGAGCCAGGGCTGTACTTGTTATGGAACAGTACAAGACCCACACTGTTCTACCTGGGTATGAGCCTCTTCCCAGAGCAGGACAAAGAAAGTATACAACTATGACCTGGGAGCAAGAATAAAGTCAGAGGATGAATCTACCAGTAGAAGGACTACAGTGATGACTAAGACAGAAAATCACCAAGACAGGGTGGTTAATAGGTGGGGGGATCCTGTGGCAAAAAGCAAACAAAACAAAACATATTAGTTATCACTAAATCTACCATCGCATCAGTCTATGTATTTATTTCTGTAGCATGTAGGTAATCTGAAGTTATATGTACATTTTTCTGTTTTGTGGGGTTTGATTTTTTAATAATAGCTTTATCTGGCAGTTTATTTCAAATTTCCTAAGTTTTTCTAAATTACAACTACATGGAAATTCAGCATGATGAAAAAAAAAATCAGTCAAAGCTTCTACTAGCTCAAACTTTATTAGAATTTTTGCTGGACATCAAGAACTTGTTCCATCCCTATAATGCCTTTTTATACAATGTCGGTCTTCCAAAACTTTCAAGATAACTAAACTGAATCCTGCGACCATTAAAGTATTGCTCCTAAATGCTAGAAGCCTAAAATAATCTTCACACCCACCCAGCAGGCCCTACTTACCCTAGAAAACATTGAAATATGCATTGTCACAGAGACTTGGATCAGTTAAAGTGAAAGCACTCCATCACTGCAGAGCTTCAATACTTATCGCTACTAAAGGCCCACCCCATTATACAAATGCAGAAAAGGTGGAGGTGTCTTTATATTCCTAAATAAATCACTTACAGACTCAATAGACAAGATAACAACCCAGAATTCCTCTACATCCAATGTACTGTGAACAAAATCCTTTATCACATCATAGCTAACTACCAAAAACCTTCTATGTCCCCTTCTATCCATACCTCCTACCTAACTAGCATAAAGTCCATATATATGAAACCAAACATTATTCTCCTAGGTTACTTCAACAAACGTTTCCATCCTCAAACATGTATGAAAAGATTTGTGGACTTTATTAGTACAAACCCTTTGGACATGTTAGTCTGCACTCCAACCAGGGGGATACAATTCTGGACTCGGTCCTGACCAAGATGAGGTTGCTCTTCTTCCCACCAAACTTAACTTCCTCTCTGATCAAATCTGACCATGAGTCAGTCACATTCACCATGAGACTGAAGCCTGAAGCATCCTCCAAAACTGCAGTATTCAGATACTATGCATATGCCAGTTTACTAAAACTGAATGATGACCTGGCAAAATTCACCCCCCCACCCCCCACACACCTAGTTGGTTCCATTGCTTATGCTCAACCCTTTCTTGTCAAGTTCTTTGCATGTGTAAATAGCTGTACAGATGCATTGATCCCATTAGAAACAAATGCAATGCCAAATTCATTAATAAACTCCTGTGGTGGTACCATAATATAAACAGACTCTATAGCACAAAAAAAATATATTTGCACGCAAAAATAAATCTAGCTCTCAAGAAGCCAAAAAATGCTCTTGCTAAACTAAACTAGGAACTGCACATCCTGTCCAAATCAACCAAAATCAACTATGAGGTAGGAATACCCACCCAGGAAACAGACAACCATAAACCCTCAGAAATAATCCCCAGCACTGGGTAGAGTTAATAGCAAATTATACCAACTACTCAAACCCAGAGGACATAGCCAGTCTATAAAGTTTACCCCCAACATTCCCAGATCACATACCTGAATCTATGTTCCTCCTACTCCATCTCCCAAGACAGATCTTCAAGAGACTATCCAAGCACAAGAACACTGCTTCTAAGAGGCCCAGAATATACTAGGAAGCCTACTGGCTCACCTGAAACAGGACAAATGGAGGACTTTTAGATAGATGTTCATAGGTTCATAAATTAGTACTAGGCTAACTGCCCTTGTGAGCCATTTTAAGCCCAGCCAATTATCCCTTGTGAGACACAAACCCTGCACTTTGTGTTTGTAAGGCAAACACCTTAACCATTAGGCCAACCTCCCAACTTATGACCAATACCTGAGTGTAGAATGGTACTGAATGCCTTAGTGAGATCTAGATATGTGGTATATACTGATTTCCCTCAGCCCCCTTGAACAAGGGTGGGACATCAACTGACCAAGGAAATTATAGACTCATAAGCCTGATGAGCCTCATCTGTAAGATTATATAAAGCATCATAACAGAATTATTAAACAAAGACATAGGGAGCCTGCAAACCCTCAATTCAAGCCTATTTCATTTTTGACAAAGGTAGATCCTGCCTACTCAGGCTGGGTGACTATTTTGATAAGGTTACTGAAGCAATGGCTGAGGGAAATCAATATATACCACATATCTAGATCTCACTAAGGCATTCAGTACCATTCTACACTCAGGTATTGTTCATAAATTCTCCCAGCTATATGTCAATCCCTATATAACTCAGTTGATAACAAATTGACTCACAAATTAAGACCCAGGAAATTAGAATGTGTGGATTCATGTACTCCAAAAGACCTGTCACCAGCAATGTACCCCATAACTCTGTCCTTGAACCTCTCCTTATTGGCATTTACTTCTCAGACATCAAAGCCAATGTTAAGAGTTAATGGCAGACCAAGTTTGCTGATGATTATAAACTAGATATCATTGTTAGCTCTCCAGAGGACATCTAGATCCTCCAAGATGTTTTTTTCTAAACAAATAGCTGGTGTCTAAACCATGGAATAAAATTAAATGTCAGAAAATATATAAATAGTATCCTTTGGCAAGCACAACATCCTCTGCAGCTATCAAATTGATAACACAGCCCTAAAAATTGATCCAGTAGTTATGGACCTGGGAATCTAAGTAGTGAGTGAACTATCATTCAATCACAATGTATTCACTATTGCTTTTTCATTTTGCAGGTTAATACCAAAGGTATAGGATCCAGGCTCAAGCATGTCATTTTTCCATTGTTATTTAGCATGTATTAGGCTGATCATTGATTATAATTTCCCCTTTGGCATATACCTACCCAAAGACTCAACACAACCTAAATGCCTACAGTATTTTCTCACCAATTAAATCAAGGGCCTAAATGATAAGAAACACAATGATCATCTGAAAGCCTTGTCCTCATTCTTGGTATCATACAGGCCACTAAGGTGTGACCTCTGCCCCACATAAAGAACCTTGACAGATCCTATCCTCTCAGACCTTCTGCAAATCTACAAGTCCAATGGTGGCATTATCACCCACTCAAGAGATCTTAATCTGTTTTGCAACATAAATAGAACAATCTGTATGGGATAGAGATGTAGCACAGAGAATTCTATGTCATTTGAATCATCTACCTCTCCACAAAGAATAAAACACTCATTTTACTCTATTCATATGTAATCAGGACAAGTGGATAGGAAACCACATATTCATATCTGGGGTAGTACTATTGTCCCTTATGAAAACTGGGAAAACGTTAATGTTCTGCCATTCTCTTTTTTTCATACTTAAATTATAAGGGCAACACATCTTTATGGGAATGCATGGCTAGGCTTCTAAAGATCTTGTATAGTCAACAGCCTAGTAAGAATCTATGAACCTATGAAATAAAGTGTTTTCTTGACATTCAAAGCCTTTGAAAGCTGGTAAAACACTTAATGCTGCCAAATGTAAAGTAGGCAGAAATGAAGTGTCCCTATGAAGAACAAATGGCTTTAAAGTTGTTAAATACTTTGTCCTGTCATAAGTTTTGCTTGTGAGTGAGATAAAGCAAGGTATCTAACAGCTTCAAAACAGTTTAATCTTCTGCCACTGTTTTTTCCATCTGGCATTGTCAACTGCTAAACCCAATGTGAAAACCAAACTTAAAAAGACTTAGTGATGCTTAAAAAAAGACAAACCAATTAAATACTAGAATGGCATGCAACCCAACTTTAACAAATGTTAAGCACACCCTGCGAAAGTTGTTAAGATCATGTCCCATGCTATGCTGTAAAATCTGCTTGCACAGACCAGCAAATGACAGTGGCAGAACAAAACATTTGTTTCTGCTGGCTGTTCATACCCTTAAAATGCCCCTAACTTTGTGTGAAAAAAAGTTGCTAGAATAACAGGAAGTGTGTTTGCCTGCATAACCTGAAGTGAATGCTGAAGCTGAAATGTATGCCATTATTTATTGACTTTAGACCTCAGTGGTTTGCCCAAAAACATGTATTTTATGAGGAACAGATCAAAAACACTAAGCAATAATCTGGATGTCCTGTGAAAATCTAGACAGTTGAGAGCTATACAGGTAAGTGCACCTTAAAGAACTATGTTATGCTACCTTTCTGACAGTGCTCTCTAAGTGTTTTACAGCTTTGAAAGCAGGGAAAACACTTAGCATTTTTTCCCCTTTAACTAGTAGTCATGGAGCAGATAAAGCTCCATGCACTACTAAGAATTATGATAGTCTCATCGATCATAACCCCGAATTATGGGTTCTTGATGTGAATTTCTTGGCGTCCATAGCTTGAACACATAATAAGCAGGTTATGATCGACAGCCTGACAATTTCAGACAGTTGATTATCAAGCTTGTCATTCTTCTAAGAGTATAATCATGGTGTTCCATGCACTACATTTATAGTATTGTTTATAAACTGTTAGTATGCCAATTTATAACCTTATAACTTCAGCTTTATAGTTTTATCTACTATGCAAACTTTGTAATCTATGACATGCCCTTTTCAAATGATATGCACATTTTTTGTTTAATTGAAATGAATTATATTTGTATATTTGTTTATGGTCGTGTCAAAAAGGTTTACTTAGTTTTGGGAACTTTTTCTATAAAGTTTTCTGTCTTATGATTCCTGAGAGTGGCCAAATTGCATCCTCTTTAGACCAGTCTACCAGTTCTGTTACCATACAATGTGAAAGCTGTGCTAACTGCAATAACTGGGAGTTCACTTGTAAAACAATTTAAATTATTTTGCAGAATTAAAATGTAAACACAATGAAACAAAACTCAGTAGAAGCCACAGTACACAAAAGACACCTGATGAGATTCTAGTGCATTGCTTATATTTGTAGGCTAACACATTGGTCACTATAATGTATTCTCATAAACATGACTGTACCTAGTATGTAGAAAGACATAAGGCAGGTGTCATCACTAGTGAAGGGGTCGTCATCATTGCCGTTATTATGACTGCAAGCAGATATGGAGTGTTAACACTTGGGACAATATGAGTGAGGCACAAAGGAATAAATAGAGTTGGATTTAACTGTACTGTGAATGTAATTCAGCTTCAGCAACTTACTGGCCAAGAAGAAACTGCCTACTGGGTATTTGTTAAGAAAAATTACTAACCTCGAAAGGGAGCCTGTTATCTTCCTTGAAATATACACGTCTCCATCCTGCAAGGCTCAGCTCCATTTAACCGGTAACTGGAGTGCCTGCACAGGTACATTTTGCTTAGGATTTGCAGACCCACAGTTGCAAAATGATGATGTGATAACAGAATGCATGTTGTACATTCACAAAACAAGCATCAGTTTTCACTCAAAAATCAAAAGCATGTATTGTATTAAGTAAGACCAATGCAAAATAGCAGAATAAGTTTTTGAGAACATGTTCCATTAACACAAGTTTAATATGCATTATACTTTGTTTGTTTTAGACCATTGTCTTGTATTCTGCTTAGTAAGTACTAGTACAGAGTGGGGCCTAGACCACTCCACACCTTTATTTAAAAATATAGTATCATCTACTGACTTATAGGAAAAACTGTGGAATGCTTTAAAATGTTTCATTAACACAAGAAAGAAACTCCAGTGACTACTGCTGTCTTTTAACTATGGTTCAAACACTGTATTTATCCAAAGATTAGACAGTAAAAAAATATTTTCATTGTATGAATTGTTTTTGATATAGCATTTAATATATTTGCATTAACTGGAATCAAGTCAAAAAATAAAAGTGTCCCCGAAATATGTTTATTTTATCACTGCTCACTTGTAAGAATGCCCCAGACAGTTAGAAAATACGGGATATCAAACATTCCCATACAAAGCTGCATGTACTAACTGCATTCTGCCTGCGTCTGTGAATTTAAAAAGAGAAGATGATCTTAAGTCAACAATGTCATACTAACTGTTCCACTCTGTATGGAATATTAGCTATTAATTAGGAACAGGTGCCTGCTGTCTAGACAAATGTGTAAGACAGTGGGAATGAAATGTCACTGTAGGTGCATGCTGGCATGAGGTCAAAGCTTAATATCTTAATATGGGTTTTGGTTTCTTGACATTGCACTTTAGAGTTTGAAGGATTGCTTTCTTCATTCAAACAGAATTATTGGAAATGGTATGGAATGGAGGGAAGCCAAGGTAATGAAAACATCTAAGCTTTCTGAGAAGCTTTTGGGGTCATATGGTTTTAGTGTCTGAAAGTACAGCCCAACGTATGCAGCTTTAGAAGAAATCATTAGATGGCATCATCTCATATATCCAAAACATACTTTTCATTTTTCCAACTTGGGCACTCCTTTAGATGTGGTAATGGTTATAGTTTATGAAATATAAATTCTGCTTAGCTTTATTACATGACAGAAATTGCCATGAAGAAGCAAGGGACCAATCTCAGAGTCTAGAGTTTAATCTCCTGTACCAAGGCAATAAATTCAGGGATATGCCACAAAGAAAGTGAACTGGTGACGGGGAGCACAGCATCAGAAAATTCTTATATTTGCCTAACACAAGCCTCAGTTAATTTAAACAGTCATGTATCACAGTACAACAACCAACTGATCAAAATGTCTGTGCTTTTCAAATTATAATATTTGTTATTTTAATGTGAAAAACAAAGTACATAGCAAGTAATGAACTGAAGTTAAAGCAGGACTAGGACAGGATTCTTTAACCATTATTGTAGGAGTCTACCTGCATAATATTTGCTGTTCTTGTAGCAGCCATTTAATGCTTTCTAATTCATGATCTATGGTGTATTGTTGAGTTATAATAGCCGGCGTGTATCTTAGCTTTTTACTTATTGCATATTTTTAGCAACTGGTCAGGTTTGAAAACATTTTACCCTGGGATATGTTGCTTCCATGAGCTTATAATCTCAAAAGGAACATAATGGTCTAAAACAGGCTTCACACAAAGAATCCTATCCTAGTCCTGCTTTAACTTCAGTTCATTACTTGCTATGAACTTTGTTTTTCACATTAAAATAACAAATATTATAATTTGAAAAGCACACACATTTTGATCATAAAGGGTTGGGAGGGTGGCCTAATGGTTAAGGTGTTTGCCTTACAAACACAAGGTACAGGGTTTGAATCTCACAGGGGATAATTGGCTAGGCTTAAAATGGCTTGCAATGACAATTAGCATAGTAGTAACCTATGAACTATGTTAATAGCACAATAGACAAGCCTTTTCCAGAACTTTACCTTATTAAGAAACATTTTGTAATAGTTAATGTGGAATAATATACTGGAACAGCATATGTACATGAAAGTAAGTCCACTCACTACCAAGAGACTATTGGTAGCATTTATTTATTTATTTATTTCCAGAAAAGCAAAGCAAATACAATCTAAGTTACATAGTGTAAAGATATATATAAATATATACATTTGGAATAACATTACATTGAATACAGTTAGTAAAAAGCAAATGACAGCCTCATTTCATTGAAAACATCATTCAGGAAGGTAGATACAATAGATTTAGTAGTTTCCTTCAAGTAGCAGGTTTGACTGTATGAGAAGAAGGTCTAAGGTTACATGCTATTTACAATATTTACATATGAGGAGTAGAGAGAGAGAAAGTACATAAACTGAGAGTAGAATATAGTTTGATCAAGCAGTGATCGAGAGAGAAAAGAGAAGAAAAGTAGATAGTATTAGGGTAGAGTAAAGAGAAAGGATGTAGAAAGCATTAGAAAAGAATAGTAGGGTTTTCCTATAAATATATATATATATATATATATATATATATATATATATATATATACAGATACATTATTAGTGGATTTACATGGATGGGTAATGTTCACAGCCTGTGTCACCCATGCTGATGTGACTATCAGCCATGGCACTTACATTTAGTGGCACATACGCATCTTAACTTCTTGTCAACCTTATATTCTGTGATTTGTTGTAATTATTATTTTTTTTTAGCTATCCTCTGTTGACTAGGTTAGTCCTACTAGACTAGCTCCCTCTTTTCAGGGGAGAACTAAGGTATTTATGCTACTATGGGAAATTTGACCTGGACATCAGGGAACTTCCTCTGTTCTTTTTGTTCACATTGCCGGAGAGCCAGAAACCAGAATTAAATGTAATGGACGAGAAGGAGGAGACTGCACGTGATCAATGCACAATGTCAATTGGAGCAAGTAAAGTAGGAGACATGAAGGAGGGTGACAATTTAAATGACGTGTTTTAAAATTATGACAAAATGCATATAGGTTTTATGGGCAGAGCAGTAACATAAGTTTGGGTTACTGTGTAACAGTAGGGGGGACTAGAAAATGATGTTTTGAAATGTATAATGAAAGAGTCAGAATAGGTAATGAAATTACTGTTGCCTGGTTAGACATTATACCTGGGGGACTGTTAGACAACATTAACATGCAAAGTGAGCAGATTATAGGAGAAAACGGTGCTGTGGTTGAAAATGCACTGCAGAGCTGCAGTTTATTCAAAGAAGATGGGACAGAATATGCTACATTTGTGATAAAAGCTGTATAGAAAAGAAATATCTGAAAATGCATTTGAAAGACAAAAGACTATTATAAGGATCAAAACAGGAAATGGGGATTGCATAGATAGATACTTTGTGTGTGGCAATATTATTAATGTGTTATGATTTACTGCTGAAGGTATTAAATCCGTTGTACATACTGACAATGAATCCCTCAGTGAAATTACTTTTCCGACATTTGAAAAGGCACAAAAAATTGTGATGCTTTTTGAAACAAAGCATTTGTGTTCACCATGGAATAATTATAATATTAGATGGTAGGACAGAATGTTTAAATGAAAATTGAACTTGCAATTTAGAATTGCTGATATTTAGGAAAATGGGATTAGAATGTTCTTTGAAAAATGCAAAGCTGTATATCTTGTGAAAGCAGATATTATGGTGATAGAAAATTATGGAATGATAGGTGAGAAATTTTAGTGTGTTTGGATAATAAGGATGGAAACATGCTACATCAGCCTAGTTTTATTATAATTAACAGAAAGAAAGGAATACTGGCACAGTGTAAAAGTTGCTTTTACTGTGGAAAGAGTGATCAGTTCATAAGTGACTATCGTAAACAGTACTGTTTTCACTGTGGAGAGCTGGAACAATGAAGTAGTAATTGTGAAACTTTTTGTGGAAAATATGTGGGTAAAGACCATTTTGGGTCTGACTGCAATATAATTTTGAGTGAAGAAAATGAGGTGAATGGACAGAAAGAAAATGTGAACATTTCTGAATGTGAGTAAGATGGGGGAATAGTGATGTGTAATAAGGAAAGAGAAAATGTATTTAATAAGGAAGGTAATGAAGAAAAAAGATAAATATGATTTTAATGTGGAAAAGAGATCTGAGAATTCGGAGAATGAAGAATCTGAGAGCAGTGACGAGCAAAATGTTGAGAAAGGAATTATAGGAAAGACGGTAAGGATAAAATTAAAGTTATAAAAATCTGCAAAAAAGGAAAGGGATAATGTTAGGATTGTGTTATTAAATGTAGATAGTATAACTAATGAAAGGTGTAGGTTAAATATAGTTGCCTGTTTACAACAAATACAAAAATGTGATATATGTTACTTGTTAAATATCAGACTGATAAGTGTGAAACAGAGAAGGCAAGTAAAAGTGATTTGCGGAAAGTAATAATTTGGGAGTTTATTGAAGAAACATGCTCTGGAATTGCTGTGGTGTTAAAAAGTAATGCAATACAAGTAATTGTGGAAATATTAAAACAGAAGCACACTGGGAGGAATTCAGTAAAGATTACATACTCATTTTTCCATGTCTGGATTGTAGCATGGTGCAAACACGGGGGTGAACAGTTTTAGATTCAGTAAGTGTAACGGCATGCAATCACAAGCACTCATGTGCAACAATGGAAACTTTCACGGAATACAAATTTCAGCATTAAGTAGCTGAAATTTATGCTAATGAAGCAAAACACAGTGGAGAGATCCAACAACCTCTAATAAAACCTTGTAGACTCTGTGTCCATGTTGGTAGTGTACTGAGTTTACACAGAAGCATGGGCATGTGAAAGTCCAGAAATATGGACAGAATTCCCATGAAAAGGTAAGAAGACACATATAATGGGTGATGTATACACTGTGGTGTGGATGTCCAAAAATATCAGGGTGTGTGTCAAATTACTGTAATTTTTATTTTTTACCTCATGTTTGCAAAGTGCACTGCTTGCCGCAAATGGTTTTAACTAAGATTGCCAAAACAGTCATGTAGAAGAGGAGTATAATGTATTGTAAGCACAGGTAAAGTAATACCTTGCCTTGTGACTTGAAAATAGTGCTTATTTACTGTTAACTAGCTTACATGGCTACTAATCACGTAGATTACAGAATGTCAGCATGGTTATTATGCAAACAAGTGCAAAAATCACTAGATTTGTTGAATCACAAAAAGCAGGAACTGTGTAAGGATGTTCACTTCACGTAGGCTCCTAGAGGTGTTTATGTTTCCAATGGATGTCGATGACATTGGGGGGGCAGGTTACTTTTTTTGTGTTTTTTTTTGTGTATTGCACATGTTTGCACAATGTGCCACTTGCTGCAAATGGTTTTGCTGATGCATAACCCGTTTGCCCAACTAGACCACCCAAGTATCAGACATGAGCTATACATTCAAAAATAGAAACCAAATGCATTCAATTGATATTGATGAGCATCACTGGGCATCATACAAACCCAGTAAGCAGGGCTGCACTCTGGTAATAACCTTAAGTTACAGGTCTCTCTTTAATTACATCTATGGTGACAGGTAAATACTGGACTGAAGTGCAGATGGTCCTGCGTTCTAGTACAGGGTATGCAAACTTTTCTTATACTGTTGTCATATTGAAGCTTATATAAATAAAGTATAACTTGCAATAAATAGCATTTTCTCCATATTTCATGACAACAGGGATAAAAATACAAATTTTTTTCATGGCTTACCTTAGTTGTGCACTGTTGCACTCTGCAGTGTGACAATGCACACAGCGCACTACTGCCTAATAAAGCAGGAACTTTAAACCATGTTAAGTACCATTTTCTGCTTTTTCTTGCTGTTTATTGTTAATTCCACCTAACTGCTTGGTTTCTGGTGTTTACTGATACTCAAAAAGCTCGTTTTTAACTGCATTTGTACTTATTTCCTGCCTGCACTTTAAAAAAGTCATTTTTGTCTTAAATTGCATTATTTAACTGTTATTGGCTTCACACTAAAGTGTAACAGCCATTTCTGTACTTTAAAAGTGTTTTTCTGCTGTATCTGTTCTATTTTTGAAAAAAAAATCTTCCTATTTCCCGCCTTTCTAAGCTAGAAAAGTCCGGTTTTCAGATATTTGCTGGTACCTGGACTCTGTTTAAGCTTCTGTGCTGCCTATACCTTACTTGGATAGAAGGAAGTTACTCTGTTCACCCGTGAGAGTGGGGAGCTTTGAACAGCCTACCTGTCCTTGGAGGAGCGGTTTCAGCCCAGAAATTGCAGTTTTATTGACCATGTTGGGCTAATTTCTATCTCTTTTATCTTTCTGATATAAAAAAACGCATTTGCACGGTTTTGTGCATAGCACAGAGATGGTTAGCTAGGATTAAACTATTCCCTGCTCCACAGAGTCTGCTTGTTAGAAAAATATATACACTGCTTGAGCTAATCCAGTACATAAGGGGTTAAGAGTTAATGCATTTATTCTATAGTAATGTGTAAATATCTGTGGCCTTAGCAAAGAATAACTGATGCCTGAATGTCTGCTTACTTAGCAGACGTACGTGCTGAATTCAGGGTTGGACCTTGGGGAAAACAACAACTGTTGCATATCAGGAAAAGACAGTTGAAGGACAAGGTGATAAGGACTGGGGGGCCCTGTGGTCAGCTGGTTCCTAAGAAATATTTTTTGCAAGTCAGCATTATCAAATAATTTATGGTGTGTACATGCAAAACACTGCATAAAAGAAACTAGCTGAGCTATGGAAAATCAGACAAATCTTGTACCTACATGTTTTGTCTCCTTGCTGCAAGTAATAAAGGATGCCTTGCTTGAACCTTACGTGATTTGACTTTTGTTGCATATTTTCTTTTACAGATTGGTCCCTCGAGCCGGAACCCTCTCTTCACCTCAGATCAGATGGCCGGGTGGCTGAAACCGTACGGGGAAGAAACCAAATCGGTTCTTCTACAACATAAAGACCTCCAACTGAATTGTTGTCAAAAGAGGCCAGTCAACTTCTGATCTGAGATTGAAAGACAGGTTTCTGCGAATCAGTGGTCCATCATGTTGAGGCTCAGGTAAGGCAAAAGGGTTTTACTGTCTTTTGTTTTAAATAGTCAGGGACTTGGAAAATGCATTGATCTTTGTCAGTACTGTGTTTTTTCAGTCAGGAATAAAGAAAAATGTAGTTCTGTCATAGACTTAGGAGACAAAGTAGTAAAAATTAAAGGAAGTCATTCTGAAAAGACTATAACAAAATCCGTGTACACGTTAAACTAAAAGAAGCCACCAGGAAAGGTAAAACCAACTACGTAGGGAAAAGAAAAATGGGTAACTGTATTTATTGCGCAAAACAAAAAAATCCACCCTTGACCAAAGATGCTATGTATATGAAAAACCAGCGCGCTGATGATATTAAGTACTATTCAAAATGGGTAACAAAATACGGCTTTGATGGTAAGTTAGATAAGTCATCGCTCCTCAAACTAATAAGGTTGTTAAAGGCAGACTCCAAGGGAAAAATCAAAAAACAAAAATAATTGGGGGTTCCCCAAGTGCATAGATGGCTAGAGAAAGCAAATCAAAGGGAACAGAAGAGTAAAAATCAGAAAACTATGTTTCTAGATGGGGAAAATGATAATACAGTCATGGCTTTGGCTCCCCCTCCACCGGTAATTTCCCCTCCACCACCAGGTCCTCCCCCGCCGGCATATGGGCAAATGCCACCACATTATGCAACCCAAATGGATGGCGACTTAAAGGAAAGATTTATTAAGGTACGCAGTCCCATACAGACCAGGGCAAAAACTCTTAGCATAGATGACAGTGGGGAGAACTTTGAGGTTTGGAGATTACATGAACCAATGGAAGAACTCTGTCCCCTTATAGAGGTCCCAAATCCCAGGGGTGGTCAAGACAATCAGACCGCTACAATACTGGTCTATAGATCTTGGAGTCCTGAGGATATTAGAAAAGCCACCGAGGGCATACCACACCCTAGGGTAAACTTTCCAAAATTTTCAGAAGATTTAAGGGGAATGTGTTTGAGTTACCACCTAAATGGTGAGGAAATAGAAAAAGTAGTAAGACAGATCTTGGGGCCAAATTGGCATATGATCTGTGGGAACTGGAATTCCTGGGATGCACAATTAAGGCCACTCCAGCATAATGACCCAGGCCTTGATGCCCAAGTAATGGGACTAACTAACCGAATTTCTGATAAATGAAAACCCCGTGCGGACTGGACATGCATTAATCATTGCATCCAGCGAGATGGGGAATCAGTAGATACTTACTATGCGAGACTCATAGAGTGTTTTAACAACCATTGCGAAATGCCAATTCCGGACAACCAAGCAGAAAATTCCACTTACGAACAGCAACTAAAAAAATGCCTTTTTAAAGGGAAGCAGTGCACCCATCAGCAGTTTTATTACCAAACATATGGTAGACCACCGCACCAGTAGGTTACAACCACTGCTCAATTATGCTAGGCATGCTGAAAGACACTTCAATAATAAAAAGAAAAAAAAGGTTAACGTCTTCTCTGTTGAAGACGGGGCTGAAGTATATGTGGTACAACAAGGGAAGAAGGTAAAGGGAAAAAAAAGATAGACAATCTGACCAACGGTCAGAAGATTTCTTGGGACAGAAAAAGAGAGGTGAATGTTTCAAATGTGGGAAAAAGGACACATGGCAAGGGATTGCAAGCAAAAGGGTGAAAAGCGACAAGATGATGAGGATAGTATAAACTGACTATATGATAGTAATAAGGAACAAGAAAGCAATGAAGCAAGAGAAGAGAAAGTAGCAAGAAAAGATAGGGAATGTGATGAGGGTGATAGTAATGATAGCGATGAGGCATTTAACTTAGCCCTCCTGAGTAGGGACATTTTCTTTGCACAAACAAAATCAGAAGTTACACTTCTGGTGGAAGGTAAGAAAGTTCACTTTTTGTGTGATTCTGGGGCATCCCGAACACTCATCCACCCAAATGAAGACACGGGACAATGGCAGTCCCAAAATGGCATATTTGTTAAAGCAGCAAATGGCCAACTGTATCGGGAGCCCTCTCGCATGAAATCACAATAACTAATCCTGTAACTGGCCTACAGCATATAAGCATAGGCATAATATCAGACAAATGCCCAATAAATCTGTTAGGCAGGGACATTATGCAAAAGCTTTGCATAGCCATGGTCCCAACAACACGGGGGATGCAGGTGCAATGACACATGGGAGGTAGTGAGGTTGAAAATGTTCACGTATTACAAGCAGAGGGACAGGTGTTTTACTGGTATAGCCATGACCTGGCCACAACCAGTCCAGGGGCTATAACCAGGATGCTGATAAATTTGGCAATCAGTAAGAGCCTCTCACTTAATGTTACACAACAAAAATCATTGCACTGCACCTTGTATTTCTGTAAAACACCAGGACCAAATACAAATTACTGAAAAAAGCTGTTTAAGTACCCCGCATTAAGAATAGTATTACGTAATCTTAACTGGGACAAAAAGGGCAACAGCGCAGTAACATACTCTTTTACTAAAGAAATAATGGATCTATATAGGTCCAGTTTCAGACCTCACATAAGTCTAACACAAGAGAAAAACCTTAAGTGGGTAGACATAGCCAAAAAAATTACCAAGTGGGCAAAAATGCTCAAGGAGAAACTTGAAAAGCAAGGCATTCAAGTGCAAAAACTAAATTGGGTAACGCAGGCAAAACCCGCAGTGCACTTACACTTTCATAAGGAAACATGACAGGCACTTCTATTGGAAAAAGAAGAAAATGCCCTTAAAAATATTCCAAGCAAATTGTGGTCCACTGGGAAGTCAAATGTAGGTCTTATATGCACAGCAGGGCCAGTAACAATAACTCCGAAATCGACATTTAGACCTCAAAAGTGCCAGTATCCATTAAGAAAGGATGCAGAAGAGGGAATAAAACCCATAATTGCAGCTCTCCTCAAAAGTGGTGTATTAATTGAATCTCTGGATTCACCGTGTAATACTCCGTTATTTCCCATAAAGAAGGCAAATGGGGAATGGCGCATGGCCCAAGACCTACAGGCCATAAATGAGGCAATAATACCTAGGGCATCTACTGTACCGGATCCACATACACTTTTAAATGATTTAAAACCACAACAAGAGTACTTCTCAGTGGTAGACATTAGTAATACATTTTTCTCAATTCCAATACATCAGGATAGCAGGTTTTGGTTTGCATTTACCTATCAAGAAAAGAGGTATACGTACACAAGACTGCCTCAGGGCTATTGTGAAAGTCCCACAATATTTTCTCAGGAGATGTCAAGCAATTTGGCGAACTTTACCCCACCAAACAACAGTCAAGTGCTACTTTATGTAGACGACATCTTGCTTGCAGCACCTACCTTGCAAGCCTGCAAAAATGACACACTTGCCCTATTAAATTATTTGGCTAGGAAAGGACACAAAGTAAACAAGGAAAAGCTGCAACTTTGAAAAAAGCAGGTAAGGTACCTAGGATATATAATATCCAAGGGAGGCAAAATCTTAGATGAAGACAGAAAGGTAGCAATCCTACAAGCGCCAAAGCCTACTATCAAGAAGGAAATGATGTCCTTCTTGGGAACAACTCATTTCTGTTGAAGCTGGATTCCAAATTACGCCCTGGAATCTGCACCTTTGACTGACCTCATATACAGGGTACCTATGGCAGCGCAGGATTTGTTACATTGGACATCGGAAGCAGAATTAGCCTTTTGAAGGTTAAAACAACTGATAGCATCCTCCCTAGTTCTGGGATTACCAAATTATCACAAATGCTTTTTCCAGACTGTAAATTGCAAGCAGGGTTACATGACATCAGTGCTAACACAACAACATGGGGATAAGCAACGTCCTATTGCTTACTATTCATCACAATTGGACCTAGTGGCACAGTCCTTACCCCACTGTGTTCAGGTAGTAGTTGCAGCTGCAATGGCAGTACAGGCTTCGGCCTCAGTAGTTTTGTTTCACCCACTCACTCACCTTGAGTGTACCTCATGCAGTAGCAATTATTTTGTTACAAAAAAAGTAGCATACCTTTCCCCAACTAGGCATCTTTCCTGCATGACTGTTTTGCTGAGCCAACCCCATATGACAATTAAAAAATTGCATGACCCATAATCCGTCAACTCTGCTCCCTACCCCTGCGGATGGTACTCCACATCACTGCCTGCAGGAGATTGAGCAGACAACATTACCTAGAAAGAATTTAACAGATGTTCCTTTGACGGATGCTGATGTGGTCTATTATGTAAATGGCTCATGCAAAAAGAATATGACAGGACAAAATTTTGTGGGTTATGCTGTAGTATCTGATACAGAGGTTATTGAAGTGAAACCACTGCCACACCATCTTTCTGCACAAGCGGCAGAATTAATTGCATTCACTCGTGCATGTACCTTGGCCAAAGAAAAGCGGGCCAATATTTTTACTGATAGCCAGTACTCTTTCTCCACTGTACATGTGTTTGCACAGCAGTGAAAAAATCGAGGCATGGTTACACCGGCAGGTAAACCAATAAATCATGCACAGCTTATATTAAACCTTTTAAACTCAATTCAGCTGCCCCAATGTCTGGCTATCTGTAAATGTGCAGCACACACAAAACAGGATGATATTATTTCAAAAGGTAACGCAAAAGCCAATGCTGCTGCAAAACAAGTGGCCGCTGAGGCTGGTATTAATCTGGTGCAGGATTTAGAACCTTCTGACAGCCTAAATCTGGACATGCTACAGACAATGCAAGCATTGACTACACAGGCAGAAAAGAAACGTTGGTTAAAACAGGGAGCCGTCCTCAGAGATGAATTGTACATCTCAAAACAAGGAAAACCAATACTACCTTCCAACCTTTTTCATTATGCCGCCTTGTTGAGCCATGGGCAGAGCCATGTCTCAACAGGGGGGATGGCGCAGGTAGTAAACAAGGTGTTCACTACATATGGATTTATGAACTACTCTAAAAAAATTTTGTTTAGTTTGTCAGGTTTGCAACCAATATCATGCACAAGGAGCAGTACGGCCTGGTCAAGGGAGCTTTCCCACACCTCCATATCCATTTCACACCATTTGTATGGATTTTATAGAATTAAACACATGTGAAAATAAGAAGTACTGCCTTTTCATTATAGATATGTTCTCAAGATGGGTGGAAGCTTTTCCAACCAGAACCCGGATGCAATCACAGTAGCAAAGGTTCTTGTGAAAGAAATTATCCCTAGGTTTGGCATTCCGGAGAGAATATATAGTGACAACAGAACACAGTTTGTAAACCAGACCGTACAACAGCTAAGTAAGTTTTTTGGTATTTCTCTAAAAAAACATTGTGCATATCATCCTCAGTCTGCAGGGTTGGTTGAAAGACACAATGGCATACTTAAAAGTAAACTGAGGTAACTAATGGCGGAAACCGGAAAAACTTGGTTGTATTGTTAACCCCTGGCACTATTAAACATGAGAACAGTCCCCTCAGTAAAAGGTCTGACCCCATATGAGAAATTGTATGGAAGGGCATATTATACACCCCAGTGGAAACCGCTTATGCCCCTAAGTCAGGAAGTTGATTTTACATTAGCTGAATATATAAAGAAACTGTTAAATTCTAAACATTTGTTGCAGTCTAATTCTGTTTCAGGTTCAGAATAGGCCAAGACATCAGAAGTGACAGTGGCCCCAGGAGACTGGGTGTGGATAAAAGTCGTGAATAGAAAAAACTGGGCATCACCAAAGTGGAAAGGTCCCTACCAAGTGCTCCTGTCAACAGCAACTGCAGTTAAAATTGCAGAATGAGCCTCATGGATCCATCTGACACACTGCAAGCTAGTAAAGAAATTTGAATTGGGAAATAATCTTACCTCTCCACCAGGACCCTAGGCACAAAAGTCTAGCTACAAAGGGAGGGGTCAGCTCAATAGGAACTGATCCGTCTCAAACCCAGTGAAGCAATCATCGATGCCAAAGGTCCTATAGGGTAGAGAATAGGATAAAATACTCAAATTCAGCAGCATGATTGCACCAAAAAAGGTTGAAATTCATCCTTTCGGAAGAGTTGAAGAAAATAAGGTAAATCAGCAGCCATTTCCACAAAAGCATTGTATGACAATTTTACTGACTGTTATTGTGGTCATTGTATTTTTGCTGTGGCCATTTCTCTTTTCTGCTACCTCAGTGAATACAAACAAATGTGCGGCATGGCATCCAACCTTTAATACTTACCAAGCTAATCAAGTACATGTATGCAGAAACTTTCAATATATCAAATTGCTGGGTCTGCACAGCCCTACCAACAGCACATGGGGGATTGCTGCTAACTTCTGTTCCCCTAAGGGCTAATGAGACTTGGGAGAGTTTATCAAAGGAAACAAAGAATATGACATCAAAAGACAAGATAGCACTGCAATTATTTGATCGCCGTAAAGGAATTATATGTTTTCAAAAGACCGGTAACATAACAGTAGGAAAATGCGACTGCAACGTTACGATTCTTCACAACTGCACAAGAAATGGATGTGTGACAGATTTCTCAATGGTAAAGCAAATTTTAAAAGACACTACGTTTAATTACACGGAGAAAATGAAAGTCATCTATTGGAAGGTATTTCAGGGGCTGAAAGATGAAGGAAATCGCTTTGGCCCCATCAATATTACTGCCGTAAAAAAATTGCTATTTTGTGTGCGGAAGAAAAGCATATAAATGGCTACCAGAAAATTGGTCCAGTAGCTGCTTTCTGGGCTACCTGGTTCCAGCCATATGACACATGGCAATTTTACCTCAAGGGAAAATTCGGAATGTTCGAGAAACCAAGAAGCCTGCCAATCCAGTGGGACAAGTTGATGCATCCTGGATATATCATCACGACTTGGCTCAAGTCAGTGACAAAGGACTGTCACACATGGACTTGGGTGATGATTTCATATGATGGGCTGGTATCCTACCAGCATACGAAGCAGCAAAATCGATTTGGAAATTAAGAAAATTGTCCAAACTACTTGAGACTCTAAGCATTGCCACCTTTTCTGCCCTAGAACTGGTGACTGATGAACTGACTGCTATGAGGACAGTAGTTCTTCAAAATTGCATGGCTCTCGACTTCACCCTAGCGGCGAAAGAAGGTACGTGTGCTTTAATCCAGGAGGAGTGCTGTTCATTTATTCCTGACAATAAACACGAGATAGACAGCCATCTTGAAGTGATTCAACAAGTGTCAGCTATGACCAAAGCAGGTTTGAATCCACTAACAGACTTTTTCCAAAAATGGTTTGGGGGTTGGGGCAGCATCTTGATAAACCTATTAATCGCCATCTATGTCGGAGCAGCACTGTTACTAGTGTGTGGATGCTGCTGCGTCCCCTGCATAAGGGGACTAGTGAAGAATGCTTTAGACGCCTCAGTTTCAGAGACCTTGTACCAAAATGCTGAATATGAAAACCTCATCAAAACTGAAAAAATGCTTTCTCAAACTTGAACTGAATGACTCCCTAACTAAAAATCCTTAAAGGAAAATGGTTAAGGAAAGAAAAAAATTGTTCTCAAGTTTGTTAACAGAATAAAAGTATTAAAAGGGGGGAAATGTTAGAAAAATATATACACTGTTTGAGCTAATCCAGTACATAAGGGGTTAAGAGTTAACGCATTTATTCTGTAATAATATGTAAATATCTGTGGCCTTAGCAAAGAATAACTGATGCCTGAAAGTCTACTTACTTAGCAGACTTATGTGCTGAATTCAGGGTTGCACCTTGGGAAAAACAACAATTGTTGCATATCAGGAAAAGACAGTTGAAGGACAAGGTGATAAGGACTGGGGGCCCTGTGGTCGGCTAGCTTCTAAGAAATGTTTTTTGCAAGTCAGCATTATCAAATAATTTATGGTGTGTACGTGCAAAACACTGTATAAAAGAAGCTAGCTGAGCTATGGAAAATCAGACAAATCTTGTACCTACATGTTTTGTCTCCTTGCTGCAAGTAATAAAGGATGCCTTGCTTGAACCTTACATGATTTGACTTTTGTTGCATATTTTCTTTTATACTGCTCTTTAGTTTTACCCTTAGCATTAGCCAGTTCTTTCAGTTCTAGCACTCAAATCAGTGCTTTCAGACTTGCACTTGCTTAAAAAAGTGACAGAAGCACTAATAATCTATAGTACTCGATCCCCAACCTTTGTTTGTAGGGAAACGTCAAATTACTCTCCCCACCAGCTTAACAAGCCCAACATTTGTTTGTAGGGAATGGTCAAATTACTCTCCCCCACCAGCTTAACAAGAAAAAGTTCCTCAATCCATTCAGGCATATCCAAAGGTAAATCAGCAGCCATTTCCACAAAAGCATTGTATGACAATTTTACTGACTGTTATTGTGGTCATTGTATTTTTGCTGTGGCCATTTCTCTTTTCTGCTACCTCAGTGAATACAAACAAATGTGCGGCATGGCATCCAACCTTTAATACTTATCAAGCTAATCAAGTACATGTATGCAGAAACTTTCAATATATCAAATTGCTGGGTCTGCACAGCCCTACCAACAGCACATGGGGGATTGCTGCTAACTTCTGTTCCCCTAAGGGCTAATGAGACTTGGGAGAGTTTATCAAAGGAAACAAAGAATATGACATCAAAAGACAAGATAGCACTGCAATTATTTGATCGCCGTAAAGGAATTATATGTTTTCAAAAGACCGGTAACATAACAGTAGGAAAATCACTGCAACGTTACGATTCTTCACAACTGCACAAGAAATGGATGTGTGACAGATTTCTCAACGGTAAAGCAAATTTTAAAAGACACTACGTTTAATTACACGGAGAAAATGAAAGTCATCTATTGGAAGGTATTTCAGGGGCTGAAAGATGAAGGAAATCGCTTTGGCCCCATCAATATTACTGCCGTAAAAAAATTGCTATTTTGTGTGCGGAAGAAAAGCATATAAATGGCTACCAGAAAATTGGTCCAGTAGCTGCTTTCTGGGCTACCTGGTTCCAGCCATATGACACATGGCAATTTTACCTCAAGGGAAAATTCGGAATGTTCGAGAAACCAAGAAGCCTGCCAATCCAGTGGGACAAGTTGATGCATCCTGGATATATCATCACGACTTGGCTCAAGTCAGTGACAAAGGACTGTCACACATGGACTTGGGTGATGATTTCATATGATGGGCTGGTATCCTACCAGCATACGAAGCAGCAAAATCGATTTGGAAATTAAGAAAATTGTCCAAACTACTTGAGACTCTAAGCATTGCCACCTTTTCTGCCCTAGAACTGGTGACTGATGAACTGACTGCTATGAGGACAGTAGTTCTTCAAAATTGCATGGCTCTCGACTTCACCCTAGCGGCGAAAGAAGATGCGTGTGCTTTAATCCAGGAGGAGTGCTGTTCATTTATTCCTGACAATAAACACGAGATAGACAGCCATCTTGAAGTGATTCAACAAGTGTCAGCTATGACCAAAGCAGGTTTGAATCCACTAACAGACTTTTTCCAAAAATGGTTTGGGGGTTGGGGCAGCATCTTGATAAACCTATTAATCGCCATCTATGTCGGAGCAGCACTGTTACTAGTGTGTGGATGCTGCTCGTCCCCTGCATAAGGGGACTAGTGAAGAATGCTTTAGACGCCTCAGTTTCAGAGACCTTGTACCAAAATGCTGAATATGAAAACCTCATCAAAACTGAAAAAATGCTTTCTCAAACTTGAACTGAATGACTCCCTAACTAAAAATCCTTAAAGGAAAATGGTTAGGGAAATAAAAAAATTGTTCTCAAGTTTGTTAACAGAATAAAAGTATTAAAAGGGGGGAAATGTTAGAAAAATATATACACTGTTTGAGCTAATCCAGTACATAAGGAGTTAAGAGTTAATGCATTTATTCTGTAATAATGTGTAAATATCTGTGGCCTTAGCAAAGAATAACTGATGCCTGAAAGTCTACTTACTTAGCAGACTTATGTGAATTCAGGGTCGCACCTTGGGAAAAACAACAATTGTTGCATATCAGGAAAAGACAGTTGAAGGACAAGGTGATAAGGACTGGGGGCCCTGTGGTCGGCTAGCTTCTAAGAAATGTTTTTGCAAGTCAGCATTATCAAATAATTTATGGTGTAATGCAAAACACTGTATAAAAGAAGCTAGCTGAGCTATGGAAAATCAGACAAATCTTGTACCTACATGTTTTGTCTCCTTGCTGCAAGTGATAAAGGATGCCTTGCTTGAACCTTACATGATTTGACTTTTGTTGCATATTTTCTTTTATACTGCTCATTAGTTTTACCCTTAGCATTAGCCAGTTCTTTCAGTTCTAGCACTCAAATCAGTGCTTTCAGACTTGCACTTGCTTAAAAAAGTGACAGAAGCACTAATAATCTATAGTACTCGATCCCCAACCTTTGTTTGTAGGGAAAAGTCAAATTACTCTCCCCACCAGCTTAACAAGCCCAACATTTGTTTGTAGGGAATGGTCAAATTACTCTCCCCCACCAGCTTAACAAGAAAAAGTTCCTCAATCCATTCAGGCATATCCAAAGGCCAGTTCCCAATGTATTCTCCTGTCCACCTGATGAATCTGGGCATCCTGAGGCAATGTCACAACTGCCTCATGTACAAAGACAACCCTCTCCTACTACCACACAACACCAAAATCTGCGAGAGATGCACCTACACAGCTAAACTTGAGGCAAAGCTGTCTCCAGCCATGACTGGAATATACAGTCAAGAGGAGAAGCTAAGAACCTGAAATACTACACATAGACCCACCGCACCTGCAACTGCAAATCCCACACATAGATACACAAAGACATACTCGGAGGCACTAAATAAAAATCTGAAAAAACAAGAGAGACCTCCAAAGCAGACACGCAAACAACCCCCACCCACAAACACACCACAACCAACACATAACCTCCAAAAACCAGTGTGCCACACAACCACAGCCCATAAGGCATAACATCATACCTAACACACTTGCAATAGGAGACTCCATAGTCAGGCACACTGATGTCTCACTCACCAGGTTGGACAAAGAGAAGGTTACTGTCAGCTGCTTGTCGGGTGCCAGAATCCACCACATCACGCAGACACTCAGGTCACTCCATAACAAGTACAAATATGACACTGTCATTGTCCATGTTGGTATGAATGACGTGAGATGTACCTCCCTGGACTACATGAAAAGAGACATAGAAGAGCTCTCTGATCATGTAACCAAGGTGGGTATGACCCTAGCCCTGAGTAGCATCTTACCTTCACCAAGAATGATACCTCAGTACAAGGACAAAATGATAAATTTCAAAAATTGGCTAAGCTTCTGGTGTCATTCAAAGGGGATCCAGTATCTGTCTGCCTGGGATAACATGCTGGACAAGCCACGATGCTTCGCCAGAGATGGCTTGCACCTGTCACCCCTGGGATTCATGATACTGGCCAAGGCTCTTGCCACCCCCAGAGTGCCTTTTTAGGCAAGGCTCAAAAGACAAACCCACCACCGTAATAAGTACCAGTGACAAAAAACTGAGGGTAACGCTGCTTAATGCCAGGAGTTTAAACCTCAAAATGCACTCACTTGAGGCTCTTCTCAAAATGGAGAACATTGATATTTGTGCAATACCTGAGACCTGGTTCAAGGCTCAAGAGAGCACTCCAGCGATTCCAGGCTACAACTCATATCACACATTTCGGCCACAAAACCTGGACCAAAACACCAAAGGAGGAGACGTATTCATATTCATCAAGGATAACCACTCCTCCAGACTTGTTGCAAAGTATGATGCCTCAGAGATCATCCAAGTGCAACTGACAATGAGAAAAACTGTGATCCAGATTGCAGCTTGCTACAGATCACCATCCCTGCCCCAAGACCCCCACTCCTCATTCCTGGAGGTACTGGAAAACATGAGGGTCCAACCAAACACCCTAATACTGGGTGATTTCAATTACCCACACATCAACTGGGAAAACTACTCAAGCACTAATACCTTTGCTCAATGCTTCCTGGAATATATTAACTCAAATGCCCTGGACCAGCTTATCAACACCCCCACAAGGGGCAACAATATACCCAACCTGGTCATCACCAACATGGGGGACAAGTGCTCCATACCTGAGGTAAATTCCTCGTTGGTTAATCAGACCACAAACTCATCACCCTCGATATCCACATACCACCCTCACCCCCCTCCAATGAAACCACAGTGAAAAACTTCTCCAAAGCAAACTTTATGCTACTTAAGACGCAGGTGGCAAACTTTGTTACTCCCATGCAGAATGACAATTTGGTTGAATCTGCTGTAGCCTACATGAAAGCACTCTACAAGCACTTACATGAGTGCATAGACAGTGCTATCCCGAACAAAACCAAGACCCGTGCCTCCAAAAAAGGAAACCAGTCTGGTGGACAGCAACCATAAACAAGCTCTATAATAGAAAGAAGAAATTATTACAAAAAAGAGTAGAAACCCAGGAATGGAGGAGCTCCCTGACCAACCTTAGCAAAAAGCTAAGATCCCTTATAAAATCCTCAAAGGCGAGCTTTGAAAGAAAAAACACAATGGACACCAAAGACAACCACAAACCTTTTTTTAGCTATGTCAAGAACCTAAATGGCAGCTCTCAGATCTGCTCTGAGCTACAGCACAATGGTTCAAAATTCATGGAACCAACTGATATCACCAAATATAGTGTAGGCTAATAGCTTTAGTATTGTCCTAGTTCAGATTTGTGTTAATTGGCTGCTGGCAAGTGGGGGCTGGTTCTTTTGTGCTTTTTTAACAAAAAAGTTGTCTAAGTTTGTATCTTCTGGTATTTAAGCCCTAATTTTGAGAGGATTTCTGTCTATACGCACTGAGCATAGTGGAGGAGGTGCATTGACTACAACTCTGATCTGAGATATATAAGTATCCTGTTTTTTGGCTTATTTATACTGATTATTGTTTCTAGCAAGTCATATATAGCACTTTTATTGCCTGCTGCTTAGTTTGTACTGCATTTTATTGCTATTAACTAATCTGCATGGGTAACTTTCCCACAAGAGGAGAAAATATACTAGACCTGATCATCACAAACATGGGGACAAAATGCTCCACACCGGAAGTATATCCCTCATTGGTGAGATCAGACCATAAATTAATCTCACTGGAGATCCACATCTCGCCCCCACCCCCAGCAAAAAAGACCACAGTGAAGAACTTCTCAAAAGCAAACTTCACACTTCTTAAGACTGGAGTGGTATCCTTCAGGCCCCTGAGCCAGTGGAAACCACAACCCACGCTGCTGAAACCCTTACAGATGCCTTCTACAAGCACCTCCAGGAATGTATGGATCAAGCAATCCCTAATAAAATCAAGACCCTTTCCACCAAAGGCAGGCGCCCGGTCTGGTGGACTCCAGCCATAAACAAACTCTACAACAAGAGGAGAAAGCTACTACATGACAGAGCAAAATCCCTAAATGGGAAGGCATCTCTGATCAATACTAGCAAAAAACTACGATCACTCATAAAATCATCCAAGGCCAACTTTGAGAGAAAAATCGCTAATGACACAAAAGACAATCATAAAGCCTTCTTTAGCTATGTTAGAGACCTGGGTGGAAACTCCCAGATATGCTTAGAATTAGTCCAAAATGATAAAAAAATCACTGAACCCACAGACATTGCCAACATACTGGCAGACAGGTTCAGTGCAAATTTCTCCCCCCCCTCCCCCCCCAAAGGAGAAATATCTATCCCACCAGAGTCTAGCCTTCCAAACATCTCACATGCCCAGGTGAGAGCTGCTCTCTCTAAAGCAAAAAACACAGCATCAATGGGACCGGACGGTGTTCCCGGCTGTGTGCTACACAAACTCAATGAGGAACTAAACCCACACATAAGGCTGCTGTTTAATCTTAGCCTTACTACAGGATACGTACCCAAAGAATGGCGTACGGCAACTGTGGTCCCACTCCACAAAGGCGGTGCTTCTATGGACCCTGGAAATTAACGCCCCATAAGCTTGACGAGCCTTGTCTGCAAAGCTATGGAGAGGATCATAATGGAACTCATAAATAAAGACATTGGGGACCTACAGACACTGGATCCTACCCAATTTGGCTTTGTCAAGGGCAGATCCTGCCTCTTGAACTTGGTCGACTTTTTCGAAACAGTCACTAAGGCCATTGATGAGGATAAGGCAGTTCACGCAGCCTACCTTGACCTAGCAAAAGCGTTCGACACAATACCCCACTCGGGCATCATAGAAAAGCTCACCAGCTTAGATGTAAACCCATATGTCACAAGATGGGTTGCAAACTGGCTCAAGGACAGAACACACAGGGTTAGAGTTGCTGGTGCCATGTCAGACTCTAAGCCGGTCACGTGGTGTCCCACAGGCTCAGTCCTGGGCCCCTCTTGTTCGGCATTTATTTTTCTGAAGTGCAGGCAAACATAGGGGATTGTGGCTGACAAAATTTGCAGATGACTGCAAACTGGGCACCATAATTGACACTCCATCAGACACAGACATCCTCCAGAAAGGTCTCATAGAAATGGATAACTGGTGCCAGAGCCATGGCCTTAAGCTAAATGCCAAAAAATGTATAGTCATACCCTTTGGGAAAAACAAGGTAACCCCTAATTACCACATAGGTGGTAATCCATTAAACACGGAAGAATTTATCAGGGACCTGGGGACCCAAGTTGACAGTAACCTCTCTTTTGACACTCACATTGCCAAAGTGGTTAGGAAGACCTTCTACATTGCCCACCTGATCATGAAGGGATTCACATCCAGATCAGGAGAGGTCATTGTACCCCTGTACTCTTCACTTATCAGACCAATGATTGTGTACAACGCCCCATTCGGAATGTACCTTACCCGACACCTGCAGCAGTTGGAAAGACCCCAAAAGTTCCTCACCAAAAGGATAATGGCTCAAACATATGTCATACGATGCCCGACTGAAGAAACTCCAGCTCTATTCAGTCGCATACCGTCTGCTCAGAGGTGATCTGTGCCTGACATACAAGGCCATGTCCAACCCGGAATTAATGGACATGCTCCACCTCAAAAAATTCAAATCCACCAGAGCCACGAGAGCAAGAGACTTAAACCTCAACACGGATATAAATAGGATGTGCTGGAGGGACAGATTCATCACCCAGAGACTCCCTACACTATGGAACAGAATCCCAGTCCATGTGAGGCAGAGCCCCTCACTGACTCTGTTCAAGAGAAATCTTGACGAGTGGATGGGAGATCGTAGGTTTACCCCAGGAATCATCTCTGTATCACTGCTGGACAGAGGCACAGCAAACTAATGGGTATAGTATTCTTATCCTAAGGGGTGGTGAAAGCCACACACACTCTGGCTAGGCTTTTAAATGCCCTAGGGCAGATAGCCTAGTATGAACCTATGAACCTATGAACCTATAACTGATTTGTTTTCAGTTAAAAGCATTATGTAGAGTCTCTTTGCTCCTTTATCTGTTTAAGAACTTTCATTTTGTCTCTTTCTGTGGTGTTTGCTGTCTAAAGAGTGTAGGCTAATAGCTTTAGTATTGTCCTAGTGCAGATTTGTGTTAACTGGCTGCTGGCTAGTGAGGGCTAGTTCTTTTGTGCTTTTTAAAAAAAAGTTGTCTAAGGTTGTATCTTCTGGTATTTAAGCCCTAACTTTGAGAGGATTTCTGTCTATACACACTGAGCAGAGTGGAGGAGGGGCATTGACTACAACTCTGATCTGAGATATATAAGTATCCTGTTTTTTGGCTTATTTATACTGATTATTGTTTCTAGCAATTCATATATAGCACTTTGTATTGCCTGCTGCATAGTTTTTACTGCATTTTATTGCTATTAACTAATCTGCATGGGTAACTGGTTTGTTTTCAGTTAAAAACATTCTGTAGAGTCTCTTTGCTCCTTTATCTGTTTAAAAACTTTCATTTTGTGGCTTTCTGTAGTGTTTGCTGTCTAAAGAGTGTAGGCTAATAGCTTTAGTATAATGTTGATGTCCCTCCCTCCCTGTTGGTGTCTTGTTGTTATACTTGGTGGCTTTGCAGTTGCCCGCCCCTACTGTAAATTTGATCTGGGACACTCCTTCCAGTCTAGTGTCATTAGCTCATTCTACCTAATACAGAGAGAACATCTGAGAAGGCCTTCTGTTCCTCCTTTCTCCCTTTCAAAAAAAAAATGCCTGAATTTCCTTGTGTTCTGACTGTGCTTCTCAAACATTTTTGAAATATAGAGTATATTTTAGAGCATTTATTATAACTATTTGCCTTAATATTGCTACAACTCAAGTGCTCTAGGTTGCACTGCATCTGAATTGTTTGTGTGTTTTAGCTGCTTTTCTGTATATATAAACTTCTCTGTATATGTAGACTAGCTACTTATTCGGCTATATTACTGCCTCTTAAATCATTTTTCTGTTTTGCACTTGCCTTGCTTCAGTTAAAAAGTTTTAAATTGCTACTTTTGTAGAGTTTTAATTGCATTTACTGTTTAGGACTACACACTCAAGTGTGTTTGCCTTTTCTGTGTTTGTTTACTGTATCATTGCATTGCTTAGCCTGTTGTAACAACAAAAAAATAAAATAAAATACTGTCTTGTTTGCTCGTTTCCCACCTTTCCTAGCCAGTCCAGATCCCAGGCTTTGCTTTTCTCAGGACTTTATTTTCTATGTTCAGAGCTATCCAGACCTTACTGTGGTAGAGGGAAGTCCTACTGCTTACCAGTGGGAGTGGTGAGCATTGTACTGCCTATCTAACACTAGAGGAGTGGTTTCCAGCTCTGAAATTGTAATTTTATTAGCCTTTTTGGTCTGATTTCTATCCCTTTCAGCTTTCTGGCTTAGAAATGCATGTGTTTGCATATTTTTCACATCGTACAGCACTGCAAGGCTACAGTTAAAGTATTCCAGGTGCCAGAAAGTCTGCTCTTCAAATTTTCCCTTAGAAGTAGCTGGTTTCTCAGTAGTAGCACTAAAATCTGAACTCCTGTGACTAGCACTTGCTTTAGAACCTGCTGGAAAGCAATAGGAAGCCTGAAACTGATACAAGCACTGAACTCTCCTTGTCAATAAGGAGAAATTAATTGTATGCACTAAACAGCCTATAATTGCAAAGTACCTTGCAAAGGTAAGGGAAAACAGCTCCTATACTTTACAAAAAAAGCACCTAAACAGGCATGTCCAAGGGTCAGCTTCTGGTGATTTCTCTTGTCCACCTGGTGAATCTGGGCATTCTGGGGCAATGCAGCAACTGCCTCATGTACACAGACAACCATCTCCTCCTACCACCCAACACTACAACCTGCGAGAGATGCACTTACATAGCCAAACTGGAAGCAAACCTCTCTCGAGCCAAGATTGTGCTAGACAGTCAAGAGGAGAAGGTTAACACCTGCACTACACCTCAAGCATCTCATAGCCCTTCAAAACCCACACCATCAACATCCACACATAGCAATACTAAACCCACATATGTGGAGGCCCTTAACATTAACCTGCTCAAGCAACAAGGACCTCCGAAGCTGAAATGCAAACAGACACCAGTCACAACCAAAGTGACACATAGCTCACAACACCATTGTGCCACCTGACAACAGCTCGTAAGGCAAGACAATGTACCTAACACTTTAGTCATAGGTGACTCTATAGTCAGGCACGCTGATGTCCCACTCACCAGGCTGAACAAGGAGAAAATTACAGTCAGCTGCCTGTCTGGTGCCAGGATCCACCACATAATGCATACACTCAAGTCACTCCACAACAAGTACAAATATGACTCTGTCATTGTCCATGCTGGAGTGAATGACTTGAGATGTACCTCCCTGGACATGGAAGAGCTCTCGGATCATGTGGCCCAGGCAGGTATGACCCTAGCCCTGAGAAGCATCCTGCCATCGCCCAGAATGATACCACAGTATAAGGACAAAATGATTGACTTCAGCAATTGGCTAAGCTTCTGGTGTCATTCAAAGGGGATCCAGTATCTGTATTCCTGGGCAGACATGATCGACAAACCACAATGCTTTGCCAGAGATGGTCTGCACCTGTCATCACTGGGATTCAGGTTACTGGCTAAAGCTCTTGCCACCCCTATAGTGCCTTTTTTAGGCAAGTTGCAAAGGACAAAACTACCACCGTAACAGATACAAGCATGCAAAATCTGAAGTCAATGCTACTTAATGCTAGAAGTCTAAACCTCAAAATGCACTCTCTTGAGGCACTCATAAAAATGGAGAACATCAACATCTGTGCAGTAACTGAGACTTGGTTCAAGGATCCAGAGAGCACCCCTGCAATACCAGGCTACAACTCTTACCATACTTTTCGGCCACAAAACCAAGACCAAAACACTAAAGGTGGAGGAGTGTCCATATTCACCAAGGATATTCACACCTCCAGGCTAGTTGCCCAACACAATGCATCTGAAATTCTCAAGGTGCAACTAACACTAGATAAGACTGCAATCCAAACTGTAGCTTGCTACAGATCCCCCATCATGCCCCAAGATTCTCACTACACCTTTCTAAACATACTGGAAAATATTAAGATACAACCAAACACCGTAATACTGGGTGATTTCAACTATCCTGCCATTAACCGGGAAAACTACTTGGGAACCAACTCCTTTTCCCAACGGTTCTTGGAATTCATAAATTCCAATGCCCTGGATCAACTCATCCATTGTCCCACCAGGGGCTCCAATATCCTAGACCTGGTCATTACCAACATGGGAGATAGATACTCCAGACCAGTGGTCACCCCCTCATTGGTCAGGTCTGACCATAAGCAAATCACCCTTGACATCCACATCCCACCCCCACCCCCCAGTAAGGAAACCTCCTTAAAAAACTTCTCCAAAGCCAACTTCATGCTACTGAAGTCAGAAGTGACAAACTTCATGACACCCATGCAGAAGGGATCTGAAAGTCCGACTGCAGAATCTTACACTAAGGTACTGTACGAGCACATCCACTTGTGCATGAATCGTGCCATCCCAAATAGAACCAAGATGCTCTCCTCCAAAAAAAGGAAGCCAATCTGATGGTCCCCTGCTATAAACAAACTATACAACAGAAGGAAGAAACTGTTGCAGAAAAGCGGAAAATCCCAGGATGCAAAAAACTCCCTCACCAGCCTCAGTAAGAAGCTGAGATCCCTCAGAAAATACTCAAAAGCTAGTTACGAAAATAAAATTGCCAAAGATTCCAAAGACAACCACAAGGCATTTTATAGTTATGTCAATCTAGTGGCAATGCTCAGATCTGCTCTGAGCTTCAACAGAATGGCATTAAATATACTGATCCCAAGGATATTGCCAATATCCTGGCAGATCGATTTAGTGCCAACTTCACCCCCCTCTCACCCCCTAAAGGACCCATCTCAATACCAAAAGATTGCCAAATTCCGGTAATCACGGCCAAACAGGTAGAGACCGCACTCTCCAAAGCTAAGAATACAGCATCCATGGGACCAGATGACATCTCAGACTGTGTACTACATGAACTACAAAATTAACTGGCACCTCACCTAAGTGTCATGTTTAATCATAGCCTCACCTCAGGCTTCTTGCCCACTGAGTGGCGCACAGCTTCAGTTATCCCACTCCACAAGGGAGAATCCACCTTGGATCCTGGGAACTATCATCCCATCAGTCTGACAAGCCTGATCTGCAAAGGCATGGAACTCATTATCATGGAACTTATAAACAAAGACATTGGCAACCTTCAAACACTAGAATTCACCCAGTTTGGGTTTGTGAAGGGCCGATCTTGTCTCCTGAACCTGATTGACTTCTTCGAATCAGTCTCCAGAGCTGTGGATGAGGGTAAGGCTGTCCACACAGCCTAGCTGGACCTTGCCAAGGCCTTCAAAACCATCCCTCACTCTGTAATCACAGTTAAACTTACTATGCTGGGCATAAATCCCTATGTCACTCGATGGGTTGCCAACTGGCTTACTGACAGAACCCAGACTGTAAAAGTAGCTGACTCCAAATCCAGCTCCAGACAGGTGACAAGTGGAGTACCTCAGGGTTCAATCCTGGGACCACTCTTGTTTGGCATCTACTTCTCTGAAGTACAGGCCAACACTAAAGGACTAAGTTCACAGATGACTGCAAACTGGGAGCCATTATTGAATCCTCAAATGATGTGGATATTCTACAAAAGGGCCTTACAGAAACAGATGCCTGGTGCCAGAGCCATGGGCTCAAGCTTATTTCCAAGAAATGTATAGTTATCCCTTTTGGAAAAAAAACATGTACCCATGAATTACCACATAGGTTGCAGTACACTAAACATCAAAAGTGTGATGAGAGACTTAGGGACACAGGTGGACAGTGGTCTCACTTTCCATAACCACATCGCCACAACAGTCAGGAAATCCTTTTATGTGGCACAGTTCATCACTAAGGGCTTTTCATCCAGAAAAAAGGAGGTTGTTGTCCCACTGTACTCATCCCTCATTAGACCCATTATAGAGTATAATGCCCCATTTGGTATGTACCTCACAAAACATCTGCAACAGCTGGAAAGGCCACAGAAATACCCCACTAAAAGAATCACAGGCCTAAAGCAGATACCGTATGCTGACCATCTAAAAAAACTCCAACTATACTCTGTGGCATATTGTCTACTCAGAGGCAATCTCTGCTTAACATACAAGGTCATGTCAAACCCTGAGCTGTTGGACATGCTCCACTTAAAGAAATCCCAATCCCTCAGAGCCACATGCTCTAGGGATCTAAACCTTGTCATCACAATGAACAAAATGTGCTGGAGGGATAGGTTTCTGTCCCAAAGACTCCCCATACTCTGGAATAGACTGCCTATACATGTCAAGCAGAGCGCCTCCTTGGCCCTCTTCAAAAGGAACCTTGATGATTGGATGGGAGATAGGAAATTCACCTCGGGGATCATGTCAGTCACCCTGCTAGACAGGGGTCCAGAGAAGTAAATATTGTGGGAAGAAATATCCAGGGAATTGTTATGGCTAGGCTTGTATAGGCTATAGGGCTAATAGCCTAGTACCAACCTATGAACCTATGAACCTATACTAGCAGATAGGTTCAGTGCAAACATTACCCCACCCTCACCCCCCTAAAGGGCCCATATCTATACCAGAAGATTGCACTTCCCCCGTAATCACAGACACCCAGGTGAAAACGTCACTTTCTAAAGCAAAAAACACAGCATCCATGGGACCAGACAGCATCCCAGGCTGTGAGTTACATGAACTCCAAAACTAACTAATCCCTCACCTAATTACCATGTTCAACCACAGCATCGCCTCGGGCTATGTGCCCACTGAGTGGCCCATGGCAACGGTTGTCCTACTTCACAAGGGAGGAGCCATTACCGACCCCAAGAACTATCACCCCATCAGCCTGATGAGCCTTGTCTGCAAGGCCATGGAGCGCATCATCATGGAACTCATAAACAACAAAATTGGGAACCTACAAACCCTAGACCCTACCCAGTTTGGTTTCATAAAGGGGAGGTCATGTCTTCTAAACCTGGTTGACTATTTTGAGATGGTCACCAAAGCAATCGATGAGGGAAAGGTGGTCCACATGGCATACCTTGACCTTGCAAAAGCCTTTGATACCATTCTCCACTCAGGAATTATAGACAAACTCACTAACCTAAATATAAACCCCTACATTACATGATGGGTTGCTAACTGGCTCATGGACAGAACCCATACAGTGAAAATAGGAAACGCTAGGTCCGACTCCAAACCTGTGACAAGTGGAGTACCCCAGGACTCAGTCTTGGGGCCTCTCCTGTTCGGTATTTACTTTTCTGAGGTACAAACAAGCACAGAGGGACTATGGCTAATAAAGTTCGCAGATGACTGCAAACAGGATGCCATAACTGACACTCCTACTGATGTAGATATCCTTCAAAAGGGTCTCACTGAAACAGATGCATGGTGCCAAAATCATGGCCTCAAGCTAAATGCCAAAAAGTGCATTGTCATCCCCTTTGGGAAAAAACAAGTACCTACAAATTACCACATAGATGGCAGCTCACTTAACACAGAGAGTGTGATAAGACACCTAGGGACCCAGGTGGATAGTAACCTCTCCTTCAATAACCACATCGCTAAAGTGGTTAGAAAATCCTTCTACATGGCCCACCTTATCACAAAGGGGTTTGCATTTAGAAAAAAGGAAGTTATTGTCTCCCTCTACTCATCACTCATTAGACGCATTATTGAGTACAATGCCCCATTTGGGATGTACCTTACTAGACACCTGCAATAACTGGAGAGGCCTCAAAAATACCTCACCAAGAGGATATCGGGCCTAAAACAGATGCCGTATGCCACCAGGCTAAAAAAAACTCCCACTGTACTTGGTTGCATACCGGCTACTCAGAGGTGATCTCTGCCTGACATACAAGGCTATGTCAAACCCTGAATTGCTGGAAATGCTCCACCTAAGGAAAACTCAATCCACCCAAGCTACATGCTCTAGGGACCTTAATCTGACGTCAACAATAAACAGGACTTGTTGGAGGGACAGATTCATGTCCCAGAGTCACCCCTGCTCTGGAATAAGGTCCCCATATATGTGCGGCAGAGCTCCTCATTAGCGCTCTTCAAGAGGAATCTTGATGAGTGGATGGGGAACAGGAAATTCACACCAGGAATCATTTCTGTGGTCCTGCTCAACAGAGGCACAGGTAACTAAATCACATGGGAGGTGCAAGCCGAAACAGTTTGGCTAAGCTTAATTATGTCCTAGGGCCAATAGCCTAGTACCTACCTATGAGCCTATGAACCTATGATCTATAGCCTAAGCACATGAATTGCATTTTAATTAGCCAATCCAACATGGTGTACCTACTCAACAAATGTATAAAGTATACATACAGCCTACATTCTGATTTCCCTCAATACTTCAAGACCATTTGAGTAGAGACATGGAAATTTTAACTGAGATAATGCTAGGGGCTGCTGCAGCAATTCTATATCTGCATGTACTATAGACTGAAGGCAATACTGCTGGTGCTGCTTACAATAGGCCCAGGCCAAGAAGGAGAACTGGTCAGACCCAGGGTAACCTTCCAGGTGCTACATGAGCTGGAGATTATAGACCACTACAGGGTGGACAAGGACATATTACAAGAACTCTGTGAGGTCTGCCACCCTTACCTCGAGGGCCAAAGCCAACCGAGGGGAACCCATCCCAGTGGAAACTAAGGTATGTTTAGCCCATAGGATATTAGCCACATGTACTTTTCAAAGACGGACTGAGGACAGGATGAGGATGTCACAGGCATCAGCATCCAGGATATTCCACCAGTTCCTAGATACTATGCTCCTACAAGCCAGTGAGCATACATATTTCCCCCTTTCCCCTGAGGAGAGGGTCAAAAATATGCAACACTTCTATGATGTAGTGCACTACCCTGAAGTACCGGGTGCTATAGATTGCACTCATGTACACATCAAGGCACCACCTGGTGAACAGGGTAGAATCTACATTAACCACAAGGGATACCACTCCATCAACTGCCAAATCATGTGCAATACCCAGGGGATTATCTTGAATGTGTGTGCTGGCAATCTTGGCAGTTATCATGACTCCCATATCTGGCACACATCACAGCTGTACCAGACTGGAACCATGGTTGATGACACCCACCAGAAATGCACACACACACACACACACACACACACACACACACACACACACACACACACACACACACACACACACACACTCACACACACACACCACACAGTATAATGAGGCACATGTACAAATTAGGGACATCACAGAACATGTGTATGGGCTTCTGATGTCATGGTTCCAGTGCCTAGATATATCCGATGGAGCCTTGCTGTATAATCCATGCATATGCACAGAAATATTCACAGTATGTGCTAGGCACAACAATCTGATCCTGCAGAAATGGCTGCAGCAGGATCAGCAAGGTGAAAGGGCGCACTTCCCCCACCACTGCCTAGATCACCACAGTCAAAGGAGGACACAGAGGAGGAACCCCCAGGTGCTGTCCCTGTAGGCAGATGTAGGCATGCTCAGTATGCCCTTGCTTTGGCTAAGAGACATTGCATAGCACATTCACTGACCACTTAGGGACCTAGGGACTAATACCTTTCTCCTACTCACATAGATATGTTAACATTGATGACACACAACTCAAACAACCTGTCTCTGTCCATATATTAGCTGTGTACTGCTTGCATCAGACAGAGTCAGCCCTGAACTAAAGTTCTGTGAACTGCCATATTTGCAAGGTAAGGCCTGAAACTAGATTGTATTTTTGAAGAATATTATGACATATCCTTGTATCTGTTACCTTGGTACAGTATGCAAGTATATAGTGGTGATTTGCTAGAGAACTTAAATTAACATGTGACTACAGATACTTACTAATATGTGTCCATATGTAATTAGTAGGCATCAGGCATGAAACATTCACACAGTCCTACCTCAGCAGAATACTGGTTCATTATTCAAGAGAGAAGTTAGAAAGTGAGACTAAAGATTGCAGTTTCTGTCACTCATCTCGTGTACTTGAATAAGACAATGAGGCTAGGTGTTTGTTTAAGTAGTGTCCTATGCACAAACATAGCAGGATCGTTAAACTTAAACTTAAACAAACTACCTAAATGACTGACCACTACACACATGCATGCTTACACCTTGGCTACCCACTACAAAATGGCACTCTTGCTTGCACTTGCTCAGTACTTATATGCACGTGCCTGCTGACTGGAAAGCTTCTTAAAGGTATATCACATACTCTGATCTACACCCTCCCTCTTTACTTTGTCTTGCAATGACAATGACATTTGAATAGGCATATAAATTTTACAGACAATAATAAACAAAACAATATTCATGTCCAGGTTGCCGTGTATCTGGAACTAGGTCTGGAAATGTGAACTAACCTTGTTATGTAATAGGACTGGTTTTAGCAACAGGGACAGTCACTGGGGAATGTTCTGCTTTAGGACTATTAGGGACATTCTCAGGAACAGGGATAGCTGCTGGAATGTCCTCTAGTACTGGAACACTGGATAAGTCACTCTGAGAATTAGAATCTTTTTTACAGGCAAGATGCTGTAACACTGGCTTGAATACTGGTAATACATGCTTCCTTTTCCATTGAAATTCCATTCCTGATTCCACAATGTGCAGTCTTGGTTCTTGACATGAACTTTTCACAAATCCAATCCGATCAAAACCTTTTGTTGTCTGCATCCTCACTATCACCCCTTATTGTAATGGATTGAGCAGTTTGCTGCTCATATCATAGTAGGACCTCTGGGACAAATGGGTTTTCAAGAAATGAGCTTTTACTGCTTTGTTGTTTTTACCACATGGAACCAAAAAATTGCTACTGATTGGTAATGTGGTTCTGGTCTGTCTTGGAGTAAGTCTGTGGGCAGGTGAACCAAGCTGATTATCATGAGGAATATGTCTGAGATTCAGGAGATTTAGAAAAACATTGATATTGTCTCATTTCGATTTCTCTTACAGCTGTTTTGCATTTTTGAACTGCATGCTCAGCCAAGCCATTTGACTGCGGGCATGTGAAGACTGGTAGAGATGGATGAAGGCTGCCAGCCTAGCCAGATTGAATTGTGCAGATAATTCTATAATTTGTAAATATGAATGTTGAACTTAAAACAATGTGACAACATTGCCATCTGCTGTAAAGAAAGCTAAGTCAAGCATTTATTGTTGGTCCTTTGAAATTAAAATTATTTCATCACTGCCTTTGATGTTTTACAACTCAGCTCCAGTCCAGCTAGATGAAGGCTTCCTGCCTATTGTTTTAAGGCTGAAGTTAATGACCAGAATGTACATATGGAGTGTCCTTTATTGCTCTAAGTGTAAAATAATCTAAATGCATTTTTTTGTCAGACTGGGGACACCAGGGAACTGTAAAAGATGATGTAATATTTATCAGAACTGCAGTTTTCAATTTAAACAGTGAGAACCAGAGATTATGTAGCATTTTTGTCTGACATTCCAACTCACAGCACTGGCTGTTGCTCAGTGTAAGTAAGTTATTTTACAAGTGTGTTTTCTTGTAGAAATAGCTAGAAATTAGAAAGTTTAGACTAAGTGGTTTTCTGTGATGTCAGAACTGTACTACTAATTTATTTTAAGTATTTCTGTGTGATCTCTGAACTCTCTTGACTACTGACTGTGTAGTAGAAAGTATTGTCTTGTGGTTTTAATTACTTATTATTAAATATTTCAAAACCTTTTAACTGTGACTGGTTTGTGCAGAGACAGTTTAAGCTCTAGAGTACATTGCATATTAATAGAGTTTACTGTCCAGGTCACTCCAAATAAGTTTTGACTGTTTAGTCACATCTACTAATTGGATAATAATATTGCACAGTAATAATTGGACACCCTTTTAAGGGCCTTTGGGTAGCTGATAAATATTAGGTGGGTGGTGGCAAATGGTACTACCATATAGTCTGTTGAAAAGGGGCACAGCTGGAGAACATGTGCCAGCCTTCCCCAGAAGTGTATGTGTGGTTGCATGACCTTTTATCTCGAAGTGTGTGTGTGTGTCAGCTACTTGGGTAGGGACATGAAGCACTGGTTGGACAAAGAGGGTGCTGGAGATTTTAGCTTGTCCAGCTAGGCTGAGATCTGGACCCTATAGCTGTGCCAATGGGGAGTCGTATTGGGGACCTGGGGAGCAAGGGAGCGACCAGTCCCGGACTGACTGTGATCTATGTGTGCTCTTAAGGGAAATTGCACTTTACTGTGTGTATTTGTTATCCTTTCCTCCTATATGAGACACTCTCTCTGGTGCTAGTGGTGAGGATTGAGGCTCCTTGATTGCTGGGTCAGGGCATGGGCATCACAGGGTATTCAGGACTTCTCGTAATATGAACAAAGTCTCACATTTCAGAAAATCTTTTGAACTGCTGACTTGTAAACTGTGCATCATTGTCAGAAATAACTCTGTGCAGTCTACCATGGACAGAAAAATATCTCTTCAATAGTATTGGATGTGAGATTAGGAAGTAGGTCAATTTCTAAGGCAGATATACCCCTACAACTGTACAGATTTTAAAAGAATATCCAGGGTTTTGATTGATATTTTTGCTGTGTTCCTCATAAAACTTGTTTTTTTTTTTTAAATAATTCAAGATGGAAATTACTAAATAATGACAGACATTTTTGTTTTGGACTTCATGCATGCTAATGCACAACCTTTTAGTCTGTCAACTTTCTAAGTTTAAAAGGACAATACGCCCCTCTGCCCCTATTTTTCAGCTTTTGCCTCACTTTATTTAATGGCTTTGTATAGATTTCTTGCTCTAAGAGGTTGAGAGGTATGGGGGTGGACTGTCAGTGCTCTTCTGTACATGGATTAATTATCTGTGGTTTCTATGAGGTTTCATGGCCAACACTAGTTGAATGTGTTGGGAAACCTCACTTAAGCAAGATGTGCATCATTAATATGGATTGTGCATTGCCAAGAACACATTGTGGCTGTGTACATGGATATATATAGCACCTGTGCTGTGTTTAATGAATCCTGAGGGTTATTTTATTTTTTTGAGAGTATATGTATAGTGAGGGGAAGTAACTGTGATTTGTCATTTACTGATGATTGTGCTATTTTTGCCAACTTTTTCAAACTTAAAAAGTGACATGAAATAAGAAAAAGGTAAAGAATTATTTGGTGAAGTGAATTAAAAAATTTGCTTTAAGGAAGAAATGAAAAAAATGTGAGAAGATCATAAGAGGAAAGTCTTCTACTTTATCAGTGGGAGTGGTAAGCACTTGGTAGCCTATTTATCACAAGAGGAGGGATTTCTGGCCCAGAAATTGTAATTTATTGGCTGTTTGGGCAGTTTTTCCATCTCTTTCAACTTTCTGGTTTAAAAGCCCACATTTATAGTTGTTTCCCACCTTTCCTGTAACTAGTCTAGTACAGATTTGCTGCATCCAGGAGTGTGTGTAAGCTTTTAAGCAGTGCCAAAGTCTGCTCTTCAATTTTCCCTTAGATCTGTTAGTTCTCGCCTCTCCTGCACTTTTGCTAGCTTATTAGTCTAGCACTTTACCAGACTTCTTTTAGCAATTATTGTAGCACACAAAAGTGCTACCAGCACTAAACGTTCTACAAGGAAACAGCTCCAGTACTTATTGGCAATGCCCACCCCTCCAGGCATGTCTAAAGATCAGTTCCCTGTGCCTTTTCCTATTAACATTGTAAACATGGGCATCCTGAGACAGTATAGCATCTGCCTCATGTACACTGACAACCGTCTCATCTTACCTCCCAACACTCAGACTTCCAAGAGATGCACTTATATATCCAAATCAGAAGCCATACATTCTTCAACCAAGACTGGAATAGCTGGTCAAAAGGAGAAGGTCAACACTTGCACCACACCACATGGAACACATAGCCCTCCAAAACACAAACCAGCACTGCCTTCACATAAAAACACAAACCACACACCCACCTTCACAGTGGCTCTCAATAAAAAAATCTACCCGAACAGCAGAGATCTCCAAGGCAGAAATGCACTCGACCACCAAAACACAACACTAATCATGAGACACATAACTCTCCTAGACAGTATGCCACTCAACCAAAGCCCCTAAGGCAAAACAGAATGCCCAACACACTAGTCATAAGTGACTCGATAGTGAGGCACACTGATGTCATACTCACTAGGATGAATAAGGAGAAAGTAACAGTCAGCTACCTGTCAGGTGCCAGGATCTGCTACATAACACATGCACTCAGGTCCTTCAACAACTGGTACAAATATGACTCTGTCATTGTACATGTGTGAGTGAATGACCTGAGACGTACCTCCCTGGACTAGATGAAAAGAGACATGGAGGAGCTCTCAGAATATGTAGCCCAGGCAGGTATAACCCTAGCCTTGAGCAGCCTCCTACCATCACCCAGAATGATACCACAGTACAAGCAGAACATGATTGATTTCAACAATTGGCTAAGTTTCTGGTGTCATTCTAAGAGGATCCAGTATCTCTCTGCATGGGATGACATCAGTTTTGATGTTGTTGTTGATGTGTTGGTCAAAGAGAGAGATTATCAATGAGGTATACAGAATAGTTTTTGTGGAGAGTGTAGAGAGATGATAGTTTTGTTGTTTGAGATAGAGAGAAGTAAGTTAGGTGGGGTGAGTGTGGTGAAGAGAGAGGAGAAGTTTGTTTTTGGCATTGAGGGAGATAACGCGCCTAGTAAACCATGTTTGTAGTGTTGAAATGTATTTTTGAGTTAGAGTGGTTAGATCAGAGGAGGTGGATGCTGAACAAATGATAGTAGTAGTATTGGTATTAGAGAAAGAATAGAGAGAAGTAAGTGTGTGTTTGTGTGCTTGTGGAGTTTGTTTGCTGGAAGGAAGGTAAGGAGGTAGGTTGAGTAAAAAGAGGAGTAGAGAGTAGAAGAGAAGTTAAAAGTAGTAAAATAGTGTGGATATATTAATACTCATAATAAGATAAAAGAGGTAAGTAGGAGGGGAAAAAAAAGTTGCAGAGGGAGGCTAGAGAAGTGTGTGGTGTGGTGTGTGTGATGTAAAGAAGGGAAAGAAGTGAAGTGAGGCAGGAGGTATGGTAGTGGTAGGTGAATGAGGTAGGGAGAGGGGTGTGAGTGTGGAAAGAATAGAAGAGGAGGTAAGTAGTGTAGAAGAGAGGAGGTGAGGGAAGTAGTAGGGGGAGGTATGTGTGTAAAAATGAAAGGGAGGAGGAGGACAGGAGGTGTGGAGGGAGGGATTAGTGTGGTGGTATTGACAAAAGTTCCAATCAAGCAAACTCAGGAAATCAAGGAGGATAAAGCAAAAGAGAAAAGCAGAAGGAAAAGATTAGATAATGTTAAAAGTGTAAAAAATAATCTGACATTATAATACAGTGCTGCAAAGTGAGGCTGTTATCAGGTAAGGGTAGGGCTTAGTAAGCACAATAAAAAATCATTAATATAGTTAGGCAAAAAAAATCATTTACATAAATAGAGCTAGGCCAGGCATATAAAAACAACTCTAATCGCATAAATAAGGTTTCAGATATACAATATATCACAACCAGTGGAGTGGAGCTATAGGTAATACAAACAATTGGGAGGGTTGGATTGACTGTCCTCAATGTTTTGCCAGAGATGGACTGCGTCTGTCACCACTGGGCTTCCGGATACTGGCCAAGGCTCTTTCCACCCCCATAGTGCCTTTTTTAGGTGGTGTTCCAAAGACCAAATTACCACCATAACAGCTACTAACAAATGCAATCTGAGGGTCATGCTGCTCAATGCTAGAAGTCTAAATCTCAGAATGTACTCATTTGAAGCACTCCTTAAAATGGAGAACATCAACATTTGTGCTGTAACAGAGACCTGGTTCAAGGCAGCAGAAAGAGGTGGTGTTTCCATATTCATAAAGGATGCGCACACCTCCAGACTGGTTGCCCAACATAACACATCAGAGATACTTCAGGTGCAGCTAACACTGGGTAAGACAGCGATTCAGGTCATAGCCTGCTATAGGTCCTCAACCATGTCCCAAGACTCACATTCCATGTTCCTAAGTACCCTGGAGAATATTAGGGTCCAACCTAACACTCTCATACTGGGCGACGTCAACTACCCCTCCATTAACTGGGAAAACTACTCATGTACCAATACACTTCCCCAATGTTTCCTGGAATTTATTAATTCCAATGCCCTGGACCAGCTCGTTCATACCCCCACTAGAGGTAGCAACATCCTTGATCTGGTCATTACTAACATAGGCGACAGTTGCTCTACACCAATAGTCAACACATCCCTGGTTAGATCCGACACAAAGTAATCACCATAGAAATCCACATCCCACCCCCCACCCCCTCGCAAAGGTAACCACCATGAAAAACTTCTCCAAAGCTAACTTTGGCCTCCTAAAAACAGAGGTGGCTAAGTTCACGGCACCCATGCAAATGAAGAAAAGTTGCATGAACACCGAATCATACACCAATGCACTGTATGAAGATGTACACAAATGCATGGATCTCACCATACCCAATAGAACCAAGACACACTCCTCCAAAAAAAGGAAGCCAATCTGGTGGTCCCCTGCATAAACAAACTCTACAACAGAAGGAGGAAACTGATGCGGAATAAGGTGAAGTCCCAAGACTGGAAAAACTCCCTTATCATTCTCAACAAATAGTTGAGATCCCTTATCAAATCCTCTAAAGCTAGCTATGAAAACAAAATTGCAGCAGATAGTAAAGACAACAACAAGGCCTTCTATAGTTATGTAAAGAATCTCCACGGCAATACCCAGATTTGCTCTGAGCTACTTCAGAATGGTACCTCCTATACCGAGCCAACAGATATTACCAATATTCAGGATGACAGATTCAGTGCCAACCTTACCCCTCCTTGCAAAGGACCAATCGCAATACCAGTAGATTGCCAGGCACCCAGTATTACTGCTGCGCAGGTTAAAACAGCACTGTCCAAGGCCACAACTACAGGTTCTATGGGACCTGGCAATATCCCTGGCTGTGTTCTACATCAACTACAGAGTGAACTGGCACCTCACCTGTGTGCCATGTTCAATCACAGCCTCACCTCAGCCTTTTTCCCTACCGAATGGCACACTGCTATAGTCATCCCTGTCCACAAAGGAGGAGTGACTACAGACCCTGGGAACTATCACACCATTAGCCTGACGAGTCTGTTATGCAAAGCTATGGAAGGCATCACCATGGACCTAATAAGCAAGGATATAGGGAATCCCCAAACTCTGGATCCCACACAGTTTGGTTTTGTGAAGGGCAGCTCATGCCTGGTCAACCTGGTCGACTTCTTTGAGTGAGTCACCAGAGCTGTGGATGAAGGCAAGTTGGTTCATACAGCATAACTTGATCTGACCAAGGCCTTTGATACATTCCAGACTCAGGAATCATAGAAAAACTCACTAAGCTAAGCATCAACTCCTGACCAGTCATGAGTGGAGTCCCACAGGGTTTGGTCCTGGGTCCTCTCCTGTTTGGTATCTACTTCTCTGAAGTCCAGGCCAACACAAAGGGACTCTGGCTGACAAAATTCACAGATGATTGCAAGTTGTTGAGAGCTATTATTAACTCCACAAGTGATGTTAATATCCTACAGAAAGGCCTCCCTGAGACCAATGACCTGTGTCAGAAACATGGCTTTAAGCTCAATGCCAAAAAATGTGTCATCATCCCCTTTGGGAAAAACCCAGTTCCCATAAATTACCACATTGATGGTAGTCCACTGAACACAGAAGGTGTTATAAGAGATATGGGAACACAGGTTGACAGCAACCTCTCTTTTGACCACCACATTGGCACTGTGGTCAGAAAGTCCTTCTATGTGGCACATTTCATTGCTAAGGGTTTTGCATCCAGGAAGAAAGAGGTCATTGTCTCCCTCTACTCTTCCCTCATTAGGCCAATCGTTGAGTACAGTGCCACATTTGGCATGTACCTCACTACACACCTGCAACAACTGGAGAAGCCACAAAAGTATCTCACAAAGAGGATCCTAGGCCTTAAACATTCATCCTATATGGACAGACTCAAAAAACTTCAGCTATTCTCTTTCTCATATCACCTACTTAGAGTCGATCTCTGCTTGACTTACAAAGCCATGTTTGACCCAGCTCTGTTAGAAATGCTAAATCTGAAGAAATCCCAATCCCTCGGCACCACACACTCCAGAGACCTCAACCTCATTACTACAATCAACAGAACATGCTGGAGGGGTAGGTTCATAACCCAGAGACTGCCCATGCTCTGGAATAGACTTCCCATACATGTCAAGCAGAGCACCTCACTGGCCCTCTTCAAGAGAAATCTTGATGAGTGGATGGGAAAGAGAAAATTCACCCCGGGGATCACTCCAGTGACTCTACTTGACAAAGGCACTGGGAACTAAGGTCAGGTGGCACAATGCCAGGTTATCCTATGGGCTAGGCTTGTAAAGGCTCCAGGGCCATTAGCCTAGTACACACCTATGAACCTATGAACCTATAATGTTTCCTTTTTACAATCATATAAATGCTAGTGAGTCGTATCATATATAAAAAGAAGTTTAAAAAAAGACTATATAAGATTGGAGAAAAAGTTTGGGGAAGATAAAAAAATATATAAATGTTTTGCTGATGAATATAATGATTGTTTATTAATGAACATGAAACAAGAATAAAGGAGAATGAGATTCAGCAAGAGGATGTGAAAAACTAGTGTATTGATTTATAAAAGGGTATGTGTTGTAAGAGAGGAAAGAGAAGGTTTCATCTTTTTAGGAAAAAAAAGTTAAACATGAAGAAGGAAAACTTAGTTCAGTGGAAAAAAGAAATATGAGTATTGTAGAAAATATGTACAGGAATTGTTAAGCTGAAGGGAGATGAATGAAAAGTGTTTTGGAAGGTTATTAAAGTTGAAAAAGGTGATAGTAATGATTTGTGTAAAGATTAATGTATTAGAATGTAATGAGATTTTAAAAAGTATTAGAAAGATGAGTGTTCCTGGACAAGATGGTATAGAATATGAATACTAAAAGAAAATTGATGACCAAAGAAAGATATTTATTATTAGGTATGTGAATTATTGATTGACAATGGAATTAAGGACAAAAAATGCGAAAGAATAATGTAGTTTATTTACAAAAAAGAAGATAAAGAGGAAAATAAAAATGAGACCATTAAAATTAAACAATTCATATTATTAATTCTTCATGAGAATTTTTTAAATTAAAAAAAATGTAGCCATTAACATTAAACAATGCAGGTTATAAACTCTTTATGAGAATTTTTCAAATGGGATTAGACTGCTTAGCTAAGAATATTTTAGTTCAGGAAATTTAAGGAAATGTGATTGTTAATAGTAAAATTATGAGTGACATTAATGAAGGTGGAAAAGGTGGAATTGCTACATGTGAGGTGGAAAAAACATATGCTACTATAGATCAGTATAAGATGTGTGTGATATTAGAAGACTGTGGGATAGAAGTAAAGGTTATTAAAGTAATTTAGTCTAAATATAAAACTTCTTTTGTGAATCTGGTAATAAATGAATGATTTAGTAAATACATTCAGAGAGAGAGAGAGATGTCAAGCAAGGGCACCCCCTGAGTGGCATCTTGTTTGTATTAGGTATGAACGGTATTTTGATGTTATTTTGGCTAATGCTTTAGAAATTCTGAAGGAAAAAGTTTTCAAAATATATAAAGAAACAGAAATTCCAGTTTATGTATCATATGCAGATAATTTAGTAATAACAGCAAAAGGGAATAGAAAGATTAGATAATGCATTATTAAAATTGGGAATTTGTTGAGGTAAGTTTGGTTAAATATGACTAGAAAGAAGTGTAAAGGTAAAAATATTAATATAGCTAGAATGCATTTTATTAGGGTAGGGTTTAAAGTCTTAGGTACATAATTTGGAGATGTGACTTAATACAAAAACAGTGGGAATATTTACTATTAGAAATTAGAAATACAGTGAGTATGTATTTTATGCATTCTTATTGTCCAGGAAAATTGGATTATTTAGGAGGTATATTTTTCAGTTTCCAAGAAGTATGGAAAAAGAACATTTTTAATTGTTTTTACCTTTATTTGGGTTTCTAAACTTAACCTGATTAAAAGAAAGGTATTATATTGTGATAATTTGGATGGTGGACTAGGATTGAAAAATCCTGCTTTTTTTCAGCTTCACTGCATGCACATTTTATTTTTTGTAAAATATATGCTGAAGGGAAAGTTTGTGTACAGAAAACCTTATGGGAAAAAGTATACAGAAGTATGGGAATTGAATGGAAAAAGACAAAGGTTGAAGGAAGGGAATAAAAAGGAATACTACAATGTTTGAACTAAAGGAGTGAAAAGGAATGTTATGATGTTGTAAAAATGTGAATTCCGGACGGAGGTAAGAATAACTAGATACAAATGCTATAAAAATATAATGGAAACAATCTATTTTCTGAAAACATTGGTGGAAAAAAGGAACTTAAAAATAAAAGGCTATTAGGAGGAGGCAGTGAAGATTTTAAAAAGTTTGAAAGTTAAAGATTTTTTGTGGAGGCTTATGTTATAAAATACCCATTAAAAGTGAGATAGAAACAAAAAGAAGGTAGATTATGTGGAGTATGTAGTGTAGAGGAAACAATGGGACATTTTTTCATTGAATATGTGAGAATAAAACAGTGTTTACATTTATAGGTTCATAGGTAGGTACTAGGCTATCGGCCCTGGGGCCTATACAAGCCCAGCCAAAAACGTACTCTGGCTTTTGCCACCCAAGAAAATTATTTTCTTGTGCCCATTTTATAAAGAATTTCCTAAAGAAATGTTTTTGAACTTGCACATATGTCAAGGCATGGATATTATAAAATTTAAAGGGAGAAATGTTGGTGTTTTGTATACAATGATAATAAATGTTATTTGAAATATGTGGAATATGAGATGTAAGGACCTTTGTATAACCAGATTTGGGACCTAAAGATTATTGTGAATAAGACAAGGAAACTGATGTGAGATAAAGGATGGGGTGGATAATGCAATAGTATTTCTTTTGCTATATTATATTGCATCAGTGTTTTTTGATGATATCTTATGAGTTTTTAAAGTGTATATAGGTTGAAGATGTGTAAAATAAAGCCCATACTCTTTTTAATAGGTCCATGGGATCTTCGACATCCACCTGAGCTACCACCAACTAAAGCAGAAGGGTCCTCAGTTTAACACCCCATCCAAAGGATGCCATACTCAGGAGTACAACACCCCCATCCTGCACTGCAGTGTCAACAATCCACCTACCTGGTCCACAAATAGAACCCACAGTGTTTTGCTCCAAAGGTGAGTGTGCTACCGGTTGGGACACAGACACTGACAAAGCTATGATAGCCATTCATTTTGTCATTGTGGCAACTCTATACCGTATGAGTTAAGACTATTCTTTATATGCAATATAAACCTGTTTATTTATATAGCCATCTTTCTATCTGTATAATTCCTAGTCACCCTATACATCTCTATCCCTAGAGAGAGAGAGAGAGAGAGAGATAGACTTGTATACACACATATCAAGACACAGTGGTGCATTTTGATATGCTGTTCCATTTTCTCAAGTGCAAGTGTACAGTAATATAAGCAATCAAGAATATCAAATGTTGATTTATAGTCTCCTGATGTTTTATATGTGTTGTGCTATATTTACTTGCAGTAAAACGGTTACCATAACACTTCCCCTAAGGGTGATAAGTTTTCCATATCACTCCAAAGCAAGTAATGCATATTTATTAACTCTCATAGCATGGCATGTTATGGAATCATACTATCTCATTAAAGAGTGAAATGAAGTATTAGAACAGCAGCCTTGAACAGCAGCCTTTCTATATGATATCAAACAGTGCAATCATCATTTATTTTTCTTTTACATTAATGTATAATTTTCATTATTGAAATTACATAGATGACATTCAAAGCATTTCAAACATGGTTCTCTTCTGTTCATAGAATAAAGCCTGTCCCAGGCAAATATGAGTTTTATTTTCTAAGGGTAGCATTTCTGTGTTGGAACTTTAGTTGTATTAGGATGGTTTTATAATTACACAGTTTACATTATTTTATTTATTTATTTTATTTTACATTTGTTGACCGGGCTAGTCTAGCTGGATATATGTCCATTTTCAGTAGAAGCCCGGGGAGAAAAGCTCCAAACAAGAATAATGACAAAGTTAACAATGCATAGAAACATAGATTTTAACACATACCCAAAATCATAAGGTGGAAAGGCAAACTCATGCACCCATAGATCCAATGTACTCAAACTAATATAAAGAATGATTTATATGCAAAGGTAATTTATGACAAATTTGTGCAAGTAAAATTAAATTATACCTCCTTCTTCTCTTCATGTATGTGAACCTATCAAGTTTAATAGAAGGATTTTATTATGCAAAAATATAGCAATGCCAGTAATATGTAAATTTAACAACATTCTCAATTCCTCTTTATTTAGTGCTTTAAACGTCAGATAGAGATAGCTCCTGCTGTATTGGTAGGCTATGGAAAATAATACAAAAACTTTCTAAATCTGACAGGAAGGTACATTTTTACAGGATGGTATTAGCTTTTGTATCTCTTCTGTACATTTTTCAGGAATGATGGATCTTGCTTTATATATAAATAACATAATGTATTACATTCCACTATAAGTCTGACATAGGCAACATCCATTTGTACTAAGAATTGTGAGATGTTAAATGACACATTTCTAAAAATTGTACCCATGGTATATAATTGACTATTAAACCAGTTACACATTGTGCCAAAGTAGAGCACCTTCTTAAAAAGTTAATTCATGTCAAGTATAATACCATATATTTGTTTTTCTAATTCAAGTATTTGCCAAAAATTAATGTCAAAACTAGTGGGTGATTTTTTATGGTATCCCCTATATGAATCAGTGTAATATGTTCTAATTTTGTGGATGGGGTTAATACCTTAAGAACCTGCCAAAATAATTCCACAAAAGCCAATAAGGAAACAGTCTGCTACATAAGTTTTTACTGACTGAGTTATTTCATTCTTTTATTTAACTAGCACTTCATCAGGGTTAAAAATCATGTATAAACTTGAGTTTAAAAACATTGGAAGCATTGAAATCACATTTCCTTTCAAACCTATGCTGGTTTGAGGTAGTACATACATTTTATGCCATTTCTCACAACTTTATGCCACCCTGACATACTGGCATTTTTAACATTACATTTTAACTGGAAGAACACAAGTGAGACTGCAAAAGGCCAGACATACTTCAATGTAATGATACCTTAGAGATCATTGGGAGCAACTGCTTGAGGACTACTGTAAGGGTCCCCAATATAAAGTAAACACCTTGCCCAGTTTTGCCGGCATGGAGTCTGATTAACCATTCAGGCACCACTATAGTGACCTGTAGAGGTGAAATCCTCACCATCTAAACCAAAGGAAAGAAGAGGTCAGGGAAACAGCAGCAGTTATTGCAAGTGTATGTCCATTCTATGGGGATAATTGGTTTTCTGCTTAATAAACAATAGGTTGTAGGCATATAACTAAAGTGTTTATTTTTATTCTACATTAAAAACAGGCTGGAAAAGTTTTCCAGCAGCATAGTAGTGTATAGTATTTTGCATTCTCTATTTAAGTATACTTGTATTATATATTGCACTATTACATTACTAATATGGCAGCAGCATGCATATCAATCACTTGGGTATAGTAAGTGTATGTATATTTAGATGTATATATATTACTGCTGAAGTCTGGATGCTATTTAGAGCATGGCTGGCAAGTTATTCAGCTACTGTGTGGCCATTCCTGCTTTATGTCTGTACACATGCAAGTGTTGCAATACAGTAAAAGTGATCAGTGAGTCATGTCACAGACCTTAATAGGTTGACTGGCAATGCTACACCCAAGTATACTAAACACAGGTAGTACATTGTTAGACTGTGTAACTATGACAACTGCAGCAAACTTTACATATCAGACAATTACACTTATAATTTGTATGATGCCATTATTCATATGTATGTCTTAGTATATTACTGTTGTGGCCATTTGTCTCTTTTTTGTCATCCCTCCTTTGTTACTATCCTTTCTTTATAGCTTTTTTTACATGTATTATCTCAAGTCTCTCCATTTATTTTGCAACAGTTGTCATGCCAATGCCAGTGACCTTGCCTGGGTCACAATTCGTAATAGTCCCAGACAGCTTCTATATCTCCAGTGATGCCATAAGCTGTCTCCCCAGTTGTTGTACCAGGGGGCAGTGAGGTGTCCACCTCTCCTGAAACACATGGTGCTGTCATTTGTTCCAAAGGTTCTTACCAGAGAAACTGAATTTGTGATTCACAGGGAACTGCTGGAGGTGGTAGAGGTACTGTTGGACCAGCAGCTCGATGTCCATATCTTTCTCTGAGTTAAGGGATTTGCCTTTTCCCTGAGAATTGTGCAATCTCAGAATTAGAACATATAACTCACAGGGGGGTGAGGGTGCACAGAAAATGATGTTTGTGATGAAAGGAGATGCTGCCAGACCAGCTAGCTGGAATTTTGTAAATAATTATATGTCACTTGTGAAGACCCACATGATTTATATAGAAGTGTGACAAAGGGAGAAACTGCCAGCACAGTTGTCTGGAATTTTGTAAATGGTTATGTGTCATTTGTGAATATCAACATGATTCATATGTTTGTGTTACAAATGTATTAGAACTGTATGTCATGTATATATAAAACTAAATTTGTACAGACATGTGTGTTGAAAAGATATTTTTTAAAGTACTGACCTTAAAGATGTATTGACGGTGTGCCCTGCTGGAAGAGAAGAGACATGAACATACACTACTGTAACTGTATAAAAGTGTATATTTTAACAGTAGAAACAAGAACACAGGAGGCTAACTTCAATTCAGCAAAACTTCAGAAAAATAGCTGAAATTAAATTACTTTATGGCAGCAAGGAGACACAATGTCTATGCTGAGAAGCTTTCTGCATTGTCTTAGAGTGCTTTATTGTTTTATGACTTCCAGTATCTACCAAAGATCTGGGATCTGTTTATTTTCATAGGTAGATGCTAAATAATGCTAGCTTCCAGCAGTGAGGGTTTCTGCTGGGATAGAGTCAGATGACAAAGAATGATGTCATTATGCAAGTTATCCAAGCAGTAATATTTGATATATTAAATTGAGAGTTCTCTCGGAGAAACACATCATTCTGTATTCTGTCTTTGACCTGACAACAACTAGAAAATCCATTTACCTTTTGCTGTAAGTTAACTAGGGTATAGTAATTCTTTTAGATATAGTCAGGAATATAGCAAAGCTTAGCTTAGATATTTTTTCTTTATTTGAGACTGTTCTGCAATGTTGTTTTAAATATTCCTGTGATTTTGAACTCTGATGTCACTGTAAATATATATTTAGCATTGCCTTGTATTTGTATTATTTATTATTAAATATAGTTAAACCTTTCATTGTGGGTGATCTGTGTAGAGATATTTAAGTTCTGAGAGTACTTGCATATTTATTTGGTGACACTGTGTAGGCCACTACTAATAGCCTTGCTCTAGGTCAAACTACCCTTTGTATTAATAGTAACATTACACAGTAAGATTGGACACCCTTTGTTAAGGGACTTAAAATAGCTGATAAGGTGTTCTGGAGGCAGCGATAACTACCTTATAGTCTGAGCAGAAGGGACATAGCTAGTAAAGCTGTGCCAGCCTTTCCCAGGTGTGTGGGTCTGTAAAACAAATCTCCAAGAGTATGTGTGCCAGCCACTTGGGCAGGGACACTAAGCATTAGATGGACAGAGAAAGTGTTGGAGGACTTGGCTTGCGATCCTGGCTAAGGACACAGCTCTATAGCTGTGCCAGTGAGGAGTCTTACTGGGGATCTGGAGAAAGAGGGAGAAACCAGCCCTGGACTGACTGTGATCTCTGTGTGCTCTTAAGGGAAATTGCACTTGATGCAGAGACCTGCATCTAGAAATACTGTGTGTGTACTTGTCATCCTCCAAGTGTACATCCCCCACTGTTTCCAGTGGTGAGGATTGAGGCTCCTTGATTACTGTTTCAGTGGTGGATCATCACAATGTTTTCTTTTGCATTTTGCTGTAATGGTTTGCATGCACTGAGACTGATGCCTGGCTATGCATAGCAGCATGTTTACATGCATGATGTTGAACATTTGGTGTTGACATTATGCCCATCGGTATTAGTGCTGTTTATATATATATATATCTATATATATATATATATATATATATATATATATATATATATATATATATATATATATATCTAATCATCCAACATTGAAAAAGAAACACACCATGCTATCTTCAACCCACACAGATGGGGGGGCTATGCCCTCACACCCCCCCCTAACTAAATATGCCAACTCCAAGATCATACTACAGTGGAGAAAAGGGACATTTCCCCATGTTGGATGACTGGATACTTACCCTGGGTAAAATTTCGGCAATCTGGTCATTCATTAAAATACGGTTATATATATGAGTGTATAATGATTTAACTAACACATTTTTAATCTAATCACAAATCATCTTTAATCTAATACACATTTAATCAAAAACACATTTGATCTAGCCACATTACATCTAGAACTTCATACACAGGGAGGTTCTATCCCAGATGGCAGCTTAAAAGCATCATCTGAAGAAAGCTCTGCAGTATTTGTCAAAAGAAACCAGAAAAAGTTGATTCTAACATGATTATTTTTCTTCACAAAATTCTTCTGAATCACCAGACAAGTCTAAGATTTTTTTTTAAATTAGATCTTGACTTTTCCTTATAAATCTGTATACCAGCTTACCTGAATAAGAGATTGTCAGTATCATCATATCCAGATTCTTCTCACAGAAAAGATACTCAGCAACTGACTTTCTATGTCAAGGACTTTCATGAAATGTGCTACCTTTCAAGAAAGAATGGATAATCTTCAAGAAAATAGGTTGAAACAAATTGACTTAAAGAAATGCTTTAGAAATAAAGCCACAAGATTCAGGTTATTGAAAGTTTATTAACTGACATTGATGGAATACATCAGCAAAAATGAAAAGCACCCTGACTTTATTCTTAAACAAAACAAATGGCTCTTAACTAAAATGATGGATTTAGAAAATTGTGAGAGGAGATCTAACTTAAGGATATTTACACTTCAATAAAGAACAGAGTGAGATTACATCATTTCATTTCTCATCCTCCAAGGACTTTCATATGGGATAAAAAAATCTCATTGTTCTTTGGATACCCCCCCTGCTACTTCTAAATCCCAACCTCCAAGATCTATCATTGTCAAATTCATGTAATTTCATTATAAATAATTAGTCCTGAAAACAGCATGCTCTAAAGCTCCCCTCTAATCTGGTTATAACCTAATTAGACTTGACAACAGCTAGGCCACCAAAACTCTTGAGAAAAAAATGTTCTTAAACAGAACAATATTAAATCTCAGCTTCTTTTCTCAGAAAGAATTTAACTTATACTTCAGTCAGGACCAAGAATCTTCAACAGTGTTGAAGAAGTTACTTTTTTATTAAAAGTAATACCATCATTCCTTCATCAGAAAAAGTAGATTGGCTACAGCTTCCCTTAATAGATCTTCAGAGAAACAACAATGGTATAAAGTTACTAGCAAAAAATAGAAAATAGCACAAAGATTTTCTCAATTTTAAAATGAACAATTTTGCTTCAACAAACTGATATTCTTTATACAACTTCATGTTTTATTATTATGTTACATATTTCAGTTTCTTACCTCATTGTGTACTAAGCATTTTTGTAATTTTTACTCCTAATATAACATTTCACATATCTTAAATTTATATTCATTTTAGTTGAATTCAAATTCAAATCAGGATGCAGCACAACTGGCCTGATGTTTGCAGTGCGAAAGATAGTTGAAAAGAAACGAGATGAGCAAGAAGTCCAACTGGGCATTCATAGACTTGGAGAAAGTATAATGTCAAGGTCCAAAGAAAGCTGATTTGGGCAGCACTGCAGTGATTCAATGTCCCAGAAACATTGGTAGAATTAGTGTAGGCTATGTACAAGGACCCAGTGACTCAAGTACGAACAGTGTTCGGTCTCACAGAGGGGTTCCCAGTAGGAGTGGGTGTGCATCAGGGTTCAGCTCTGAGTCCACTACTGTTCATACTGGTGATGGACTAGATTAGCAAATGCATCAGAGGACACAGATCACCAAAGTCGCTGCATGCCGACAATGTGGCATTACAGGCAGACTATGAGCAAGAACTTCACCAAAGGATAGGGGAATGAAATTCAAAACTGACAGCACATGGCATGAAACTAAGCACAGATAAGACAGTGGTAGTGGCAGCAAATTGGGGAAATCAGGAGAAGCTGAGAATATAGATAGAAGGGAAGACAATGGAACAGGTAAATAGCTACAAGTATCTGGGACGGGTGGTTGAGGAGAAGGGAAGTCTGAATGAAGAGGTCAAAGCTAGAATCAGAGGGACTGAAGCCAGCTGGCATAGAGTATCAGGTGTAGTCTATGACAGAAGAATGCCTAAGAAGCTGACAAGTAAGGAGTACAAGACAGTGGTGTGACCAGTACTACTGCATGGTACAGAAACCTGGGCAATAAAGGCAGAGTAGATGAGTAAGTCTGGAGGTTGGCATAATGGTTAAGGTACTCCATCAGATCCACTACAAAACACATCAGGTTGAATTTATAGCTTAATGCCTGAGATCACATGACTTAAAATTTGGTTTAATTGGGATAACTTAATTTAACCTCAACGCATTATCAAAACATGTTAACACAGCAGGGTCAAGTCACTGGTTTAAATTTATGGTACTGGAATTATACACACCTAACTCAAGAGGAGGTGATGTTAGGACCAAAACTGAATGTGTGGAAATAAAGTGGATTCATTGAATCAGAGCCAATGAAGGCAAGGGGTTAAATGAAGTTATCCCAATTAAACCAATTTTGAAGTCACATGATCTCAGGCATTAAGCTATACATTTAATCTAATGTGGTGATTTGTATTGGATCTGATGAATTACCTTTGTGTATGAAAGTGCTCATCCTGTTTAACAGTCTTTTGTTTTTATATATATTTTTAAAAGTGTTTGTACTACTCTGCCTACCCAGCTATTTCTTTTATTTTGATACTTTGACTTTTGCTGGTTGCTCTCTTTTTTTGCTTTTTATAATGGTTAAGGTGTTTACCTTATAAGAAGCTAGAGGTGATGGAAATTAAGTGACTGAGAAGGGTGGTAGGATGCACACTGTGGGACACATGAATAAATGAGGACATAAGAGCAGAAGGTCAAGTAGCTCTAATTGCAGAAAAGATCAACAAGAACAGATCACAGCGATTTTGACATGCAGAAAAGCAGAAGACAATCTGTTGAAGAAGATTTGGGATAGACAAGGAGGAGGTAAGAGGAGATGAGGGCATTCGGTAAAGAAGCGGATAGATTGTGTGAAAGTAGATCTGCGACAGTCAGGCATGAGTGTTGAAGATGGAAAGAGTGTGGCACTGAATCGAGGGAGATGGTGACACTTAACATAATACTTCAACTTCATGTAGAAAATGTGAAAAAGAGGGTGGATGATGATGTAGATATGTATATGTATGTATGTATATATACACATAAAAGCCAAGAAAATCTCACTCGTATTTTGTCACTCTGATTTCAGAGTTAAATATGAAAGTCTGATCATTTGCTTTCAAATTCTGATATAGATGGGATGATGAACATAACAGGCATCTTAAAAGGAGTAGGACATTTAATAGTAATGGTGTACTAAGAAATAGTACTTAAAGAACAGTCTGAAAGAAGGCAAATAATGCTGAATAAATAAAATTGTTAAAAAACAATAAAAGTTTGGCTGTACTGAATTGTAATTAGAACAATTTCCCTGTTAGCAAAGATCTGAACATGAATAGAAATAAAAGAAACCATTATATAAAATGCTAATAGAATGCCAAACATTATTTCCTAGATAAATATCTATAAAGTATGTTGAGATGAATATGCTTTCTTTAATAGGTCAAGATTTTGATATTTAGTAACAAGAAATAGTATTACATTTCTTTTGCTGTAATGATGTATCAGATGTGTTTGCTTTTCCATGCATTTATTTTTCTTTAGCACACGTATTTTAAATGGCTTACATATGCATATATTTTCAGCTTTCTGGTATACTGTGGTCCTAATCAGCATAACCTGTCTCATAAATAGATCAATTTCTTCATCAAAAAAGAAAGATCTTAATCACCGATGAATGATTTAGCTAGACAATCCTGTCTGTTAAACTGTTCAATATAATCTGAAATTTATCTACCATTTTTACACCCAGGTGACAAGCATTGTATAAATATTCATTGTAACATATTAACAAATGTACATCAGAAAAACACACTGAACTTTGGAACACTTGCACATCATGTGCATGCTCTTTGAGAGTTGGGAAAATTGGATTGTGAGCAGTACTGTTCATTAACGCATAATTTGTACATCTTCATTTTATTCTGTCTCTTCACAGTTTTATTCTATGTTTTTATCACCATAATACACTCTGCTGACTAAACAGTTAAGATTTGACTACACATAAAATAAGATTTTTTTTAAAAAAACATGTGACTTATATGACTTATATGTGAATGTACATGACATACTATGAACTGGCATTTAATAAATCAAGTGCAGTAAGGATTAAAATCAGCATTATGTGCAAAGACAGCACCACAATGATAAGATAACACAATGAGATCAACAAAGGTTTTATTCCAAGCACCCCCCCAAAAAAGAAAACAAAAAACAAAAATAAATTGCATGCTTTTGTCCTGTTACATAAAGGACTTTATCAGAACTAAATTAAAATGCAAACCCAGCCTCTTATAAATACACCTCAGTTAATTGAATAGTAAGAAAAATAAGAAAAACACTGAAAAGGTATTTCCTTTACTTCATCCACATATTTAAAGAGACAGTAACATAGATAAACATGCATACAATAGATAATACAATCATACTTTAAATAATACATTATAATCCCTTAACTCCCATTAAAATTGAAATTCTTATAGTTTATAAAAAAAAATTTAAAGTTTAGCAGACCTCATCTTCAAAACAGGTGTAATGGAAATCTATTTATGTAAACCTAGATCTCTTTTAGCTTGTAGTGACAATTGCCAAAACAACTCTATATTCAAGTAAATCTTCCCACTGACATCCTCTAGGAGTTTTGTGAAACTGGTCCAAAACATAAAATTTAAACTGGCTATTCACACAAAATCTCAGATGTTTAGCTAGAGAATTGATTTCAATATTGTTAGAAATATCATATATTTTCATTAATACATTTCTTCAAAAGTATTTCTGTTTACCAACATAGAATAAGCCACAAACAACACATACACAGATATAAACAACACCTGTACTATTACAATTAAAATACTGTTGAACCCTAACTTGCTTATTCTGACTGGCAATATTAACAACATCACTATAACCTATATAGGAGTGCTGTTTACATGCACCACATTTGTAGGTGGCAGTATTGCACGTATTTTACTTGTCATTCAAGTTTTTATGTAATTTGTATAAGCCATTCAAACTCCTACCTTTTTTATATATAAACTTAGTGGGTGTCTTGAAAACTTTAAGAGAACCAGGAAGTTGTCCAAAAATATTCCAATATTAGAAATAATGCTCTTAATAGGTTTGTAATCCTGGCTGTATTCCAGACAGACAGCAGAGGAGAATACATTATCTATTCTCTTTACAAAGGATGAAAAAACAACCCATCCAAATGGGTGTTCATTACCTTCATTACCACATAAAATAGGGACATATTTACCCCCCTCAACTAGAAGCTACTTCCATAATAATATTCTCAAGGAGATGTATTAGATAACCTCTCTGTAAGAACATATTCTTTAAAATGTTACATTCTGCTACGAAATCAATAAACAGAGAATTCATTCTGGTAGCTCTAACTGCCCCTGAGCAATACTCCATTTTTGAGAGAAAGGATGCTCACTATTGAAGTGTAAAAGGTGTTATTATAGGTTGGCTTATGATATATCTTAGAAATAAATCTTCTCAAATCACTTTTCTTAGAAATCAAATTATCTATAATGAACTGTAATATAGTCTTAAATACATTACTACAATTTATTCAATTTACTAAGACAGATAATCTTATGGGACAGAATTCTGTCTTAGAATTATAAGAACCTGCTTAATTAAGTCAAACCCATCAACTGATTTTTTTAAAATGTGTGATAAGAAAGATCAATAGAGTGAATAATCTGAGAGTTTAAGGAACAAAATGCATTTAAATTGGAGTAAAAAGCATTAATGCAAGCTAAAAATACAAATGAAAACATTGATTGAACTAGATAAGATTAAGTTAATGGTTTAATAAATTGCATATACCTATAACATTAATTGTAACTATTATTAGGTTTGCTAATTAACTTTCATTTTGTTGCAGAGCTCTTTAATCTAGTAATTTAACACCCATTTAACCCACCCATATAGCACCATTGGCTGGATCCTCACATCCCACTTTACCACAACTCCTCCACACTCCCTGATGCCCTAAGTGGCCACCTCCCTACCTCTGCCCACAGACACTCCCCGCTGTACTCCAAATCCCATCAATATAGAGATTGCCAAAACTATCAAATTTCAACCTAGCAACAGTAGTAGAAGAGGATGATTATATAAATGTGATATTTAAGAAGATAGCAATAATATTTTTGCAAGACTCAAATCAATGGGAAAATGATACTCAGTGGCTTAATTCTAAATATTATATTGTCATTGTAAGTTCTTCATATAAAGAGAAAAATGAGGAGCATCATTTATCTGTGGTAATATTGCAACTATGCCTAGAATATCATATACATGTAGTGACAAAAGATGAATATTTTTATGATAGCAATGCAATATGCAAATAAAATGTTTCCTTTAGCAATATGTATTGGACACCGAGATATGGGGCTAAATATGCTAAGAATTATTTGGAGACATTATGGAATAACATGAAGGATCGCTTGAGTTTGGGTTGGGATTTTAACTGCATTCTGCATATGGAATAGTCTAGTACCATATACAATTCTTGAATTTCAGCATCTATAAAAGCAATATTGAAACAATCACAATGATATTGATTAGTTTGCTTAGACCAAGTCCTTATATTTAAAACAGTATTCACATGTATTTAGAACACAAACAAAAACAAAATATATTTTATACTGATTTAAGCAATAAATTAAAAATAAAGTAATACTATGTCCATTTCCTGATCACGGTGCCATAAATGTATCAATTTATCATTAAAAAGTTGCAATTATTAATATAATAGAATAAGTGTAAGGATTTCTAAGAGTGTTTAGATAGGGAAATTAAAGATATCATTCAATTAAATGTGATGAGGTTAGTGATATTATAATTTGGTCTACACTGAAGGCTTATTTATATGGGAAAATAAGCTCTTGGGTCAGATTCCAAAAGACTTGCTCTCAGTGCAAGTGACTTACTTTGCTGTAAAGCCTATATTCTATAAACAATGGTCACTTACATTGAGAACAAGTCTTTTCAAAGCAGTCCCTTGGTGTCATAATCATTTTACAGCTAAGGAAGCATGTAATATGAAAAAAAATCTAAAATAAGCAACAAAAAAGTACATTGATGTGATAGAAGTTACTGAATGCAGTAAAACCCCAGAATACAATTATTCATAACATCATAATTTGTATAGGGATGTATATAAATACACTCATCAGAATATCAGCAATCTGTCAGAATCCACAAAATTTAAAATAAAAAAAATTATTATTTCCAAGGGGAGTTACAGCCACTTTGCCTTGGCAAACAGTAGCTAACAATGTGTTCAGGACATGTGTGGGGAGCACAAGTAAAGCACATACCCAAGAAAATAAGATGATACAAAAGCAGATGTGGGTGAGGGTAAAGAAGAGGGACATTCGCAAAGGTTATGATGAAGCAGAAAAACCTGAGGGATAGTCAGAGGGCATGGGTACTTTTTTTCTGTGGGAATGAAGAGCAAAACAGCAGATATTGAAAATAAACATAAAGGAGAGGTAAGATACCCAGATAGCACATGGACTCTACAACATGGATGAAGGAAAATGGACAAACAGGGTAGGGATGGGTAGGGATACATACCAGCTAGGGTGCAATGCAGAATTACATATGTACCTGTGGATTACTCAATGCTGAGATGTTGCAAACTGTGTGTAAGACTAATGCTAGGTGTGTGATGTAAGGAAATAAATGGGGATTGCAATACATAGTGAATATTGATTTCAAGCATCAAATAGTCTCAACAGTGCAAGAGTAACCCAAGAAACAGCATGGATGAGCAAATCTAGCCAAGGAAATGCAAGAGAAGACAAACAGAGGACAGAGTAGCACATCCAGCCCTGCATGTAAAAGGCAAACAAACAAGCACGGCACTAAACAACATTATTTGTTTATTTATTTATTTACATTTGTTAACCGGGTAGTGTCCGAACTATTGATTACTGCAGCAAAGTAAGAATGTGACTGTTTAATACATAAATAAGTGTACACAACCCAAGTATAGGTGAAATGGGACGAATTTGTCAAAGACGTATGCCATATCAGAGGCAACATAGATGAATTATCATATATGCGTGACATGCATGGATTAAAATGATCCTATCAGAAAAAAAATGTCAGTACACATACACACACACACACACACACACACACACACACACACACCAATGACATGGAAAAATAAGTAAATGGTAAGACATGTATGATTAATACTAAATAAGGACTGGCAGCTTGTGTATAGGAAAGAAGAAAACCAATTTCTGGGTATTTCTGGTTCAAAAAAACACCTTGAGAAAAATGCTTTTTGAGGTCCCACTCAGTTTTAGCGATGATATTAGCTGTAAATGTATCAATATCACATTTTAAATTTGGAGTATTTAAGATCGTATCAGATCATTGGTGGGCATCAGGCACATTACAGATATTCCCATATACTGATACCTATTGGATAGTTGCAAAGAATACCTTCCCATTATGCAGAATTATTGGTTAATGCGCCTAATTTTGAATACTTACAGGGCATGCGCACACAGAATTGTTAAACAGTGAATGTTAAATATCCTCATTAATTATGTATGGAGCAAATGGTACCTAAAAGCTGTATGCATGTACCTAAACTTACTTTAAGGTATTGCTAATTTATAGCTAGCTTCAAAGGTACGCTGTCACCTGCTGGCATTGCTGTGGTGGAATGCTACATGATGGCCTTTATGTGCTTAATGATGATGTTTTGATATCTATGTTTCCCCATGACAGTTGCATTTCAACTCTGACCTCCAGCAGTGGAGTAGCAAGAGGACATGTCAGGTAGATGTTAGTAGTTTCATTATTCCCTTTGTCATATGTGCGCAACATGTAATGAACATATCATCTCTCTGCTATACAGGGTCCCTGAACCACGCACAGGCACAACATCCTGGTAAATCCATATCTGCATTAACACTGTAGTATTATAGTTGGCCTATATGTCATTACTAAGCTGCATCATGTGATTTCTGTGAATGTATGTGACTTGTGTTATCTATCTCTTCTTGTAGCACATCCACTGCTTGCCTCTTTCAATAGTCCATCCACTGATCCTGAACTGGGATGTAATGTGCCTCACTTTGATTTCATGGCCCACAGTACACAGGCCACTGATTTGGTTATATTGTCTGGCCTGGAATGGAACAGCAATGTGGATCATGCTGTAGCCTCACTTATGGAGGAAAATGTGGCCAGCCTTTCAGATGATGTGGAGACATCAGATGCCAGATATGATGATGTCTATGACCCACTGTCCTATGCAGATCTGGTAATGAAGGTGTTCTTCCCCACAACAGAGCACTACTGCCTGCTGCAGTATATGTGGGAGTGTAGCTGGTATGCATGGGTGTGTTCAGAGGGTGTCCACCTACTCTTACAGGTCAATGAATGTTCACAGCAATGGCATGGATCTGACCTTCCTGCACTTGTCGATGCTATCAATCATGTAGCACACCAGTTCTGTGTGTTATATAAAGGTCATGAGCACAGACATGGAGAGATCATGGCAGCAATGGCCGCACAGCATGACAGTGTGGTATCTTTTGCACAGTCCTTTGAAAGGCTTGTTATGGTGGTGCTAGAACAGTGCTGTACTACTAACTAAGTGTTATGCACCCTAACTCTACTAAGCAGATTACCTCCAGTGGGCAAAGGCCGATCCCATGTCCTTAGACCTACACTTGGATCTGACCTTCATGCACTTGTCTGTCCCACTGATCATGTTGTGCTCCAGCTGTGGGTGTGTGTGTGGTACATGAAGGTCATGAGCACAGGCATGGGGAGATGAAGGTAGGATTGGTTGCAGAACATGACAGTGTATCTGTTGCACAGTCCTTTGAAAGGCTTATTACGCATCAATGTTTCCTCTCAGTGTTTTTATATGTTCACACTGGTATACCTTAAGTTTATGTTATGTGCGACATTCAATGTATACACCTAATGGTTGATTTCTATTACTTGTGTTCTGCGCTGCTGCTGTTGTAGGGCAATATGTGAACATCAATGTTTACTTTAGGTACTTATGTGCCTGTGACTTGCCATGACTCAAACGTGTGAGTCAGATGCTGCTGTGTTGCCTGAGGTAGGACATATGGCCATATCCTCCATCACCCACTCCTATTTCTACACCCCTGTGTCCTCCTGATCATTCTCTGACAGCTGTGATATATCATCTTGAGACACCTGGGGTTCATGAGGTAGGTCACCTGCACATGCAACTGGCATGCCACTATGTTTTGCTATTAAAATGTTGTGTAACTTGGCACACATAGTAATCATCTATGCTACCTTTTCAGGTGTATATTGCACTACACCAACAGATGTGCCCAGACATCTTTATCTGGACTTCAGCATAGCAAACACACACTCAATAGTGTTTCTTATTGTGGAGTGTAATCTTTTGTATGCATCTTCAACAGTGTGGAATGGGGGTCTGTATGGCATTATTAGCCACTGCTCAAGTGAATAACTGCAGTCACATGTGGGAAGAAGATACCACATATGTTGCTATCATGCATAGTGTTGATAGGTGTGGATTATGATTATGTCATAACTGTGTTCCTGAACTTACCAAGTAGTAATCCCTCAGTTATTTTACCATGTTGGAAAGCAGCCTCAGACCACCTTCTCTTCATATAGTCACATCATGGACACTGATGTCAATGTTGTCATTATATTTGTTATGATGCCATCTGTTGAGCACACTAACTGGCAATTCAGTGATGGCCACCCATTTCTATATATGTACAGTTCTGCTTCAGGAACAGCAGGGGTTTCAATAATAACATGGTATATTCTATTGTGCTATGGACAGATGGGAATTTGGCAATGACATAGAAATGGCTCAAGGGAGTTTTTAACTCTAAGAGTGCAGATGGAAGTGGATGTACTCATCTACCTTGTTGCAGATTGTACCAGGAATTGGAATATGATAAGACTGATAGCTGTCTAGGACACTCATAAAGCACCTCCCATGTGCCAGTGAAATGTCCCAGAAGCCAGTATACCTAAGCTTAGACAAACTTTAGTTTCTACAGTTAGGGCATTACCTCACAATGTACATGCATGCAGGTGCAGGGCATGCTACACACAGCCTGTACCAACTGTCTATCGAATTTGCACCTGTCAATTATTTCCTGATCAGAGACCTGGCTTAGATGTAGCCTGGCTCAACATCTAGCTGGCTGCCTTCTATGATGCATGTTCATAACTTCCTGTATGCCTTGCAGTACCCCAGCCTGCTGTAATTCATTAAGTGCTGGTTGCATTTTTTTTTTATTTGCAAGTAATGCTATGGATTCAGCAGGATTCAGTAATAATCAGTTTGCTCCCATGCTGTATAAGTATGGCCTCTGCTGAGTGCTTTTATAAACTTGTTACATTTAAGTTGTGTTGAGCATACATGCTGTGTTTTGGAATCCAACAGGCGTGTGTGGAGTCCATAATTATCCTACACTGAATATATAATTACTTTGTCTTGTTTTAGTGAACTTTATGAATATTTGCCTGGTGCTGGTACACTGATGTCTTCCTTTGGTGTGCTGCACTGTCCAGAAATCTGGCCCATTGTGTTTGAGCAGAACTATCTCACTAATTATTAGTTTTTAAAAAATATTTCTATCTAACTATGTGATATAAATAAATCATTTTAAATTATGTTGTTGATGGGGACCAAATGGGTTTTATAATAAATAATCAATCCTAGAATATTAGGAGAATAATAAAAATTGATTCTGCTAAGAGAAACCAAGTAAAATGTAACAATAATATATTTAGGTCTAGAGCTAGAAAGGGCTTTTGATTCTGTCACTTGGACAATTCACCCCTTGATGTCAAAACGGTTTAAGAAAAAGCAGGAGACAAACCCACTTTTATATACAGAAAAGGTGGTAATTTTAAGAATTTAATTGAATGTGTTTCATTGAATTGTGTCAGTTCTTTCAATGTTATGAATAAATGTCGATGTTATCCCCTTTGTAAACATATTTTGGTGGGGGATCTTTTTGACACCAATGGTTTATCTTCTAAGATGAGGGGCAAATTTAATTGTAATAGCAGGGCAGTTGTGTATGCTGCATTATGCCAACAATGCTCAACTTTTTATATTGGCAAGACTGAGTAAAGACTGAGAGACAGAATATATGAACACTTGTATAAAATCCAAAAGAAAAAACACCAATGCATTATATCATCATCTTTTTGAATATCAAGAACATTGTTTTAAATTTACTGTGATTGAACAAGTAGTTCATAATAGTAGGGGTGGAGCTTGCTCTTTAGTTTTAGAAAAGCGTAAATTGTTTTGGATACTTCACTTTAACTCTATGGGTTGGCCTGGAAATGAATTAGGACCCACTGGTTGTCTCTGAAAATTAAAATCCCTAATGAAATACAAATGTATATATTATTAATTGTTATGATTCAACTGTTTTTATCTCTTGTATTTATATATTTATATTTTTTAGTTCCTGATTTTTTTAGTTCCTGATTTACTGACTAATGTGTCAATTAATTACTGGCATGTGATTTTAGTGGCTATTTATTTGTGTTTGGACTGAGTTTCTTTGATTTTATGAAGTCTTGTGCTTAATACTTTGAGACGCAATTGCTTGTCTGTAAATAAAGGTTTGAGCTTCCTTCCATAAGCTTTGGTTTGGCTGTGCTTTTTTTTTTTTTTGTTGTTGTTAATATATACAAATGTACCCTTAAGGACACACCAGGGTTTCAGCTACATGGCTTCTGAATGCCCATAACCTTTTATTTTTTGGGTATATGCAGGTCAATAAATTTAAACCCATGTAGACTTGCCATCTTATAGACTTTGGGTGACCTTGTCAGTGCAGCATAAGTGGATTGTTTGGCTATACTTTAGAAACACAGATTTTCAAAGCCAGCTGATGTCATAAATATTAAGATGCCTGCACAATATTTCAAATAACATCTAGCAGACACTATTGCTTAATAACGCCTATGGCTTTGGGCATCACAACACCCCTGGGTGGATATCAATTACACATTAACACACACCCTGTCAGACATTATTGCTTGCTTAGTGGCTCCCAAATAGTTTGAGTAAACTGTATCAGAAACATGTTTAGTGAAGCTTTAAAGTTTTGGTTTGATATGGGAGCCACACGTTGTTTATTTTTTATTATTTAAAACCGTATGCAAATTTTCATTTAGAACTAGGTAAAAGTCATTGTGATTACTCTGTTGGTTTGGCTTCTGATAAAGATCACATTAGAAACCTGATATTTAGGTCTGGAAATGAGATACACCTATAAAGGAACAGTAATGTGGACTATAGATAATTTAAATAAGAAAATTCAGCAGTTGTTTCAGGTAGGAGAGGAGAAAACCCAAACAATCACAAGCAAAATAAATGAGATCAAAGTGATGCTTTGATATTATCTGGGGATATGTTGAGCTGTCAATGTAAATGGCATTATCCAAAAAATTCAGGATAAAGGATTTAAACAAGAACAGGGGAATGATCAGGAGTAGGAATTTTGTTGGGAACAGCTAGGGAACTTAGATTAATGTTGACCTGATATCAAAAGGGGACTTATATAATTGCAGCAATTACAACAACAACAATACCACTTCTCTGATTAAAAGTGAGTAACTTTTAATTTGTATATCTAGGAGTTAATAGGCATGGATGTAGGGAATCCCCTTGGAACTAATATTGTAGTGTTATAAAGGGTTAGGGTAGTTTGATACATAAGGATCTGAGGTTTCAAAGAAGTAAGGACAGGAAAAACACTTGGAGAGAGTTTCAGAGCACATAAAGGGTATGTGTGGAACCATCTGTCAAGATTTCTTCAAAAGGTATGGAAGAGTGCTTTGAGGATCCAGAAATGGCAATATACCTGGGATGAACATATGAGAATTCTGTATCTGTGGTATACTGCCTCCAATAAAACATAACAGCATAACAGAACATCTAGTTCTAAATATCGTATGTGTGGTGTAGCTCAGACAGGCATGATTCATAGATTTTAGAAGTGCAAGAGAGCTCAGGGTAGATGAAGACAGCTAATAAGGACTGGGATAAGATTTTGGGTAAAGTATCCACATACACTTTGGAGTCATTACGACTATGGATGGCGAGGAAAGATATTGCCTGGAAGTGAGAGAAACTGACCACAAGATTAACATTTTCTTAGGTGCCCAAAATAGGGAATGCAAGAAAATGGGAAACCTTACATCAAATATAGATGTGGAAAATACATACTGAATATGTAAAATTAATTCAAAGGCTTGAACATAATTATAGATACAGTGCTGTGGAAAAACTTGCAATCTGGGTCTTAGTATTATATTATTATTGGAACCTAACTAGGTCCAGGGAGTCATAAGAAATGTTAATGTAATGTTATTTCCTTATTTCTTCAAAATATTAACTGTCTCAACAACATTGCTAATGTGTTGGTAATATGTAAATATGTTTATTTCTATCTGTAACTGTTAGAAGAGGGGTATTCTCATACTATATGAGATAATATATTATGGATGTTTCTCAATGGTTCATGTTGCCTTTCAACAGAATATTTAAAAAATATATTTTAAAAATGGCCTGAGAAAAGGGGAAGACAAACAGAATTCCAAAATATCTTGCATGATGTTTCAGGTTACAGCTTCAGAGAAACTTACCTGTAACATGGATACCTGGAGCCTCACCTGGGGCCCAGATTAAGGGTATTGTTTGCTGGGGAGAGCTTGGTGGCAGATGACTAAAGTGGCCAAGTCTGGTTTACCCTGCTAAATAAGTGCGTAACCACCTTATAGGTTCACTACTTGAAAGGGAAAGGGTGGGTTTAGATGAGATGCCAGTAAGTTTCAGTCAGAAGATAGTCGATGCACTGGTATTTTTCTATTATCACTTTCCGTGTATTTTTCTATTTTTTTTTTGTTAATCAAACAAAACCTAAATATGAATGTCTGCTGTTAGTTCTTTAAGATGGCCCTTATATTTGATTTATTCAGATAGTGAGTTTAGTCAAAAAAGAATCCATTAGAACTGACCACTTGAAAATCTGACCCTTCCGTACCAGGAATATTTAGTCAGGGAAGTGAAACCATAGCTGTCACAATCCATTTAAGGTTTAAATGAAGAGAATTCCTAAAATGATTCCAGTAGTTCCCGTTTAAAGAAACACATACCTGAAATTCTAGGCAGTAGATGAAAGTTCTTATTTTAAATTCAATGAGGACTAGTAATTTTGTTTGCTTTTATAACATATTATATCATTTGAGTTTTGGATAACAAGTGCAAAGTTTAATTAGACAACTATGTTATTATTTTTTTTTTACCAGAAGTGGTTACAAAACTAATATAAATTAAAGCATGTTTAAGACAGAAATTTATGATATGTAATCATGAATTAGTGAAATGTCCTTTTGACATCAGAATGCCTTAATTGAATTCTCCATCTTCCTAGCAAAATTAATATACTTTAGCAGTATTTTGATTTTTTTGTCTGTTTTGAGCAGAATAACACGTGCATATTCCACGTCTAAAAATCTGTATGCTTTAAGTAGGCTGCACTACTTTAATTATATTCTCATTTTAAACAAGATAAAAAGAAATAAAGCACTCAGTTAATAAGTCAGATATGCCGCTTTCCCATTTGTCTTTCATCTGCAGTATAAGCTGGATATATAGCAGCAGCAGCTAATGGAAAGTGGAATAATTGATGGATTTCAAGACTAAAAACTTGAGCCAAAGGACAAAGGGCTTGTTTACAGCTGATCATTCATCAAATTACAATGTTAATCTCAGCTAACCGCATGCCATAATGATTACAGAGGCCATATTAATATATGATACACAGATGTCAGTCAGTGGTTTACCAGAGAATGAACTTCAAGAATTGTAGTTGGTAAGGGTGATTCCATGCCAGGAAAATAACTGATCAATCTGATCTGTCTAAACTATGTTTACCTTGGAATTTTTACTTGAAATAATAAAAGGGCACAGACTTCCTTCTTATGATGTTATAAATAAAACTGGAATATATGCAGGTCTATTCAAATGAAAAGGAGAGACATGCTGAATAAGTTACAAAAATGGCTGCAAGTAGCTGTAATATGCTTGATTAAAGAATTGGAGATGGTAACAAAAGAAAAAAAAGCAGACAGAAAATATGTATAATGTTATAAGCTAACAATATTCATATACATAATAAACATTCTCTGTTGATCATCTGATGACTGTTAACTGCCTAGTGCATGCCCTATTACAATTTTTCCTTTTTTTTTAGCACCATATGCCTGTTGTATTCAACATGTATGTTTTGGACTGATTTGCCCTGCAAACAATTATTTCATTTGTTTTGTTACTATTTCTGCACTGGAATGTCTGAGAACATCCTACCTGCATTTTTTTCAAGACAAATTAAGCAATTTATTTTTGATAATTCATTGTCTGGTAAAGTTACTTTTGAGTAAATTAATAGCACACTCACTAATCAAACATCAGTACTAACAAACTCAGAAAAGATGCATCATATCCATTTAGTTTGTACTTCTACACAATAAATAAAGTTTCATGATGCCCATCTCTTTAAACTATCCATATAAAGATCATTCTCAGCCGTACTTCATTTCAAGGAATCAGTTTTCTTTACAGAAATCCCTATTCTGCTTATAAATGTATACCCTTACCACAAAGAAAATGTTTTGACCACACCATGATCTTTTTAGTTAAATCTTTAGTGGCCTTCTGCCTATTTGCTCTACATTATAAGACATGGCATTCTGACTTTGGTAAACTAGTGCTGGACAGCTCTAATGTAGAATGTTATGTAGAGGACACATACAGTTCTGGATGCCTTATTCTATATCTATCTTGTTAGAGTAGGGGTGCCAAGGCGTCAAAGCTCACAAGGTTTGACAGTGTGACAGTGGTGTTAATGCCATGATATGGTACTGTATCCTGCCTATGTGATGTTATTGCAGCATTCTAGAACCAAATAAATAATAAAAATAAACCAATTTAATTAGATAATAATATAAATCAGTATGGTGCTATATGCTTAGGAAAAGGTTTTGCCATATAAAGAACTAGCCTGCATGTCATTTTATAAATCATGTTTTACAGGTAATTTAATATAAACCTTCATTGAAACCTATGGTATGGGTGCAGATGTCATGTTACAATGAAAGTACTGAGATTATTGACAGAAAAAAGATACCATTTAGATTGTTCCGTTGCATAAAGCTTGAGGAAAAAAAAAACAGGTCAAGAAGCCTCACTGCCACGTGACTATTTCTACTATGCTGAAGACATTTGTCACTGTCTATAACCATTGAGCACTCACTGTTTGTCATCAAACAGATTAAAAAAGCCTAGGAAAGCATCATGGTGGTTCCACACTTTATGCAGCTTTTATCAGTGTCTGATCTCCACCAATAATATGTTTATGCATAAAGGTATAAGAGACAGTGTTACATTTGTATCTATCAATGTAATTTATATACATACATCCCTCTATGTCTTTCTCTCCATACATATATATATATATATATATATATATATATATATATATATGTATATATACATAAAGGGGATATTCCCTTGCCCAGGGATTGTCGATATTGCATACCTACTGACAGTGTTGACCAAATGGTGAAGAATAGACAGGTGTTAGCATACATTTGATTTTATGTCTTGCAACCAAATATATAGGTGTATATATATATATATATATATATATATATATATATATATATATATATATATGTGTGTGTGTGTGTGTGTATTTGTGTATACATACCCACACACACACACACACACACACACACACACACACACACACACACACACACACACACACACACACACACACACACACACACGAACAATGTATATAGCAAAAATGAGCATGAGAGACAGGAATGGCAGTGGAAGATATGGCAGAATTTTTATGTAATGAAGGTTCTGGTCTGCCTTGATATTACTAAAGACATTGAGTGCAATAATACAGGGCTCACCTAGGACAGAAATGCCTTGATCACATATCCCCAGAATGAATTACTTAATGGGTACAGACAGAGGGGCAATTGATCAGGGTCTTGGGAGGAGCAAAAAAAAAGACCCTTTTCAGCCACTGTCTGGGCCATACAACACATATAGCCATGCCTATCATAGACAAGAAAACAAAGTAATTTGTAGTGCAGTATATTAGGGAAAACATAATACAGACATGAGTATTGCAGCATATCAAATAGAGATGCAGAGAGCATCACCAAAATTTACAACAACGTGCACAGTGATTTAAAGTAATAATTAAACAGGATACATCATAAGACCTGAAACTTTTATACAATAATGAAAATAAGGTCAAAGACAGAAACTTTCACAAAGTGAGAAATTTTATCACAGGAAGTGCATCTATTCTACTTTACCATTCATACTTTGTAAAATGTTCTGATTGTTTTTTTTTTTTTACTTTGTTTCTTGTCTATGTGCTGTATGGTGGCCAGTGACTATGTGATCCAGACATATCTAGCCTAGATGAGAGCCCTATAGCCCATGTATTTCTGTTGGAAATCCCAAAACATCTTCTGGCTATCTGGCTATAGTTGAGTACTGGGGAGCAGAACAGCTTGCTGGTCCTGGACAGAGGCCTACCCTTCTCTCTGGAAGCTATCCCATCCCCTCGGTAGTTCCTCTGAGCTCCATAATCTCTGTCTCCAGAGGTGAGCCATGCCTACATGTGCCAAATTCTCCACAGATCCATAATGTAAATGAGTGGTGTTGGCCAGCTCACACTCTACTAGCTGAATTCATAGTATCCCCATTATATCTTACCTGTACGGTTAGCTGGCGCATCCTGCCTCCCATCAGGATGGGTGAGATGGCAGTAGCTACTCACTGTCTTCCAGGCCAGTTCCTACAATCACCTGAGCAGCTAATCAAATTTTGGTCAAGTGCTAAAGTTAGGCTTTTGTTGATCTTTGTCTGTCCATCAAACCGGAGTCAGATTCCTTGTATGCGTGCACACTTGGCTAATACATGTGATTCTGATTCTGGTTCTGATTTTGATCTGTGCCATGAAGGTGGCTCATCTGAAAAAGGTCCCTTACCTGTCCACTAACATTAACCAGCTAACTTACCAACCAGTCAACCAACCAACCAACCAACCAACCAACCAACCAACCAACCAACCAATTAACCAACAAACCAACCAACAATAAAAAAATAATAATAATAATTAATGTAGCTATTTACTTGTGAAGCTCTTGAATTAATACTGATGGGTGTGTTAATTAAACTATGGCATATTTAACAGAGTAACAATGTGGATGTAATGCATGTCATTCCTGACTTTATGACTTGGTTTGCTACTCATCATGACGTCATCAAACAGGCATTCTCCATAGAAGCACAGTGACTGCTTACAGTTGCCCAAACAATGTGAACACTGGACAGCATCTTCCAAAATTTTAATCAAAGCAAAATCCACAGCAATTCTGTTTGGGAACTTATAAGTGTGTGTGTGTGTGGGGGGGGGGTCTGACTGTCAATTTAACAAAAAAAGTCACAGAAGTTACAGGAGTGTACCCCTATACAGGGAGCTAAATTATACTTCCTGAGAAGAGTTTAAAATTCCATCTTGAACTTAAAATCTAAAAACAGTAAGGGATAAGTATGTTTTGAGCCAGAAGCAAATACTTCTGAGTTTGCATGCTAGACAGTCATTTTCTGACTGTTATCTTTCTTTCTGAATGTTTATTCTAGTTTGTTGTGCAATCCTTTGACTGTGTGTATATTTATTGGGAGGGGAAAGCTTTAACTGATTCATTTCAAGTAACAAATTACATTATTTTTATTTATCTACTTATGAATTTAATGTTTGTTAATTGAGTGGGAGGACTAGTATAAAACCCTTTCAAGTCACTACCCAGTTTATGTGTCAGAAATAGTAAATGGGCTACAGAGAGGTGACATGACATAAGGCAGTTAATATAGAAGTGCAGTCAAAATTGTCATACAAAATAATCAGTATTACAACAGAAATGCATACAAAGTTGTCATACAAAATATTCCATATTACAATAGAAATGCATACAAAGTTGTCAAACACCAAAGGCAACATGTTGTAAATACCACAGTATATAAGATTTCAAATACTAGAACTGTTTGATTTATTATGTTAAGGATTTAAGGATTGTATATCTACTCCAAAATATTGAACAGTGTTGAATCTATCCATGAAATGGTGGTTGCTTAGAGCTAATCATTACCACTTTAATGTTTAAAATTTGGATCATCTTAAGGGTAAAGTGTAAGGTGTACTCTAGCTCTGTTCTGGCTAAATGGTGACAGTGTACCTTAGAGTTAGTGCTGAAGAGTCACATTTACCCAGGTTGTTATGTCATGAATGCAACGGTGAGTTTTGCATATTTATTACTACTGTTATGGCTCGACTATAAGTTGCTGATCTCCACAATACTGATAATCCAAAATACCAAAAAGTAATGCCTAAAATGTAGAAGGGTGAAAAACTTTAACTTTAAGCATTTTTTGCAGGGCCCCAATGCTTGTGGTAGGCAGTCCCCCACACCCCTAAACTTATATATACAAACTCCACAGCCGCACAAACTTGAAGAATGGAGGAATCTCCCAAAAGAGGTGAATCATTACTGGAACTCTCTTAGAAATCTTACTGCAGATGATTTTCAATGGATAACTGTGATCAAGGATGTGACTCTAGTCTTTGTTCACAAAGGAAGTTCTGGGAAAACTGTTGGGAATCCCAATGTTATTTGTATGATATACTCAAAAATGTTTTTTTCTTTTTTGATGCAGCATCTACTTTCATAAACCTTGCTGAAGAGATAAAGGATGTACCAGACAAACAAACACACAGTGAAATGTTAGCTGAATTGACAACATTCTGGATAGTGTGGTAGCATATTGTGCTTAGAATGAATGTATATTTTGAGTCATGATTGCTATTATGATTATTTTGGGCCATGGATGCTGTGTTCTGCTACAAAGGGCATCAAATCTAATAGGTTGATGTAATGAAATGACTGGCTGAGGGTCTTTAATTTGGGGATTGTCTCTTAGTAGGTTCTCTGTAATGAATGGTCAGCACAATTATAGGTCATTATGGAGACTTAGAGATAGAAACATGGGGCAGCATCACATAGATTACTGAGCATATGTTACCATTGTCAGGCCATTTGAGCCCATGATCATACTTTTGATAAGACAGGCACCAATTCAATGGTAAGTTACAAGGTTCTGACATTCAAACAGACTGGCACTTTCACAGCAAGGCATTTGAAGCAGCAATCAGTAATGAAGACTTGCTTACAATGTGTTTTAAGATGTAAGGATCAGTTCTCTATAAAGAGCATTCATGCTAATGGGAAAGTACAACACATAATCAAATGTTCATAATATCAAAATTTTTACTGCCAACAGAAGTGATCGAAAAAAAATTTGACCACTTCTGCTGGCATTTGTGGGAGGTTGCTGAACAGTGACAAGTGGACATTTATACTGTTCTTGCTGTTGTGTGATCTCAGAGATCATACCTCTCAACCTCTTAGAGCAAGAAATCTGGACAAAGCCATAAGTAACAGTGGGACAAATGCCCAAAAATAGGGACAATGTTTAAATACTGCTCTTACAAACTTAGAAAGTTGATAGAATAACTGGTTTTAAATTAGCATGAATTTTCTGAAGGATATGAAGTCTGAAACTCAAATGAATGTTTTTATTTTCTGACTTTAGTCTTTAAAGAGTTGCCACTAATTTGCCAGAAAACCACAATTTAATGAAAAATGGATAAAAAATATTAGACAAAAATCTGGATATTCTGTGAAAAACTGTACAGTTGAGAGGTATGCTTAGAGCTGGTAGATATAATATGCAGGATTGGGGTGTGGGGTGAGGAGTGCATTTTGTTTTTCATTATTTTGAGTTTTGATCCTTTTGTTTTGATCTTATTTTATTTATTTATTTATTCCAGTTTGATGACCGGGGAGGTCCACTGGGCTCGGGGAGCCTCTTTTCAGTGTAGGCCCAGGGAGAAAAGCTCCACAATATATAGTTTAGTTACATGAATAGTAGTAATAAAGAAACTTTGCATTACAAACAGCAGGTAGCATACATAAAGGAAGTTTGCATTTCAAACAACAGGTAAAAGCAAAGGAAACTTTGCATTACAAACAACAGGTAACATACATACAAGAATACAAGCAATTATTGTTTTGTTTAGGTGAGAAAGAAGGCAAAAGGCCTTGAGGCTAGATTTTACAGTTTAGTTTTTTATACAATTTATATTAGAGAGAGGTTGGCTAGGTGAGGTTAGCCAGGAGTAAGAGTGAAGGAGAGCTTGGGAGGTATGGGGTGAAGAGTACAGTTGCATTTCCTGTTTAAATAAAGGAAGGAATGAAGAAGAGTTTTAAAGTTTTCAAGGTTGTCACAGGTCCTCAAAGAGGAGGGAAGGGCATTCTATTTTTTAGCTAAGGAGAAGGATAGCAGAAGTTGACCAGCTGGGCACTTGGGTTTTTGGACAGTAATAAGGTTTTGGTGGGTATATCTAAGGGTTCTAGGAGGGGTGTATGGTTGTAGGATATTGGAAAGTGCAGGGCACTTAGAAGGTTGGAACAATAATCTATGGACTGCAGTGATTTGTAGAAAGTCAAGTTGGTTAGGGAGTTTGAGCCAGTTTAATGAGTGGAGGGAGGTACAGTGGTGAGAGGAGGATTTGGCTTTGGTAGCAAATCTGGAGATTTTATTGTAACATACTTCAAGTTTGTAGGAGAGAGTGGAGGATAAATTGGTGAGCAGAGGGGCGCCATACAGTAGAGAGGGAAGGAGATAGGTTGTGGCGAGAGTTAGTCTAGTAGCAGGAAAGAGAAAGTAGTTGTTTCTATAAAGTAGGCCGAGTTTTAAATGTTTTTTTTTATGTTTAGCTGGACGTGAGTGTTAAATTTTAGGTGTTCATCAATAGTGACACCAAGAAGTTTGGCAGAGGGAACAACCTCTATAATGGAGTTGTGGCTGGTTATTTGAAGTGAACTTTTGTCCAAAGTAAATGATTTTGAAGGAGAGAATAAAAGGATTTTGGTTTTGTTGGCATTTAGAGATAGGTGATTTTGGAGCATCCAGTTTTCAGTGGTAGAGAAGGCAGCTTGTGTCAATGATTGGAGATCAGTTAGGTTAGAGGCGGAGCAGATCAATGTGGAATCGTCAGCATATTGGACAATTTTAATGGTAGGTATGGCTTTGTGAAAGTCGTTAATAAAGATATTGAATAGTACTGGGCCAAGTATGGAGCCTTGGGGTACTCCGGTGGGGGTGGGAAGGAAGGTGGATGTGCTCTGGCCCCATTTTACAGCTTGAGACTGTCAGAAAGATAGCTGGAGAACCAGGAAAGTGTTTTGTGGGAGAGATTGAGATTAGACAGGTGCTTTAACAGGTGGGAGTGGGAAATGGTGTCGAAAGCTTTAGATAAGTCCAGCTGAACTGAGGATACTATTTTACCAGAGTCACGGGCTGAATTGGCCAGATGTAAGAAGGAGAGAGGGGCGGTGTTGGTACTGTGTCTAGGGCTGAAGCTGTGTTGGGTGGGAGAGAGTAGCTGGTGTCTTCAATGTTTTTCTTTTGATATTTCAAAATACATCCGATAATGGGCAGTGAATTTAGGTATAATGTGCTGTCCATGCAAAATTCATTATGCCTTAATAAAATTTTCTTGGGTAGATCCTCACTTTGTGGTTTTCCAAATGCCTCTGTTTAAGTTTGGATCTGCCACTGAGTTTGGCATTTATAGAGTTACCCCATGTCATCATCAGCAGGAAATTGTGAATAAGGACGGGGGGGGGGGGTGAGTAGGAGATATGAATACCTGTAAGCAATTGTGTTGCATGTTATGCCAAAGTCTGAGAATCATTTGACTCTTCTGAAGTTCTATTTGGTTTACTAGTACTGGGTAAATACTAGATACTAGGTTGTGGCACTTTTACTAGTACTGGGTAAATACTAGGTACTAGTATATGGCACTTTTACTAGTACTGGGTAAATACCAGGTACCAGGTTGTGGCACTTTTACTAGTACTGGGTAAATACTAGGTACTAGGTTATGGCACCTTTACTAGTACTGGGTAAATACTAGGTACTAGGCTATGGCAATGGATGGATGGATTTAGATACTGATAAGAGACAGCTAAATGTTGTTCTTCTAGGAAGGATACATTTAAGCCTTGCAGCTTTATGTCTGCTATCTTCATAAAGGCTTGGTAGAAAGATGTTGCACTCTAATAATAAAATACATTTAAAACTCATGTAAAATAATCAGTGTCTCATCCCACCTGACAATGAGAACATAAACTTATTTTAAGAACTCATTTGTATCTGTAGGAGCATGACAAGTTATTAGGACACAGTATGGTCATGCCTTATTGTGTCTGCTGTAGTAAGTGCAACACAAAAGTCAAGCAATTCCTTTTACTGGACAAAAATAAGCTTTACAAGACAAATGCCCTTCATCTGGAGTTAGTAGGTGGCTGACTATCTCCATCCAACTCAATAGCTTAATTGGCTGAGCTGCTCTGAACTGCACATAGCCATCACAGGTTTGCTGACTGGATCCGACTTTCCTTTACCTGATTTGACATTCTATCAGTCTAAGTGACACAAGGGAAATGACGTTTCAAACAAAATATTACCATTTGTGTGTTATTTAAGTGCAAATTTTGTTAGTTTGTTATTTGTTCCCCAGTTTTTTCCATTCAGATCATGTTTTGCTTCGGACAGAAGGAAAATCCATAGTGTTCCGAGCAGCTGCTTCTCTAGGCCTTATACACCTTTTAAGATGCACTGCCATTTATGAGCTATTTAAGTACAAGCATCACTAATCTTTGACTTAATGTGAATGGTTATCTGACTAGCTGTTGACATGAAACTTGTAATTTTATATTGTACTGTGTATCATATCCTAGTGCTCTAACTGGCTGGGATGCCCAGAGCTACATATATCTGATAACGTTTCTTAGCAGATTTGATTATCTTTCACATAGTTTGACGTTCTAACAGTCAGAACAAACCAGTGAAGTGACTGTTTTATGATTTATTGTCATTTGTGTTCTATCTAATTGCAAATACTTTTGAGACCAGTGGGCATAATGGTTCAAGTCTCTGCCTCCCATGCACAAGTACAAGTTTTGATCCTGACCACTGGCCAATGCCTGTATAGAGTTTGCATATTCTCTCTGTGTCTTTATGGGGTTCATCCCAACTTCTGAAAACATGATGAGTGTTTCCACGTCAAAACTTACCCAATCCTGGAAATGTTGGCAACAGCACAGTCTATAGGTGGTTCCAATATGGAGAGGCAGTGTACACACCAATTGCTTTCAGCATCAACTGTTTTGCACAGCATCCTCAAGATTGAAGAATGTGGATCACAGACTGTGTGCCGTGTCAGGGCTAGCCACTTCATGGTAAAATATGGCTCTCAGTGATATTGTTGGCTACTCCTCCCTGTGCCAGGGATCCATGCTGCTGGTGGATGTATGTGCCCCAACTGACCAGTGTGTGCCCATAATAAAGCCCAACAGCCCTGGGTCATTCTGGACAGTGTCTAGTTGCTCAGTTTGGGTTACCTGGAATAACTCTGTTGAGCAAAAGCTGGATGTAACATAACAATCAATGAGCCATACATGAACTAAGAATTGTTACACTGGATGTGGATGAAATGGTAAGGAGAAGACTGAATATCCTGTGTATTCAGGATCCAATGTGGGACTTGTGCTGAAGGAAAGGCTTCAGAAGGCAGTGAGGGATACCATCAGAATTATTGACAGGCTTAAGGCAATCGAACTCCAGTGTAATGATAGGTCACTATTCATAATCTGAGCCTATGTCCCAAAGCAGGGTTGTGATAGTGAGGGAAAGAGCACATACAGACATTTGTAGAATCTACTAGATAAAGCAGGTCAACATGTATTGTTGTTGATAATGGGTGACTTGAATCCGTATATCAGGACATACAGAACAGGGTCCACAAAGGGAGTACAACAAGAATAAAGAAGGAGCAAACATGGGTAGACAACAGGAATAAAAAAGGTGATGCCATTCTAGACTTCGATCCAGCAAATAGCTTGATGGTGTCCAATACATGGTTCAGCAGGACAGGCAGTTACAAAATCATATATAAAAGTGGTCGACATGTAACTCAGGTAGACTTCCTCGTAGTAAGGAAAGGTCGCTGAGGAAGCAAAGTCCTGCAGCATAAATCTCTGGTTGCCACAATCAGCTAACCGTGGTCAGGGAAGGCCCTACAGTCAACAGAGACTAGGCTGAAGACCTGTAGTTTGACTGGAGAGAAAGCAGAAGAGTTCAAGGAAATACTCAGGGCTTCTAGGAAGAAGAGGACATAGGTGGAGTTGAAGACGAATGGTAGCACCTTAAAGTAACATGAGTGAGGTCTACAGAACAGATACGCAGATGAACCAGGTATGGAAATAAGTTATATATGGAAAGCTGTTGATGGAATGCAGAAGTCCAGGAAGTCATGAAAAAAAAGAACGAAAGAAGGAGTGCAGGAAAAAGTGGAAGATATAATAGAATGACCAGGCTAAAGAGGAATACTGGTTGGCTAACAAACAGCTTAAGAGAGGAGTTGCAATAGCAATAAATAAGGTATCAGAGGCACTTTACTAGCTTCTTGAGAGTGACTCAGTAGATGTCATAAAGAAACTCTATCAAGTTACAAGGTAAAGATACAAAGACAAAAAAGATAGACATCAAGCACCCTTCACAAGGGATGTCAGCAACAACCTGCTCACCAAACCACAGGACATTAAAGGCATATGGAAGGAGTATTTTCAGCAGATTCTGAATGAAGAAAACTCCACAGAAGCTGTACTGCCTCAGACACATTCTATGATGAAAGAAGAGGAGAAGTCTACCATAGAAGAAGTAAGTACGGCACTATGAAAAATGAAGTCAGGGAGTACAGCAGGCTCAGATAAGACCATAGCAGAAAGATGATAGGGTGAAACAGTGAATGAATGGCTCCTGAGGGTACTCATAGCAATATGGACAATATATGTTGCCCATCTATCCCAGATGACTGGAGAATAAGCATACTAGTGCCAGTGTACAAGAACAAAGGGGACATCCACAGTTGTGAGCACTACAGCAGTGTCAAACTCGTGTCATATTGCATGAAATTTCTAGAGAGGAAGATTGCTAAATGAATGCAGAGTAGTAAAAAGTAAGATAGGAGATGAGCAGTTTGGTTTCAGATCAGGAGGCAGCACAACTGACCCAAGACAGATAGTTGAGAAGAGGCTAGATATGAGGAAAGAGTCTAGCAGTGCATTCCTAGACGTGGAGAAAACAAGGTCTGAAGAAAGCTGATTTGGACAGTCTTGTGGTGGTTTGAAGTCTTTAAGGCTCAAAAGCATTAGTATAATTAGGGCAGACTATGTACAAGGACCCTATGACACAAGCAGAAACACTGTTTGGTCTCTCAGAGGGGCTGCAGCAAACTGGAAAAGAGAGTAAATGACAGTGTATGACAAAAGAATGCCAAAGAAGCTGAAAAGTAATGTGTACAAAACAGATGTTCGACCAGTATTACTGTGTGGTATAGAAACCTGGGCAGTGAAAGTAGAGCAGCTGAGGAAGTTAGAGTTGACAGAGATGAAGTGCCTGAGATGGGTGGAAGGTTGCAAACTGTGGGACAGATGAAGAAATGAGGAAATCAGAAAAGAAGACAAAGTAGCCCCATTTGCAGAGGACAACAAAGAAAAAAAGATATGGTGGTTTGTACACATATGCAGAAAAGTAGAAGACAATTTTGTGAATAAGATTTAGGACAGATAGGAAGAAAGCAAGAGAAAATGAGGTCATCCAACAAACAGGTGGCTGGATTATGTGAGAAGACCTGTAACAGTCAGGCAAGAGTGAATAAGAAGAAGAGAGAATGTTATTAAATCGAGATAGTTGGAAAAAAAGGGTTTTCCTGCTGCTGCTGCTGATGATAATTGTTAATCCCTCACTACTGTTTATTTGTGTCAGATCTGTTGTAATTTATAACACTTTTTGCTATTTTCCTTCTATTATTGTCCAGGGCTTACTCTGAAAATGGTCTAGCAGGATCAGTGATGGACATTGGTTTACAATGAATAAATAAATAAATACATAAATAAATAAATGAATGAATGAATGAATGAAATAAATAAATGAATGAATGAACGAATAAAGAAATAAATTAAAACAAAATAAATAAATAAAACTGCTGCTAGTGTATGCTATTGTTTTATTCAGTCAGAACACCACTTTGTTATTTTTGCTTGTAAGAAAAGCACAGTTGTTATATTCTGGCTGCCTCCTTGCTCCTGATCTTGTGCATTTTTGTGACCCACTACATCTGAGGGGGTATCTAAATGTAAATAGTGTTAAACTGTGCCAGAGGTTTTGTTTATTTAGAATACTTGCTGGAGCTTTAGCTTATGAGAAGGAAATTTGCTAGACTGTTGCGTTGGCTTGTGCACTCTGTCATTGTTTTGCAGTTGTTTATAATAGCTGTTTGATGTTTGTCTTGGGTGCATGCTGCTTTTGATGTTATTTTATTGTAGCTCATTGCTGTTGTACCAAATAAGTACTCCTGTTGTTTATAATTGTTCCATTTTGTTACCAAGCCATGTATACTGACACCCAATGGCCTTGTTCATTTCAAGTCATTATTATTATCTATATATCTGCCATGAGTAAACTGACACCTTCTGTGAGCAAACTGAAATCCCAGTTCTATTGTTGCATTGTTGACTTATTGTGCTTGTTGTGTGCCAAATATTGTGCTTACCATCAATTTGTAGATATTGTGAAGTAACTAAGCCTGCCCCTTCATCACTGTTAATATTGTGTGTCATCCAGACCTTTGAACTAAACAGTGGTTGGCACAATGTGCCAAACATCTGATAAACTACTGGGTAGCATCCATGCCAGATATCCCATTAGCATGAAATATTTAGCTTGACAATGTATGTCCTGCGCTTATATTTTTCAGATAAGTAAAATTATGTGCAATATGGTATGTACTGATCTTGTAACAGTACTGTTGTACAAGTCCTATACTTATTGATTCAGTTTTTATATTACCAGGTCTGTTATTTATCATACATGATGTTTCCCTTTTCTCTTTTTACCTGTTTGAGTTCCTGTCTGTACACGTAATTATAATCATCAGCTAACTTCTGTATAATATGTTGGTCTTGTCTATAAAGTGCCTGTACTTTGACCAATCACCTTATTTGGCCAATATGGAAGCTCAGTCCACTTTTAGTTCTCTGTTTCTAGCCTTGCACTTTGCATTATTAGCCTGTATAGACACTGTTTATTCACACTGATAATTAGTTACTGCCACACCAAAGTCACATGACCCGAGAGAGGTGTCAGCATGTTCACAAACTGGAGGCTACCATGTGAAGAAATCTGATTGTCATTGAACTTCAGACCTGTCTACTCACACCTCTGCAGAAACACATTAAATCTACATATGTTGCGGTTGTTAAGAAATTACTCATCAGTCCTCCTAGAATCAGAACAGGAAAGCCGCAGCTTCAGATAAATAAAACATAGCCATCTACCTGAAACAGCACACACAGCATAATGTCACATTTTTTCAAGGAATCACAAGGTTCCACTTCCATAATGTCCTAATAATGGGTGATCCTATTATTAGGAAAGCAGGCTCACCAGGGTAATAAGAACAGGGTAACAGTTAGCTGTCTTTTATACATTAGGATAAATTACATTAGCTGGGCTTATGAATTCCTCACACCAGGTAAGTATGATTATGACATTAGGAATAATTTTTGGTGCTTTATCTAGAAGGGCATCCAGAGAGACATGTTCAGTCTCATTATGTATGTGTCTAATGCAGGTAAGACTCCGATCCTACCTTCACCCAAAATGATGCCCAGATTCAAGGAAAAGACAATTTGCTTTAACAATGGCCTAAGTAGCTTACATCATTCAATAAGTGCCACTGTGGTAAACTTCTTGCTCCTCAAGGAATGGCTTGCCCTTTCATGTTATGGCTTTTGCATACTGACCAAAGACTGCTGACCTATTAGTGCCTTTTTAGGCTAATTCCACTGACTGGACATAACATAGCTAAGAAGACTACAGAAATTCTAGTTGTGAATCACATTAAGATTGCTCTGCTCAGCTTCTGATGTCTTAATAATGGGGTATTAGATCTTGAGGCCCTCCTGCAACTTGAGCACATTATCATCTGTCTGTTAACACAGAGCTGTTTTTAGTGTAAAGCAAGCACTCCTTCTATAACACGATAAAGTGCTGTCATACTTTCAGAGTTATGGGAACCTGCAGTGATTTATCAATATTAGACAGATACCCTATTTTCTCCAGACTGTTTCATGTGACCTTCAAACTGTACTAATTAAGGTTTACATTACCCTAAATAAGATAAATTATTACTTTATAGCATGTTATAGATCACCCCCCAAATTCTATGACAGCCATGAACAAAATTCAAAATATATTTAGCCAAAGCTTCTGGCATTATCCCCCCATAGGTATTATAAATAAGCATAGAAAATAAATATTGACCATAATGCTGCAAAGTAGATATCAGACTGGATGTCTGACAGAACATACTTAATTAAAGAAGGAGGACTAGTCCCAGAAAGCAAAACGGTGACTACTGGTGTACGTCATTGCTCTAGACCTCTCAACCAATCAGGGACAAATTTCAACAGAATCAGGGACAAGTCAAGAAAAAATCAGTGACAATCAGGGACACCTTTAAAATACTAGTGCTATTAACTTGAAACACTAACAGAATCAGAGCATATGAATTAATACACATTTTCTGAAGTAAAAGAAGTCTATAACTCTTAATTATTGTCATTATTCATTAAGTGTAATTCACCACCTTTCCTCCAAAAGTCACTAGTTTTAGGAGGGATTAAGAGGGACAGAGCTAAAATTTGAGTCAAAATCAAGGAAGTCCCTGAAAATCAGGGACAGTTGAGAGGTATGCGTACTGTTTAATAACTGTTTCCCTGATTTTCTGCATGTAAACTCAAACCTTTGGTTAATTATGTGTGTTAATGAGTGGAAGCTGGGAGCTGTAGCTTACTCAATGTTTGATATCACATGTTTGATATAACACTGACCATGCAAATCACCAGTATTAAGTAAGTGGAAAAAGGACAATATTGTCACACTTGCCATATACACCTTTGCTGGTACTTAACAATATAGATGAATTTCCCTCTCATGACTGATTGAGTCATCCAAGAACTTGGTATCATCACTGGGAGGTCGTTTTACTACCATGTTGCAACAGTAATGGAGAAATCCCTATGTCTGGCCCAACTAATATCCAAAGACATCTCATCTATGCTTAAAAAAATTATCATTCCTCTATATTCAGCCTTCATTAGACCAAACATACAGTACATTGCCCCTTTAGACATGTATCTATGCAAACATGTCTCACAACTTACTATCATGCAACAAAGAATTACACACTCCCACATCCCCTTCACCTCCACAAAATAAACAACTCCACTAGCACTTATACAAATGATCTAAATGTCCATTAATAAATAATAATAACCTTCTGGCAGGAGAGATTCATCTCCACATGCGTATGTCCTTCCTTCCTTTAAAAGGAATCATGACAAACAGAAGGGAATTCCTAAAACTGTTCACAAGTCAAACCTGTTTTCACCTCCCGGAGATGGGAAGTGTCTCTTAAGGTGCTCTAGGTGTAACTGATCCGTTTGCCACATGCTGTATATGGGTACCATACTTCGCAACCTCTTAGGGCAAGAAATCTGGACAAAGCTATAAATAATGGAGGGACAAAAGCCCAAATATAGGGACAGGTTTTAAATATTGCTCTTACTAAATTACAAAGTTGATAGAAGAACAGGTTTTGTGTTAAGGGTATAAAATCTGAAACTCAAATGTCTGTCATTATTTTCTGACTTCAGTCTTTAATGACTTGTCAATGTTTTGACGGAAAATCAGTTTTATGAAAAAATGGACCAAAAATATGAAACAAAATGTGTATATTCTGCAAAAATTTATACAGTTGAGACATATGAATTGGGCAGTCTTGTTGCCAGATACAGTCCAGATACTGTACTACTGCAAATGTTTTTGCTTGGAAAGGGAGAAAAGAGTGCATTAGTTCTTTCATCTGGCTAAAAGAAATGCTTTAAGAAATGTTGGGGCGAGAAAAATAATCTCACTTTGCAGCTCACATGCTTTGACTTAATAATACAGAGATAACAAAGAAAGGGAAACACAGACACATTGTGTGAATGTGTTTGTGAGTGTGTGTGTGTGTTTGTGTGTGTGTGTGTGTGTGTGTGTGTGTGTGTGTGTGTGTGTGTGTGTGTGTGTGTGTGTGTGTGTGTGTGTGTGTGTGTATTAGCCTTCTATAAAAGTGAAGGCTCTGCATGAAAGATACATGAGAATCAGAATGCATTTAAGAGAGAAGTGCAAACAATATTACTTCCTTTCTTTTACTCTGGCTTATAATGGAAAAAATAAATCAGAATAAATAGAAATGACATGGAAGATTAGTTAAATCTTGACAGAAATGATACTTTATTAATCATGTCTTATCACAAAACATATAAAGTACATATTTTAGCTAAAAAGTATATGTTCAGGTCACAGTGTTGTAATAGGATTAAAGCAAGGTCTACCTAATGAATAAGATACTTTGAACAGAGGATGCCTTTAAACTGGAAATTAGGAGAGTGTGTTGGTGTGGCTAACCGAGTACTGCTGTCTAGTATCTATGCTTAGCAGACTACTGCTGCATAGTACCTATGGCTAAAAGAGTACTGCTGTCTAGTACCTATGCCTAGCAGACTACTGCTGCTTAGTACCTATGGCTAACAGAGTACTGCTGTTTAGTACCTATGCCTAGCAGACTACTGCTGCTTAGTACCTATGGTTAACAGAGTACTGCTCTCTAGTACCTATGCCTAGCAGACTACTGCTGCTTAGTACCTATGGTTAACAGAGTACTGCTGCATAGTACCTATGGCTCACAGATTCCTGCTGCATAGTACCTATGGCTAACAGAGTACTGCTGCACAGTACCTATGCCTAACAGAGTACTGCTGCTTAGTACCTATGGCTAACAGAGTACTGCTGTCTAGTACCTATGCCTAGCAGACTACTGCTGCTTAGTACCTATGGCTAACAGAGTACTACGGCATAGTACCTATGGCTCACAGATTACTGCTGCATAGTACCTATGGCTAACAGAGTACTGCTGCACAGTACCTATGCCTAACAGAGTACTGCTGCTTAGTACCTATGGCTAACAGAGCACTGCTGCCTAGTACCTATGCCTAATAGAGTGCTGCTAACAGAGTACTGTTGCCTAGTACCTATGGCTAACAGAGTACTGCTGCATAGTACCTATGGCTAACAGAGTACTGCTGCTTAGTACCTATGGCTAACAGAGTACTGCTGTCTAGTAACTATGGCTGACAGAGTACTGCTGCTTAGTACCTATGCTGTCATGACCTTTGTTAATTAAAGTAGGTTTGTAGTTCTTGTAAAGTGGACAATCATGTTTTTGCTTCCCAGTTAAAGGTAAAGGCATAGGCCGCCTACTGAAGAAACAATGGGTATTGCAATTGTTAAATTATAAAAGATCCTATGAGCACTGTCTTTTTATACTTAAGTATGACACACCTGGCACATTTAAAGAAAAATATTGCTAAAGGACAAGCAATTAGAATAAGAAGACCTACTGCATATGATGACCACTTTTATAAAGACTTATATGATTTGTGAAGTAGATTTATTCAAATATTTTATTCTATTTAATTTGAAACAAAGAGTTATTCAAGGATTTTAGACAATTCATTTATTTGGGAAAAAACATTAGGAAATGCTGTTAAATAAAGAAATGCTATATATAAACCCATTTTGTTTTCTGAAAACATAACCACAGACACAGAAAAATTTTATAAAATGCTTATATAGCAATACCTGAAGGTTATCTGTAACCAATGAATTTGTAAGTTCATTGATAAACTTAAGTTTATGAACAAGAGATGCAATAATTTTAAAGATATTTTAAGTAAGATTTTCAATCTTATGTGACTGCAAAACAGGATGAGAATTATTAGAAAACTGAATAAACATATATATGAACATTGCTATGCTATCAGGAAAATAATATGAATAATGTATTAGTTAAGCATGTGTCAAGATGTAGTAATTTCAACGATGGTTTCTTTAATGTGCAGCATGTAGTTCAGAATAATATCGGTGGAGGAGATGGTGAAGAATATTCTGATCAAATAACATTAAATGCTATACTTTGAATTGACGTAATTACTTTCAAATGTAAATTGAAATAAAGGAATTTGAGAAATTAATTGGTGTATTTAGGTCATGTGACTCTTTTTAGCCTTTTTAAATTTATGGTCATTACTTTTAACCCACAATCTGAAGAAGTCTGCATGACTAGACAGAAATGCTAACTGTGGTAGATTGTTTACCCAAAATGGAGGAGTTGTGGATCTTTAACAGTTTATGTTTTACTCAGATACTGCTATTCTGGATGTCTCATTATCTGCTTTTATTATTATTAAAGCTTTATACTTGTATCAGGTATTGTTCAGCTGAGTGAAGAAAAGTGGGGACCTTGGGATGCTCTCGTTCTGACTTCCAGGCACACTAAAACATTTTAGAGGAACAACATGGACTGCATAAATGAACTATTGATGAATGCTGTGCAACAGCTAATAAATTATGTGGAGGGAGTTCAGTTAATGATGCCTAGATGACAATGAATGCAGAACGCAGTATGAGAGTGTCAAAATTATCAAACTGCTTGAAGATAGAGTGGGCCAGGATGCTAGATATTTTTTGGAGGTGTAGTTTGTCTTGATTCACAATAGACTCTTGAAACTCAATCTACTGAATGAAAGGGTCTTTTAGGTAGATAAGAGTAGTGATATAGGTTAAACTAAGTATTGTATGAATATTATTCCCCCAAAAGTTTCAGAATCGGAAATTGACATATGAGTCAGTGAAATTTATTGGTTTAACACAAACTAAACACACACTCCCACAATACCCTTTTATACATAAACCCTCTCCAATAAAGCAATTAGCACATATCATTTAAACCAGGAGAAAGCCTGAACTTCGCTGTAGAATGTGAAATAACATGTTTATACAAGGCATTGGAAATATGTTTGTTTCTATCACTCAAATGGACATAAGTTCAGGTTTACTGTTATTGATCAAATTTGTATAGATAGTTGCAATAAAATGGAGTGGCACAGTTTGTTGAATAAAAAGGAACCTACTTGGATAAGTAAATTAGTCTAATTATTCTCTCCTGGTTTAAATGATATGTGCTAATTGTTTTATTGGAGAGGGTTTATGTATAAAAGGGTATTGTGGGATTGTGTCTTTAATGTAACCAGCACTGAAGAAGGCTTTGGCTGAAACCGGTATGCTGGATTTTCATTTGCTGTAATATGCTATTTAATAAATTATTTTTACATTGCTATTTGTGCTGGCCAGTTTTTGTTTTTGAGCTTCTAATTATTGGCTATGCAAAGCTGCCGTACTTGCGTGTTTCTTGCGTTTTGGAGTTAATTAAATTCCCATGTCACCAATGGTTAGGCAGGGAGTATGTCATACCTACCGTTTCACATTGAAAGAGTCAGTGAGAAAAACAGAGTTGGTGAGAGGTGTGAAAAAAAAAAAACAGATGGAAGCCACCCCATCTACAAATTAAGAGACAGTTTTTTTTTTCCACTCTGCCATCTAACTGCATTGGTAGATCACATGTCAGCAATGATGGTATGAGAAGCAGACCACACCATCTCAGGAAATAAGTGATAGATGTACTCAGCATGCACAAAAAAGATGCACTTTTGGCCTAGCACTGTTCCTAAGAAAATGTCATCACCTGTGACTATTTGAAATAGGAAAAGCAGTGATCATCAGATGGCAAATCCCCACTGATGGACTCTGTAAGTTATGACCAGTCTTGTGTTGATAAGACGGTGATCCTTGAGATAATGTGGTCACCACAGATTCTCATATGATGAGTGACAGAGAGTCTTAGATCTCACATAAAAATTCTACTTACTTGAGGCAGGGTTGAGATATTCAGGTTTGGGTTCAGAAGAACCTGCAATGAAGATCAAATAGTGATGATTTACTGCTATTGTTCTGGTGAAAGCTCTCTGCAGTGGTGAGGCATCAGTGCTAGTTATCATTCTAGTAGACTGATTTAAATATACCTGCATTCTTTATTAACAATGCCATCTCTCATTGTCCACTTGTTTACTTAAGCCTTGCGCCTCAGAAACTTTAGTGGAGTACTGCACGACAATGTCTAGCAGAGCAGTTCTTAGTTAAATTGGTGCAAACTCCCAAAAGCAAAACAACAAAAAAAAAGTTCCTCCATAATAAGTTAACCTGAGCTGGTGTACTGCAGTAATACATACTTGCTACAATTTCAGAGGACTGCCACACGCAGAGCAACCATGGCTTTTTAAATGAATGAATGAATGTCATTTAAACTCTGGTATGCCAATAATGAATAAATGTTGAAAGTACATTGCCAGAACTGAATTTTCACCCAATAGGTATTGTCAGTTATGCCCCCTAACAGCTTGCACTCAGGGCAGCCACCCCTTTCACCACACCTTAACAATGACTCTGATGACCAGATCTTCAAACTGGTCAGTAGTCCTTGGAAGTATGAGAAGACTGAAAGAACTCCCAGGTGACCCATGAATAGTAATGAGGTGATGGTGACCATACCTCACTTTTCTTTCAATAGTTCTTCTTTACACATCAGACTGCATTGCTTCTGATCTAATGTCCATGACTCTGCAGTAATTATATCAGCATGTGCTTCAAGCAGTTAATTAGCATCTTTCTGCATTTGTTATTTTTCTTTTCATCATGGTCGGAGTAGCTGTACTACTGACTCAGTGTATTATTAATTGCCTTTTATGTATGTGTTTTATTTGAAAAAAAATGTTTCTGAGCTGCTGGAGTTGGAAGGTAAGGTCATAAAGGTTCAATTAGATTAAAGTAACATAAAACTTAGACTTACTGGATAATTTGCCTTTGACAGAGTAAATATGAATTTGTGATGTACGCATCCAACTAATTAAAAACAATTATCACTATGTTAAAAGCTAGCATGCCACAAGCAAGGCCATGGGGCTTGCCTGTCCTTTGCAATTGAAGTTACTAGTGCTTTTCCATTGGGCTCTGTATTTGGTCAACTTCTTTTGAAACTATTCTCCTCAGACATAAAACACAATGGGAAATGAGCTTTGGCTAACTAAATCTGGTGAAAACTACAAACTAGAGAATGCAATTACATCAATTAAAGATGACACTCTTCTCCAAGATGATGTTCAGAAATACATACTTGCTATAGCAGTTACTAACTCACCTTTACTATCAACAAATACAGCATCATAACAAATAAAAATTATGTGAATGATTACTATAAAATGTGTGATTAAATCAGAAAAACGTATGCTGCAGTAAAAGATCTAGTGAAAATGGTAGATAGCAGTTTAACAGCGCTACAATTAGAATGGGACAAAAAAAGGCCTAGGAACAGGTGGCAGCTGCCAGTGAGAAATCCTTGGAGAATCAACATTCTTTTAAAAAGCCAGGAGATATTGTTGCTTCTGAAATGAGCACTATTACTGCATCTTTGGTTGTTGTTTTTTAGATATCAGAGTGTTACTAATTGTATCATGTTCTTTGCTCCCTTTGCTACAATTATAGCAAAAGACCTTGCTACACTTACAACTAAGAGTGTTTTTTTTTTCTTGAAGTTCAGGAAAGGGAGCAGGTGACCTAGTTACAACTCTGCAGTTTAAACTTGGACAAGTGTATACCTAATGGACCAAACATAAAATCAGGTTTTCTAGCCAACCTAAAGTTTAAAGGGCATGTGCAATGATTCCAGTAGGCAGTTTTTCTAGTTTATAGTTCAGTAACCTGACCTATCATTGAATATAAAGAAATATTATGTAGCCTGCAAACAAGCCACTTGAAAAAGTCTCCAGAAAGCACAATGACACTTTGCTAGAAAGTTCATTGATTTGTAAAAAAAAACTGAACTATTTGAACAGCCTCGGGAACTTTCATTGTACATATATATTTTCTTAAAAGTCACTTAGAAGAGACATTTGCCTAATCTACAATGCAATGCCTAAGCCAGTCCTGCTTGCAAGTGTATATTGGGGACCAAGGCTAGGGGACCAAACACCATACTAGAAAATGTAATTCAAAATATAAACATTAATAATAAATGACAGATACTTTGTCCACACTTTCCAGGATTATGTCTCATTACAAGCAGACAGGGTCGTTTTAAACACAAAGGTTATCATAAAATGTATATGGGAAATAGAGTACATTAACATTGGTTACAGCAGTCTAGATTCTTCAAAGGCAGTAAATTGTAAACTTGACAAATGACCACATGAACCTGTGACACTGTCTAGAAAAAATAATAACATCATCATTTTCTTTTGAAACAATGTACTAAACAGCCACTGTCAAAAAATAACTTAACCATCTTAGTATCCCTTATGCTAACTAGGAAATCTATGACAGTATTTAGCATTAATCAAGTACAAAGTATCAACTTGTGCAAATGCTACCTATCTGCAAATTAATTGCAGTGTCACTGGCATTATTAAACTTTCTTCAGGATAGTCCCCATCCAAAGTAATTTTTTGAGGCAGACATTTTCAGATTAGCATATTCAGTGATTTACTGCTTATATATTACACTTCTACAAATCTGGTCTTTATGTCAGTAAACAGTGTCCTAATGGTGTTGCCATCAGTACAAATTATGTAAAAATTTTCAAACTCTCCGTTCAATGAACTGAAATAAGAACTTAATAAGAAACAATTGATGATTTAGCTTTATTTCTAAAATACTGAGTCCCAAACTGATGAGGACAAACCCTGTTGAATTCAATTCAATGGAATCTTATCCCAATGAAGAACTACATTTGTTTATTTATTTATTGTTTGATGGGAGACAAACCCCTTCATACGCTGAACTTATTTTAAATATCACAGGCCACAGGTAAAAGTCAATTTATTTGTCAAGTTTATGACTCACTGCCATTGAAGACACTAGACTGCTATAATCCATGTATACTGTTTTTTATACATAAGTATTAAGTTGATTTTTGAAGATTTAAAAATTACTTTCTCTGCTTGTAATGAGACATTTATTTCATAATCTTGGAAAGTGTCACATAATGTATCAGTCATTTTTTTAATTAATATATAAGAAAAAAAAAGCAAAAGAAATACATAAAATATATAACAACTGAGTGGACACAGAAACACAGAGAAAAGGGAAATCTCTAAAACAAAGGGCTCACTACTGATACAAACTACATCGCCAGTGCTTGTCTATATAAAATAACAACTGGGATTTTGACTTCTGGGAAATGAACTCAGCAGGCTGTGTTTTATCCAGTAGGAATTTGATGAGGTGTAGGCAAGCTGATGATTGAGAGATATAATGTAGGAAAATGAAACAAACCTCGGTTGTTCTTAAAATAAATATCAACTATTTGTCGATGTTGAAAGATGAATGCAATAAGAACAGATTGACTATTTCACCCACAGGGAAAAAAAAATCAGTGACCATCAGTTTGATAGTACTGAGCTTGTGACACTTAGACTCATCCATTGAAAACTGTCACCATCAATAATCCTCAGTTTTGTCCACATTACTTGCACAGTTGTACAAATCACATCTCATTATTTAACTCAGGAAATATGCACATAATGCATGCAGGTCTTAACAACATAAAAATTATCAGTTTTATTAAAGCAAAAGCAATTAAAGTATCTATTAAAATATAAAATAAAAGAAAGCTCGGCATGTCAATGGTTTGTAGCATCACTAATCCATAATGAATGCCTTCTGTATAGACAGGTTAGAAATAGACTCTGACATAAAGTAAAGACTTTGTCAAGGAACCAGGAATCACCTCAGTCCATAAGACTTGATAAATTGCTGGTAGAAATATATTGCAGCTGTAACCTGTTTACTGCTGATCAGTCATGTTGGTCACTCACAATATCCCTACAGACTTGCAGTAAACATACACTATACTCTTGATCCCATTTAGGAGCACCATTGACACTAGTAGGATTGTTAAAGTGAAACTTCTTTAGGCATAGTAGTGAGACTTCAGAGAGAAACAAAAAGTGAAATGGAAGTGAGACTCTGCCGGACAGCGTTGCTGTTCAGCAGCCAACTGCTGCCTAACCAGGAGTTCAGAGGAAGCCACTCTGATGCAGGACACACACACACACACACACACACACACACACACACACACACACACACACACACACACACACACACACACACACACACACTCACTCTACCATCAATTGCTGGATCGCAAATCTCCTTGATTGTATATATGCCACTGTATAGAAATTTTCTGTCACTCATGGATTATGTGTTGTCATATAAAGACATGGAGCTCTGATTATATGTATGCCTCTGTACAGAAATTTTTTTGTCATTTGTTATATTTGTACTGTTATATTATGGAGCTTTTCTCCCCGGGCCTCCACTGTCAATGGACCTTGTCCCAGTCGGACTTTCCTGGTAAACAAATGTAAAATAAAAAATAAATAAAATAAAAATCTACATTATGGATTTGACACATGAAAGGAAACTTGGTGGGGACAAAGATATGACTAGCAGGCTCTTTACAATAGGCACTCCAGTCATGGAGCAAGCAGATACACACACACACACACACACACACACACACACACACACACACACACACACACACACACACACATACACACACACACACACACACACACACACACGCGCACACACACACACGCATACACACGCGCACACACGCGCACACACGCACACGCATACACACGCACACACACACACACACACACACACACACACACACACACACACACACACACACACACACACACACACACACACACACACACACACACAATCTACCATCAATTGCTGGATTACAAATTCATCTAGATTACGGATTTGTCAAATGAAAGGAAACTTGGTGGGGACAAAGAGATGACTAGCAGACTCCTTACAGCAGGCATTCTAACCATGGAGCAAGCAGAGAACTCTGAGTTAGTTTTGTTGAAATGGAATGGTGCACACTACACAAGTATTATGTATTTTGCATTAAGTGGTGCATTGCAATTAATGTTTTTAAGTGACCTATACCAAGATTGCCATTCTCATACAAATTGCATATACGTACTTGTGTATTTAACTGTCAGAGCAATACTCCAGAAGTATCAACTATTTAAATAGATATTGCAAGTATTTTATTCAATAATATCCCATGCATTTAAACAGATGGTTATGGGTAATAACGTCCAGTGTTCACCACAATATCATTCCACATTCACACCTACCACACACTCACCAACAGTCTCACACACACACACACACACACACACACACACACACACACACACACACACACACAAACAAATACACACACATTGATTCTCCAAATTGCATCTAGATGTGCATATCCACTCTGAGTGAATATATGTAGTTTTTACTTTATCTGCTCTATACCAAGTGCTGACCATCATAGGGTCCAAACCCTCTGAGACCTTGTACTGCATTAAGCGGGTAATTGAAGAATGAGTGAATGAATAAATGAAAATGGGTGAGAGTTTTGCACATTCACTTAGGTTTGCATTGCTTAGTCCTCCTGACTCGCAGATATGATATCAAATGAGCAAAAAATACAGATTTTGAACCATAATTTACTATGGACAGGTAACAAAAGCAAAGTAAAATAATGCATACTGCACAATTCTTTACACCAAAATGATTTATGTAAAATCCAGAAACTTGAAGATATGCTTTCACTTAAAACTCACAAAACAGAAAAATATATACAACAGTAATTTAACACAGTTATAGAATTTAAATTAACTAGATAGCAAAAATATTAAGAACAGATTGTTTTGCTAGTATTCAAACAGAACTACACGAGCCTTCAAACTGGGCTTGAAATTCTGAATAATTCTGCTGTTCCCATTCCCATCTTAACATGAAGTAGAGGATTCCATAGGGTGAGGACCAAGAAATCAAGCCTGGCTCTTTGCCAATGCTTCAGGGACCCAAGACATCTCCACAAATCATTCCACAATGAAGTTAACTCCACGAAAATTGATATCATAATATTAGCGGCACTGTAGGTATATTGGAACTGACCATGTAAGACTTTGAAGCCAAAACTTTCTTATTTGAAAGTGCTTCACAAGATATCTGGCAACCAATGGGGATATGGAGAAGAACGGATATGTTTTTGTCTGGGTATACTAGTCTGAAAATATAATGCAACATTCTACACTAATTGATGTACTGAGTATTAACCCCAAGGGAGCCTAAACATAGGTGCTAGGGTAAGCCAAAACAAATATGCAAAGGCATGGCCTAGTAAGAAAACTTAGGTGTGTCAGCTGGAAGAAATACTCAGAAGGTGTAATGTTAATGCAGAACTAACAATATAGGATGACTTTTTTTTAAGGTTGGATCCCTTTCACAAAAATGCCTCAATTACTCATTTATAGACATGGTTTTTGCCTGTTAAACCCTTCCCAATTGCCACTCAGTGTAATATTTCAAAAAGACTATAGAGTAGACAGGTAGTCACAACAAATCAAGCTCTACTCCATAACCTCCTTCTTAAATGGATTATATTTCCGTCAACTGGCAGTCATCCAACTGCTTATGTTTGAAAGGCAGGTATTCAATAGCAAGGTAAGTCATTCCATGCCAGGGAGGAGATCCTGGCAGATCGGTGAATGTGGTGATAGTCTCTTCAAAGAAAACTTCAGCTGGTGCTGTACTTAATCAAACTGTTTTTTTTTTCCTGAAACTCTTGGAAATGTTAACAGAATTTTATGGCCATATCTCTAAAACACCATCAAAATTAGATATTAAATTGATACAGGCTACAGCTGTGCTGCTCCTTGGTAGTACTTGCAGCCCTTGAATATACAAGTTTCATTTCTACAGCACGTGCCCACCATTCACATTCTTTTTTTTTTGGTCCACTTTGCAGATAATTATTAGACTGAAGGCGGACATTATTGCATACAGCACAGCATGCTTGAGAGAACTTACTGAACATATAAATAACCTTTGCAGAAAAACAGCCTTCATGGATATTGTTCCTGGTCACATATAAAATAGACTTCACCTTATATGATTACCATCCATGGCATTTAAAAACTTTGCATTACATTATCTCATGAAACAGGAGTTATGTAAAAGTTATGACTAATGAACATGCCTATACAGCAGAGACTTTTCTGTTTCTGGCTTTTCAATATGGCAGTATTTCATGCAACAGTCTAGCCTTGAATTGTATTTATTTAGTTACCATTGATTGACCAGACAGGTGCCTCTAGCACACACTGGTACATTTCCTTGCTGTTATTCAGGCAAATTCCATTAGATCTTTAACTTACATCTGAAAAAAAAAACAAAAACAAAAAACACAAGTAATCTCCATGTTATCCCCTAAGTCTCAAAACAACCCACTAAACAAGTGTAGTGGGTCCAAAAACAAAACAGTGTAAGAAACTTCTCTGTGTGGTAGATTTTCAGTCCATATATTTCTAGTTAATCACTGTATATTAATCAGATCAGACAAAAGTATTAGAAGTAACGAATTTAAACTCAAGTCAAAAAAAATATATATATAATTGTACAGAATTGCTAAGTATTCAAAAGTAATCCAAGCAAGGCAGGCAGTCTGTTTCCAGTTGAAAATCCTTTATTAAGTACACAGACAAGCGATCCAAGTAAAACAAAAATAGAGTAATAGTTTCCTCACAAGCTTTCTAAATATAAATATACTTTTTATCAGGCAAGGGAGTGGTTTATTGTGCTGTAAAGTTTCTAAATATATCATATATAAATATATATATATATATATATATATATATATATATATATATATATATATATACAAAATGATGTGTAATAACAATACTAACTAATTATACAATTATATATATTTTTATGGATAGTTTTTAGGGTTCTTGTACACAGACCTGAAGAAGTCTAGAAGGACGAAAGCGATATCTGTTAACAATAGGTTATGAAAATAGAATATGATTTTTACAAGTGATTTTTTACATGCAAATATATATATGTACATGTATATATTTATATATATATATATATATATATATATATATATATATATATATATATATTTTTTTTTTTTTTTTGATTGCCAAATGGACTAAGGTTGATATATTTCCAGCCATGTAGTATATTGTCTTGGATAAAATCACAGACTTAATAATCTACTTAATAATCTGGTTAAATAAGAGGTACCACATCATTATAAATTTTATTTAAAGTACATAAGGGTTATATTATTATGACAGCTACTAAGTAGGCCAGGACCAGCTTGAATGTCACACTGAAGGGGGAAGGGGTGTGAATTTAACATGTACCAATAACACTTTGTTTTACAGCACAATAAACCACTCCCTTGCCTGATAAAAAGTATATATATATTTAGAAAGCTTGTGAGGAAACTATTACTCTATTTTTGTTTTACTTGGATTGTTTGTCTGTGTACTTAATAAAGGATTTTTGACTGGAAACAGACTGCCTGCCTTGCTTGGATTACTTTCGAATACTTAGTAATTCTGTACAATTATATATTTTTATTATTATTTTTTTTACTTAAGACAAGTTTAGGTTCACTACTTCTACTACTTTTGTCTGATCTGATTAATATACAGTGATTAACTAGAGATATATGCACTGAAAATCTTCTACACAGAGAAGTTTCTTACACTGTTTTTTTTTAACTTGCATCTGATTTACACCCAACTTAAGCAGCTAAGAACTTTGATATTTCAGCAGAATGATACCCGCCTTATGTTGCACTGCAGTGCCAGAATTGTTGCACAAATCTAAGCATCTGATGTGGGGACAGAACTTACAGTCACCTGATATTACTTGCCGAAAACATAAGTATACTAACTATTGAGTCACTGGCTCAAGTCTTATTAGAGAACAACAATGATGCTGTTTGTTAATGGGTTATTTCTGATTCCTAATTTACAGCCCTCAGACTTGCCAGAAAATGGTCTCTTCTGATCATTGTACGTATCCATTTACTAAACTATATAAATGAATGAAAATGAATCAGTTTTCACAAACTAAACATAATTCCAATTGCTGAGGATGCTTATGATATAATTGCACTGGGTACCAACCTTTTACTTCACTGTTTTTTGTTTTTATTCAGACATGACTTGCTTCCTTATACCCATGCACCCATAATCCATATTCTAGCTCTCCAGTTTTCATGCTCACCCCTCGCTAATAATCACCACTCACGAAATGTCAGCTCATCACCTATATCTATTGGACAAAGGCTTCAGTTCTAGTTATAAATTTGTGCAGAAGTAAATTGATTGCTTCTTTCTTTCAATCCTCCATTGTCCTCTCCTCTTCCCAAAGGGCATCATCCTGTTTTTCATTCTGGAATACTCTTCATTCCTCTGTATCAGAATGACACTTAGATGTTTGGTTTGGGATACTTTCATCTTCTTTCCCTCATAGATTTTTCATGAGGAAATAGGTTCATAGGTTAGTACTAGGCTAACTGCCCTTGTGAGCCATTTTAAGCCTAGCCAATTATCCCCTGTGAGATTCAAACCCTGTACCTTGTGTTTGTAAGGTAAACACCTTAACCATTAGGCCACCCTCCCAACAATGATAAGGAACATTTAATATTTACTGCTACCATGTCCTATTCTTGTGAGTATATAATAAAATGAAAGGGTTTTCTGGATGAAATGTAAGAAAGAAAGAAGGAAAAAAGAAAGAATGGAAGGAAGACAAGCTATGTTGAAAAGTTCCTGTCTCAAGGCAAAAAATGCACCAGCACGAACACGAAGAATTAAAAGCACAAAGTTTAATCCAGTTGAAGAAGTCCTTGGTGGATGAAAGCGCTTAACCTATTGCAAGTGTGTTTGTATCAACTGGATTAAACTTTGTGCTTTTAATTCTTCGTGCTGGTGCATTTTTTGCCTTGAGACAGGAGGCTGTGCTCGTTATATATTTATTCAGTGGACTGATCTCAGTTTGGTTTACATTTTTATGTTGAAAAGTTAAAAGAATAGTATACAACAAAGTATTACTACTACATTTTACGTATGGCATTTTTACTTAACTTGCTAACGTTGCTAAAAATATTTCTAGTTTTAACTCTGCTTTTCTTTTAAAATACTTATCGCTGTTTTTGTAGTTAAAACTCTCACTACCCAGAGTTGGCATTTTCAATTTTTTTGTGATAAAAAAATTCCAGTAAAAATACATTGTCATTAAACTGTGGTTTACTAAAACATAGTTATCAAATAGATCATCTGGAAAGTAAAAAATCCAAAAAAAAAAAAAAAAAAACTGGCATATCATGTATCTAGCTGGGCAACATTCAGAAATTAATAAAATGCAATGTTTAGAAATCTGACTTAAACTTCATTTATAATAATTTTGTTGAGCATTTGACTGGCTGAATAAGAATCATAGATAATAAGGTATCAAGCCTTACTGAATCTTTAATGTCAAGTTTATTACTCCTTGAAACAATGTTATACAACATGAAGTACTTTAATCTACCCTACAGACCAAACTAAATAACATTTCTAATGCATAAATCATCTCTTGAATGTTATGTTCATACAGGTACAAAAAAAAACAGGTAACAATCTCACAAATTCATCAATAATAATATTTAGATTAGCATTTCAAACTAGAAATACATCTTTAATTTATCACTTCTGATAAATAATGCAATCTATATTACAGTTAAACAAGTAGGATAAAATTGTAAGGTCATGCACAATATCAATCATCTGTGTTTTTGATGGTGTACTTGAATATTTTGTATTCTGCTGCCACTTTTGACAGTATTCCTTTAATGTGCTTTCATCATGAGTAAGGCTTAATTTCTAACATGACCCTTTAGCCATCTATGCATTGCTGCACAGGTCATCTGCATTTACTCTTTCAATACTTCATTGCTTGTGTTCTGTGATGCCAGAAGGAAGGAAGACACATAAGTGAAGGTGAGTTCTAAAGAGCCACATGGAGACCTGTTGGACAACACATTTTCAGGCAATTGGGACAGGGTATATTTTCTGTATGCTAGGACATTCACAGATTTTGGCCATAAAACAACAAAATTATGACTGATTGAATAACAGTCTAAGAAACTACCTATATGAATAAAGTTTGCAGCTGTATAGATGGAATTCCTTTGAAATAGGTTACATTTCTGTAACATCCACTTGAATAATACTGCCTAGCTCCAACCAAGTTATTTAAAAAGAACAAAGTTATTTGAGCTTCCAAAATGTAGGGATCTCTGTTTAGTTGCAACTTACCTGGCTCAAAAAGTAATAAACTAAACAGTTGAGGCACTCTAATGAAGTATTCTTTTTTTCTAAAAATAAACACATACAGTATAATTCATTTGGACATGAACTTATTTTTTCATTTTACATAAGTGCTATCACACTACTTGCCTAGAATGCTGCTTTCTGACACAGAAGGCATCCTATAATAGGCATTAGAATTTTTTTTAAGAAACTCTGCAGCAATGGATATGGGATAGCTCTTTGGTTATAATTTTATGAATTATGGTATTTTCAGCTTTGGGTATGCTGTATGCAATACTCTAGTGTAGGTCACCATAATATATAATGCATAAGTAATTAAGATGTAAAACCTGAAACTGTGTATTGAAAGAAAAGAGCTAATTGCAAGCAGCACTACATAAGTCTGTTAAGGAATTAGTCCCTGGGGGAACTGAATAGAGCCTTTATTCTTAGTTTGCCATGTGCTGTATAACTTGAACTCATGTGAAACAGTAGACAGTAATAGGAAAACATAATACTTGTGTGACCAGCTTGTCATTGGCTGGCTGCAACCCTGTGTGCATGTGTGTGTGTGTGTGTGTGTGTGTGTGTGTGTGTGTGTGTGTGTGTGTGTGTGTGTGTGTGTGTGTGTGTGTGTGTGTGTGTGCATACACCCCTGCCCCTGTATCTGCCTGTTGCTAATGAAACCAGGAATCAGCTGAAGGTCAAAGGGTGGTTCATTTTAGTGTCTGCACCACTTTAGCCGAACACTAATATTACTTTAGGTAAGGGTCCAGTAATTCTTTTATGAGGGCTGCATCTGACTACTGAAAATTAGGTACAGTAATGTTATACCATTTCTCACTTAAGGAAAAAAAATAAAATGCATTGGCTGGTACCTTGTCTCTGTCCAAATGCATGAACACCAATCTTAATGCACTGAAAGGCCACAAGTTAGACATCTGGCACCATCAGTCATGTGAGAATGTTAACTCTTTGTAGTATGAAAGAAATACTGATCTTCATATTTGATAGCAGTCTGACTAAATAATACTATGAGAGATAGGTCAATGTTTGCAAGGGGGCCTTAGACTAACAACAGCAAATGGACATTTATGTTCCAACAAGGAGTGCTATTTAATCATGTAAAATACTCAGAAGGACATATATGATATAGGACAATGATGTTATTGTTAGCTGCTGTAGTCTGGATCTGCAATTGCACTAAAGAATATTCTTATTAGACCTGAAGATGACACATTAACATGCATGCAAAAAATATATGTGGATATTGAAATAAATATATATATATATATATATATATATATATACATATATATATATATATATATATATATATATATATATATATATATATATATATATATATATATATATATATATATATAAATATATATATATATATATATATATATATATATATATATATATATATATAGATATACTCATGTCTAGCAAGAACAGTCTAAGCTGACAAAAATGTTGTCTGCTTCAGTATAATCTGTTTTTTTACAGTTTATCTATGTTTTGTATGACAGCTTTGGTTGGCTGACATTTAATTTGCTCTGGTAGAGTTAAGAGAGCACCATTACTTTTCAGTAAGTCCCATTTCACTAGGAAATGAAAATAAATTTTTGCTGCATTAGCAGTTAATGGCCAGTCTGTTCCACAAACAACCATAATCAAACTGTACAGGTAAATCTTAAGAAACATGGTAGTTATCCTTACTCATTAAAGAACCTGTATCCGGACTTTGATAAGATGACCATTAATTAAAAACAAATAAAATGCCAAAATACGCCTAGTTGTACATGAGAAATAGACCATTGTGTTTTTAGAGACTCTTTCTTGACAAGAGGTGGTGAAGCAAATCAGCTCTTCCTATCCAATTTATTAAAATACTAAAACCTCTAAAACCTCAGGAATTAAAATCAATCTCTGTGCTATCCTGAACCTAAAAATAAGCAAAGAGAAACAATATTATATAAAATATCAGAAAATTAGTAGAACAAAGACAGAAATTAGAAGTTTTTTTGGAAAGGCAATCTCAAATTGCTGAAATATATTACTGGTATAAAAAAGCAAGTAAACTTGAAACTTATGAAGACATTCTTGTTGAAATGCACAAACATACACACACATGCATAAACTGAGACACAAACACTCACACACAACCATGTGCACATGCACACACACGCACATATGCACACACACACACACACACACACACACACACACACACACACACACACACACACACACACACACACACACACACGCACACACACACACTTGCAGTAATTCCAAATACCAAAATACTGTGAAGTCCAAATAACTATCTAGCTATGATAACTGCAAATATTTCCCATTAGGTAGGGAGTACAGAGAATAAATTAGTGAAGTAATATTTCCAATAACATGTTTTTTTTTTTTTTGGGTGTGCCAGTTTTTAGATTGTTATAATATCCAAAATTATGGGTGGTTTTAAACAATAAAGAAATTTCATTGGGCTGAACTTATCTTACCAACACATTCTGGTTCAGTCTATTTATTTATTTTAAATACACCCTACTTTGCCAGGGGTCCTACTACAAGTGTTCACCTGCTAGGTGCCCCTGGCACAGTTGTTCCCTGTCACTTGCTGCAAAAGTCATGTGCCTTAACTCCCTCTAGATTAACTACCCCTCCAATCAGCCAACCCAAATGAACTGCATAGCTCTACCCAAGTTCTAACTCCAGCCCTAAAACTCCCACTTGATCTCTAACCTTAATGATAGCACCCCCTCCCACCCCTAAAAAACAAAGTCCATTATCATTCTTTAAACTTAAAACTACACTTCTACTCTCTCATCATAATCTTCTCATCCACTTTTCAGTTCCTAAGCGCCCCTCTCACTTACTAACCCAAAAACCTCTCATGGCTGCTCCCTATTTGCACATACTCTCCTGGCCATTACGTCCACCCCTTGTACTCTTTCTCTGCAGTAGCCACATACCTTGCTTGAACTCACTACTGTGCTTGGGTGAGGTGCAGAAGCTTCATTCTCTCCACATGGCTGCTGCACCTGCCCCAAACATGCAGTCGCAGGTTCAAGTATGAGAAGCCACCCATGTGAGTTACAAGATACAAGTGTCTCTGGCTTCGAGACAGAGGTCTCTGAGAGCCTGAGACTTGGGTGCTTGTCGGAGACTGCACTGTCAGTAATGATTCATTAAATTGAGACCATTTGCTTTTGTCATCTAAGTTATAATTACTCGTAACCCAATTAAATTCTAATCTTAATTAAAATGGTTTAAATTCACAAATTCAAATGAAGCAGTCATCAGCAAAACGAGATATTCAAATGCAGACACTGATAATATGTTTAACTGGCTACCAAAATATTAAGAAGCCTTCCATGGCCTTCATTTCACTTCACAGTCTATCTCTAATTTAGACAAGGAGTACACATACATAAGTACAGTATTTTAGCTTCCAGGATAACCATTTCATATTCTGAGACTTTTTAGTGTGACTCCCAAAATGTGAGACTGAATGACAGAAAATGTATATTTATACATTTTTGGCAATATTCTCTTTTCCCCAACATGGTAATCTTGGTTTTGGTATATATATATATATGTATATATATATATATATATATATATATATATATATATATATATATATATCTTATTTCACATCAGGGGGTTCAGAAGGGCTTGCTTCCCTGCTAAAAATAAAACAAAAAAAAAAACACTTTTTTTCACAATTCCATGGCTCACATTTATGAGTCATGGAACTACAGTACAGAAACTTCTGGGATAACTGTTTGATATTCTGAGACTCATTAGTGTGAGTCCTAGAATAGCAAGAATGTATGACCAAAAATGTGGACTTTATACTCAAGTCCAAGGCTACCATTTCTGGGAATATTCCATTTTCTGTGATGTATGTCAGTCTCGGAGCTGGTACATATAAGTTTGAGATCTGTGTGTGAGAGATTTGAATCCCACATTGGGAGGGAGGGGTGTGCAGCAGAGGACCTGTCTTCCTATAATAAACAATTTTAAATGAGAACAAAGGCATTCAATATTCATTGTTCTCCTGTATTTTCAAACTTTTTTCCATATTTCCAGGGCTCACACATATGTGTTTTGGAATAACAATAGGAAACTACTCTCCAGTGCCAGTATTCCCTCAGGAAGTTTTATAAATGAGATGACCATAAAGAAATGTGGCTTAAATATGTTTGTTTATTACCAGTCCGCATAGTAAGCTCTGCATGCTTTGTGCTCCAGTTCAGGTTCTGATTAACTTTACTCCATGTCAAAGAAATCAACCAGATGTGTTAAATGTACAGTTGCTTAATTAATATTCTGCGCTAGCCCTCTCTCTTTCTTTTCAAAAGATATTATATTTATCACTAGCAGAGTGGATGTGTTTGCTGCCTGCTCATCATTAACTGAACACCATGCATCAAAGAAGAGTCTTTCTATGTTATGCTTCATGGATCTACATAAGAATGGTTAATATGATGGGTAGTCAAATCGATGACATGTGATATAGCTAGCAATCATATCCTGTTTCCTGTCAAATAGAGAGTGACCAGTTGAGATCTAAAGGGAACATGCTTAGACAGCAGTACCTATTTCATTATATGGATATCACAACTTCTGAGATAGCATTAAATTAAGGATATTTTAAAACAGTATCAGGGATTTTTGTTTTACAAGCTCCAATGTATTTAGACAAAACATAGCTCCACAGGAAAAATGAGGCCTTTTAGCTCTTACCCCATTCTTAGAAACACCAGAGCAAAACAAACTACACTAAATAAAATCTGTCAGCTTATCAATTTGGCCAGAATAGTACTATATTCCCATTAATAGTTCTGGACGATATCCTGCTCTTTAAAAAGACATCTATAGACTGGCCTTTCACATACACATGCATATCCCTCCATATAGATCACAATCCCCCATAACAAAACTCATCGCTCAATTTCATTGGAGTTTATGATCCCAGGTTAATGGATAACTGCTTTAACTGTCCCCTAACAGTATTATCATACAGAGAAAATTAGCTTTATCATCACTGACCCTTCCTTTATAGAATGACTTCCTAATGAAACTCACAAAATGTCACACCATAGAACATTTAAAATGTCTTCATGTGTACATAATTAAAACATCCTCATGTAAGTACTGTTACCTTGCAAAATCAACTAAGTAAAGGATTCTAATTTGCATGATCTGCAGTGTCACTACCCCATCCATAACAGTCTCTAGGATGGTCAGTCTAACAGTGATATCTCTATCCCAGCTGTAACAACTTCCAGCACAATCAGCTTGTCGTATCCATAACAATGTCTACTATAGTCAGCATAACAGTAGGATCATAGTGCCATCAATGACAGCTTTCAGCACAATCAGCCTAACTGTGATATCACTATCCCATTCATAACAGTCTCTGGTGCAGCTATTCTAATACTGTCTTCACTATTCCATCTGCAACAGTCTCTGGCACACTGATCCTAACAATGGTCTTACAGCCCTAGCATGATTGTCTCTAGGACAGGCAGACTAATAGCTGTATCACTATCCCACTCACAACAATCCCTAGCACACTCAGCCTAAGAGTGGCATCTCTATCCCCACCAAACCAACTTTCACAACAGGCACCCTAACAGAAGTATCACTCTTATATCCATTACTATTTATGTACTCTAAAAAGGAACAAAAAATCTACCTGTTAGCTTTCCTTTTCCAAGTTTACATAAATTGTTCAAATTGCAAACTAAACAATTTACTAGACTTTAAACCAAGGAACAAATATGTAAATAATTTATAAAATGCAAATAAATAAATAAATAAATAAATAAATAAAAAATAAAAATTGCAAACTAAACTATTACTAGACTTTAAACCAAGGAACACAATTTAATAAAACATAATCCAAAGCACAGAACATATGATAACCTGCCAATACTTTGCAGCTAATCTAATCCCCTGGTTACATCTTCTAAGTTTTGAGCAACTTCATCAGGTAGTCCAGTAAGCAGTAAGCATACTGTTTCATCTTCCACCAAACTCAAACATCCTATTACCTTTGAGCATGTATATATACATAAATAATAGCCAATGCAGCCACGTGACCATAGAACATACTGGTAGTATTTATTTTTTATGCCGGTTGGTTGGTTGGTTGGCTAACCATGAGGGTGAGAAGCACTGTGGACCCTTTTCTGGTACAAGCGGATAAAGGCAACAAAAGCAGTACATTTTTAAAATCTCTAGAAACAATGATTAGACAAATAAAGCAGTCAAATCATGCAAACAAAATAAAAACATTCATTCATTTATTTTCTGATGCTGGCTTTAACCTATTCATCGTCACTAGGAAGCAAAAACCTATCATGGTAAGCAATGACTGTTAGAAGTAATCCTGGGTGGTATACCATTGTATCATAAGATATGTTCACATTCACACTCACCCACAGATGTATACCTCTCAAATGTCCAGATTTTCACAGACTGTACAGATTTTTGTCTTATATTTTTGGGCAATTCTTCACACAATCATAGACATTTGATTTTCAGACTTGCCATCCTTCAGAAAATGCTTTCTAAAGCAAAACCAGATATTCTAGTAACTTTCTAAGTTTATAAGAGCAATATTTAAAATCTGTCCCTGAATATGAACATCTGTTCTCCCATTATTTTTGGCTTTGTCCAGATTTCTTGCACAGAATGCTTGAGAGATATGCACAGATAATGTACATATAAAAAGTTTAGATCAGTTCCCTTATTGGCATATATTTGGAATGTGAAAGGAAACTGGAACAGCTGGTAAAAATCCACATGGAGACACTGTTTCAGGGAAAAACATGGAAACAGAGTGGCATTCATCTGATACATATAGAATATTTAGTGCATTCAGAGAAATTAATCATTTATATTTAGGGTTCTTTAATGTACTCATGGATCTGAAATTATACAGAGCTGAGAAGAACAGTTACTGTTTAAAGAAAACAGCTCCTAGTATGCTGAGATCATGTCTCAGCTGACATTGTTTACTATCACTGATGTAAAAACAATTTATTATCACTGATGTAAAAACAATGGGCCGGATTCACGATGGCTTGCACGGAGTCTAAGAGTAGAGTAAGACTCCATGCAGCCATCATGTCCAACGAGCGATCCAGGAACAGCCTATAGGGGTGTGTAAGAGAGCTCCTAAAACGTCTCTTACACAGACAGGGATGGGATATGCAAATTACCTCACTTGCAGCCGAAAGGCATGCAAATGAGGTAAATTTGCGATCCAGGAAGCCAAACCTGTCCAAGTAGGAGCTGTGTTAGTTGCAGAAATGTACTCAGTTGACAACTGAGTACCGTTCTGCAAATAGCACAATGGAGCCTTGTCAGCTCCAAATAAAGGTTGCATATGGTTGAGGAAGAATGCCAATGGCCAAATATATGGCCATTGGAAATGTTAACAGATGCAAAATTAAAATAAAAATACTTTTTTTTGGTGATTTCCGATGTTTAAGCATAGTGCAGCGCCGCACAAATGGGCCGTGCCACAAAAACCAGAAAAATAAAAATTAAAACTCACAAACATGGAATTTATGAAAATTGTTAAATTACAATGTAAGGGAATAGCAGGCTGAAGACAACATGGCCACCGAGTAGGGGTTGCTAAGGGGAGCAGCCCAGTCTAAGACATGTAACCAAGCATTAGTAGGCAATCCTATGTAAATGAGTGTTAGGATAGTGAATCACACTTTTACATAGCAAATGAGCACAGTCAGTGGAGTGTAGGAGTAGCATATGGGGAGTAACAAAGTAGGAGACAGGTGACATCACAAGGGGGGTATGTATGAAAGTAGTGAAGCTCATTGGAGCAGAGTGTCATGTGTTAGCTGTCAGTTAGGCATCATGGAAAGAGGTGTGTCAACAGGTAGGCCAGGGAAAGCCAAGAAATGGAAGGTGTATACTGAGGATAACACCAAAGTTTCTTGCTGAGCAGGTATGCGCATGTATGCGCGTGTGTGAGCACCCCTTAACCCGAGTAAGACAGAGTGTGCTCGTGGAAGCATAAGTGCACATGTTTAACCCAGAGTAAGCATGTATAGGGCTGTTTAAAGACCTGTAAGCACATATGCACTGGTGTGCACGCGGTTTCACCTGAATAAGTAAGTTTTAGTCCGTCTAAGCATGTGTGCGCACGTGTGAGCTGGTGTGCGTGTGTTTGTGCTTGTGTGCGCAGTGCTGCCCCCGAGAAAACAGAAAGGAAAAAGGAAGCACAACAAATAGTAGGAAGCTACCAGGGAGTACTAGCAGAGATAGCAGGTGAAAACAATCAGAATCAGACAATCACACAGGCAGAACACTAGCCCAGCCCAGCACTTAAAACTCTGCAAACAACAGTGCAGTGTGTTTCTCTCAAGAGACACTGCAACAATGGAGTAAGCTACTAGAAGTGAAAACTGAAAAAGCTTCACTCAGACAAAAAATGCTAGGGGCTGCCATTGCTGCTATAAGGTGACATATGTAACATGCTGAGGATGGTGACAATGCAAATGCTGCTGGACAACCCACAGTGAGGCGACGGAGAAGAGTGTACAGGCCCAGGGTCACCTACCATGGGTTACATGAGCTGGAGATAGTGGAGCACTATAGAGTGGACAGAGACCTCTTGCAGCAAATTGTTGAGCTGTGCAGGCCACGCCTCACACACAGAACCAACAGAGGGGAACCCATCCCAGTGGAAACCAAGGTATGTGTTGGCCTAAGAATACTAGCAACAGGTACCTTCCAGAGACCAACTGGTAATATGATGGGGATATCACAGGCATTAGCATCCAGGGTACTGCACCAGTTCCTGGATGCCATGTCAGCACATGTCAGTGATCATGTATATTTCCCCAATTCCTGTGAGGTATTGGCCAGCAATATGCGTCTCTTCCAGCAAATAGCAGAATACCCTGAGGTAGTGCGTGCAATAGACTGCATGCATATACGCATCAAAGCACCAGCTGGTGAGCGGGGTAGGGCCTACATTAACCGCAAGGGCTTCCTCTCCATCAACTGCCAGGTTGTGTGTGATGCCCAGGGCATAATAATGAATGTGTGTGCTGGCTGCCCTGGAAGCTACCATGATTCCCATATCTGGCATCTGACACAGCTGTACCAGACATTTGCCAATCGGGACATCCCACATGGTCACCTAGTGGGGGATGCTGGCTATGCACTGGAGCCATGGCTGATGACACCCATCAGAAACGCACACACACCTGAACAGGAACGCCATAATGAGGCACACGCGCAAACATGAAATGTAATTGAGCATGTGTTTGGGCTGCTTAACTCACAGTTCCGGTGCCTGGACACATCTGGTGGAGCCTTGCAATACTCACCAACTACATGTACCCAAATTATCATGGTATGTGCTATGCTACATAATATGATTCTGCAAAAACAGCTGCAGCAGGACCAGCATAGGCCTGTGCCAAATAGCCCCCCACCATTGCCAAGGCCATCACAGGCAGAGCGTGACTCGGAGGAGGAACAACCTGAGCCTGCCCCAGTAGGCAGAAGGAGGCGTGCCCACTATGCCTTGGCCTTGGCAAAGGGGCAACGCATAGCACATACACTGGCTCAGTAGGAACCCTGGAAATTATACCTCTCTCTGACTTCCACATATAGTGAAAGGAATGCCTAAGTTGACACAACCTGCTTTCAAACATGTACAGGGAGTGTAGTATGTGCATCTGACATAGGCAGCCCTGCAGCACCACCTGAGGCATGATTGCCATGTGTTAAGCAATGTAAGGTAGTGCTAAACAGCATTTACCACCATGTAGTATATGCAAACTTGATGACCTTTGAGTATCATCCAACCCTCACCAAGCATGATGCCACAATACAAAGACAAGATGATCAATTACAACAATTGGCTTAAGTATTGGTGTCAGTCAAAGGGGATCCAATGCCTGTCAGCCTGGGATGACATGCTCAACAAGACATGATGCTTCACTAGGGATGGTTTTCACCTGTCACCCCTGGCCTTTCCTCCATAGATATCACAAGGGATAAGAAACTAGAAGTAATGCTACTCAACGCCAGAAGTCTAAACCGCAAGATGCACGCACTCCAAACTGTCCTCAGCATGGAGAATGTTGATATCTGTGCAGTAACAGAAACCTGGTTCAAGGCTCCCAAGAGCACCCTAGCACTAACAGGTTACACCTCATACCATGCTTTACAGCCCCAAAACATGGAACAAACTACAAAAGGAGGGTGAGTATCAATATGTGTCAAAGATATCCACACCCCCAGGTTGGTGGCACAGCATGAAGCATCAGAGACTATCCATGTGCAACTAACAGTGGGTAAAACCGCCTTCCAGTTCATAGCCTGCTACAGACCACCCTCCTAAACCCAGGAACCACACTTGGCTGACTGGAGAACACATGAAATTATGAAGGTCTCCCCAAACACCATTATATTGGGCGACTTCAACTATGCCCAAGACCAGAAGTGTATCCCTTACTGGTAAGATCAGACCATAGAGTAATCTCACTGGATATTCACATCCCAACCCCAGCCCATGCCCAAAAAAACACAGTGAAAAACTTTTCTCTAAAGCAAATTTCACACTCCTCAAAACCGAGGTTGAATCCTTCACAGCCCCTGTGCCTGTGGAAAATGTGACCCAGACCTCAGAACCCTTTATAAATGCATTCTATGAACACCTTCAGGAATGCATGGATCATGCAATCCCAAATAAAACCAAGACCCAATCCTCCAAAGGCAGGCATCCTGTCTGGTGGACGCCAGCCATAAACAAACCATACAATACAAGGAGGAAGCTACTATATGATAGAGTAAAATCCCAAAAAGGGAAGGCATCTCCGATCAGTATTATTAAAAAACTATGGCCACACATAAAATCGTCTAAGGCCAGCTTTGAGATAAAAATTGTACAGGACACTAAGGATAATCACAAGGCTTTCTTTAGTTATGGTAGGAACCTGGGTGGGAATTCCCAGATATGCTCAGAATTAGTCCAAAATGACAAACAATACACCAAACCCACAGACATTGCCAACATCCGAGCTGACAGTTTCAGTGCAAACTTCTCCCCCCCTCCCCACCAAAAGGGCAAATATCTATCCCAGCAGAGTGCTGGCCCCCTGACATCTCAGATGCTCAGGTAACAGCCAGCCTCTCCAAAGCAAAACACACAGCATCAATGGGACCAGACGGTGTCCTGGGCTGTGTCCAACATGAACCCCAAGAAGAATTGAACACAAACATAAAGCCACTGTTCAATCTCAGCCTTACCACAGCATATGTATCCAAAGAGCAGTTTACGGCAACAGTGGTCCCTCTCCACAAAGGTGGTGCCTCAATGGATACTGCAAACTATTGCCCCAGAAGCCTGACTAGCTTGGTCTGCAAAGCTATGGAAAGGATCATCAGGGACCTCAGAAATAAAGATATTGGGGACCTACAGACACTGGATCCTACCCAGTTTGGCTTTGTTAAGGGCAGATCCTGCCTCTTAAACCTGGTTGAGTCATTTGAAACAGTCACCAAGGCCATTGACGAGGGGAAGGTGGTCCACACAGCCTACCTGGACCTCGCAAAAGCCTTCCATACAATACCTCACTTGGTCATTATAGATAAGCTCACCAGCTTCAATATAAAGCCCTATGTCACTAGATGGGTTGCAAACTGGCTCAAGGACAGAACCCACATGGTCAGAAATGCTGGAGCCATGTCAGACTCCAAACCAGCTACAAGTGGCATCCCACAAGGCTCAGTCCTGGGACCTCCCTTGTTTGGTATATATTTCTCGGAGATACAGGCCAACACAGAAGGACTGTGGCTGAACAAGTCTGCAGATGACTGCAAACTGGGTGCCATAATTGACCCTCCAACTGACACAAGCATCCTACAAAAGGGCCTCATAGAAACAGACAACTGGTGCCAGAGCCATGTCCTCAAGATAAATGTAAAAAAGTGTATAGTCATCCCCTTTGGCAAAAACTAAGTGCCCAAGAATTACCCCATAGGTGGCAACCCATTAAGTACTTTAGAAGTGATAAGGGACCTGGGGACCCAAGTTGATAGCAATCTCTCATTCGACAACCACGTGGCCAAAGTGGTTAGAAAAACATTTCATATAGCCCACCTAATCATGAAGGTATTCACATCTAGATCAGGGGAGGTCATCGTGCCTCTTGACTCATCCCTCATCAGGCCCATAATTGAGTACAATGCCCCTTGTGGGATGTACCTTATCAGACACCTGCAGCAACTGGAAAGACCCCAAAAGTACCTCACCAGGGGGATCAAATGGCTCAAACAGATGCCATTTGCTGCCCAGTTAAAGAAACTGCAGCTCCACTCAGTGGCATACCACCTGCCCAGAGGCGATCTGTGCCTGATGTATAAAGCCATGTCCAACCTGTAATCAATGGACATGTTGCACCTCGGTAAATCTGAATCCCATCAAGCTACACGCTCAAGGGACCTGAACCTCAGGACTGAAATAAATAGGACATGCTGGAGTGACAGATTCATAACCCAGAGGCTCCCTCCACTCTTGACTAAACTCCCACTCCAGGTTATCCAGAGTCCCTCATTGACTCACTTCAAGAGGAATCTTGATGAGTGGATGGGAGATTGTAGGTTTACCCTGGGTATCACTTCTATGTCACTGTTAGACAGAGACACAGTATACTAACCTTGAAAAATGTCATGGCAAAAGGTAAAATGTGTGTTAAAAGCCAAACGCACTGCCCTAGGGCAGAAAGCCTAGTATGAACCTATGAACCTATGAACAGAATCACACACACCAACTAGTACAACTGTGGTCAATGTGGAGTAATGTTTGGCAATGTCCACCCAAGTTGCTGAATACACAGCACTGTTGGACAAGCCTGGTTTAAGTAGGCCATAGCTGAACAAAATGCAACATGCTCATATTTGCCCAACTGGCCCTTAATCAGTCTGGTCAGTATGAATATTTAAAGCAGTGATGGGACTCAAACCCAGGATACTGTACACCATAGTGAAAGTACTGAACCACTACACCATGACAGTATTGCAGTGCTCAGCCGGTATGAAAGAATGTTGACAAGTCTTTGCAAACTATCCCATGGAATCCCTGCAGGCACAGCATAAGCCCTGTTGAGTTATGACACAAAGGAGTCTGGCAGTAAGAACACAACATGACTTCCAACACACACAGTATAAATGTCAATATTGGTCGTGTTCACACACAACCACAAATGTAGTGGACTTCAGATCACAACATATGGAAAGGTCACACTGGGCATGCTCACACACTTGGATAAATGAGACATATGTCAGGCAACAAACCATGGAAAGTCTGAACTGGGCATGCTCACACACTCAGGCCATGTCTGAGTATAGCAGTTGGCCACACATATCTGGCAGTTGTATGTGTTAAGCCAGGAACCTCCCACGATCCAGCAATCCACCCTGTGCACACAGTTAAGTGACAACAGACACATATATTAATATACTGGAACCATGTCATGATGAAACATGTTCCACAGATACACAAGTTGTTCATAGAAACTGGGAAAGCTATGGCAATAAAGACCTGCAAACAATATCAGCAACAAATATTGTGCATCCCAAACATAAACATAGGTGCAGAGGTCGATACTAGGCTGTCTGCTCCAGGGAATTCATAAGTCTAGCCAGAGTATATTTGGCGTCCACCTCCCCAGTAGAGTAGCCTACTGTGCCTCTGTAAAGTAGGTCACAGAAGGCACCCTTTAAGGCTAGTTTGCTGTGCCTCTGTCAAGCAGGGACACAGTGGAGATCCCAGGGGTGTATTTGCAATTTCCCATCCATGCGGCTGGATTTTGCTGGAAGAGGATTGGCGAGGGGCTATGTCTAACTTTAATTGGGATTCACTTCCAGAGTGAGGGGAGCCTCTGGGTAATGAATCTGTCCCTGCAGCATGTCCTATTTAGTTTTGTGCTGAGGTTTAAGTCCCTGGAGTGTGTAGCTCTAAGGGTCTTGGATGTTATGAGGTGGAGCATGTCCATTACTTCTGGGTTTGACATGGCTGTGAACGGCAGGCATAGATTGCCTCTGAGTAGGCTTTAAGTAACTGAGTAGAACTGGAGATCCTTTAGTTGAGCTGCATAGGACATCTGTGTGTAGCCCATTATCCTCTTGGGGAGGTACTGTTGTGGTCTCTGTAGTTGCTGCAGGTGTTGGGTAAGGTACACCCCAAAAGGGGAATTGTACTCAAACATGGGCCTGATGAATGACTAGTAGAGGGCCACAATGACCTCCCATGATCTACATGCAAACCTCCATGTGATAAGGAGGGCTATATAAAGGTCTTTGCAATGACTCTGTCAATGTGATTAGCAAAGGAGAGGTTACGATCTATGTTGGTCCCCAAATCTGTAAATACGTCTTCTGTACTTAATGGATTACCACTTATGTGGTAATTTGTGTGCACCTTGTTTTCCCCAAAGGGGATGACTATGCATGTCTTAGCATGTAGCACGAGGCCATGGCTCTGGCAACAAGCATCCATCTCTGGGAGACCCTTATGGAGGAAGCATGTGTCAGCTGCAGTGTCGCTTATGGCCCCCAGTTAGCAGTCATCTGTGAAGTTTGTTAGACATAATCCCCCCGTGTTAGTCTGAACCTCAGAGAAGTACATACAGAACAAGACAGGTCCCAGAACTGAGCCCAGTGGGACACCAGTTGTAACTGGTCTGGAACTGGACATGGCACCTGCAATTCTGACCATGTGGGTTCCATCCCTGAGGCAGATAGCAACACATCTAGTGATATAGGGGTTGATATTTAAGCTGGTAAGCATATGTATGATGCCTGAGTGGGGTATTGTGTTGCAAGCTTCTGCAAGGTACAGGTAGACTGTGTGAACTACCTTGCCCTCATCCATGGCTTCAGTAACCGTTTCAAAGATATGAACTATGTGTAAGAGGCAAGATCTGCCCTTAACTAAGCCGAATTGCATATGATCCACTGTCTGGAGGCTCACAATGTTTTTGATTATGACTTCCATGATAATACACTTCATAGCTTTTTCTGCCACACTAGTCAGGCTTATGGGGTGATAGTTCCTGTGGTCCGTTGTGGCACCACCTTTGTGGAGTGGGACCATGGTATCTGCATGCCATTCTTAGGGTACATATCCTGTAGTAAGGCTATGTTGGAACAGTGACTTAATGTGAGTGTTCAGTTCTACTCAGAGCTCATGTAGGACACAGCCTGGGACACTGTCCAGTCCCATACATATGCTGTGTTATTTGCTATGGAGAGGGCACCTTTCACCTGTGCATCTGTAATGTCAGGGAGGTTACATTCATTTGGGATGGGCATCTGTACCTTTGGAGGGTAAGGGGGGGACATTTGTGCAGACTCTGTCTGCCAGGGTGTTGGCTATATCCATAGGCTTGGCATATTTTGTGCTGTTATGCAACAATTCAGGGCATATCTGGGGGTTTCCACACATATTCCTGACATAATTAAAGAAGGCTTTGTGATTATCTGTAGTGTCTGGTCAAGTTCACTGTCAAAACTTGCAAATGATGATTATATGAGGGATTGAAGTGTCTTGCCAATACTGTTCAGAGATGTCCTCCCTCTGTGGGATATTGCTCTGTTATGTAGTAGCTTCCTCCTGCTGTTGTACAGCTTATATATGGTCGGGATCAACCAGACAGGTCTCCTGTTTTGGAGGAGTCTTGATTTTATTTGGGATAGCATGAGCAATGCATACCTGCAGGTGCTCATAGAATGCTTTTGTAAAGGATTTTGCAGATTGGGCTGTATTATCCTCCAGCACAGGGCCTTTTAAGTATTCCACCCCAGTCTTCACAAGTGCAAATTCTGCTTTTGAGAAATTCTTTACAGTGATTTCCTTGGCTGGGGGTGGGGACGGGATATGGATGTCCAGAGAAAGTTGTTTATGGTCTGATCTTAACAATGAGGGGTCTTCCTCTGGTGTGGAACATAGAGCCCCCATGTTGGTGATGATCAGGTCCAATATGTATTCCCCCTTGTGGCTGTGGTGACTGGTTGTGCCATAGCACATGGATTCACAAATTGTAGTGGCTGTAGGGTGATGTTGTTGAGGCCTGAGTAGTATCCCCAGTCAATATTCGTGTACCTGAAGTCAACCACTAGAATGGTGTGTGTGTGAAGACCTTCATATCCTACACTGTTCCCAGGAAAACCGAGTGCGGTTTCTGGGTATGGGGGGGGGGGGTCTGAACTACACACCAAACCAAAAGGTAGTTTTTCACAATGGTAGTTGTATATGTATGGCCTGTCATGCTTAGTGCAGTGGTACCAACCCAGAGGTGTGTGTATCTGTGATGTATATGGATACACCCCCTGGTTGTGTTGTGTGATACAAGTCCTGTGGTCACGAAGCATGGTATAAAACATAACCTGGCAATGCCAGTGTGCATATGTGACCCTGAACTAGGCATCTGTTAATGCACAGATATTGTTATCCCCCATACTGAGGGATAGTAAAAGATGTACATTCCTCTTTGGAAAGACTGATGATGTCAGCACCCTATAAATACAGCAGGAGAAAGGAAACTATTCAGTAATGCGAATAGCGCACTGTGCTAATGCATCTTTCAAGTATCATAACATAGTTAGGTAGGGGTTTGAATCCTGCAAACGCTGTGTGTGTGGGGGGCAGGGTGTGTGTTTGCATGTATGCAATTCTCTTTGAAAGGAATGGCCTTTTTGAAGACTGGGATAACACACTAAAAGATGTACATTTCTCTTTGGAAAGACTGATGATGTCAGCACCCTATAAATATAGAAGGAGAAGAGAAATCATCCAGTAATGCGAATAGCATGCTGCGCTAATGCATCTTTCTCAAGTGTCATACCATAGTTAGAAAGGGGTTTGAATCCTGCAAATGCAGTGGGGTGTGTATGTATGCAATTCTCTTTGAAAAGAATGGCCTTTTTGAAGACTGGGATAACACACTAAAAGATGTACATTCCTCTTTGGAAAGACTGATGATGTCAGCACCCTATTAATACAGCAGGAGAAGAAAAATCATCCAGTAATGTGAATAACACACTGTGCTAGTGTGTCTCTCTCAAGTATCATAACATCGTTAGGTAGGGGTTTGAATCCTGCAAATGCCATGTGTGTGTTTGTCACTCAGTGTGTTGTATGTTTTGCTTTTATTATTGTATGACATATTATCATAACAGTAATTTCAATGCACACATCAGGTATGTGTGTGCCACATACAGATATGTACCTGTGACCTCTAATAGTTCCTATGTGTGAAGCCTGCCTCATATGAATACAGTTGTTACCTTTGCCAGCATATGCAGCAGCTTCCCAGACCTTAGGCCATACATGTATGTTAGTGACAATGCAGGCTACTGCAGTGATCTGTGTCCTAGGCCAACTATGTGACACATACCCATGAAAGCTTTGATAGATTAATATGGGTGAGGGTTCATGTCTGGAGTATATGTCAGACATTTTAAAACACAGCAAAGTCTGTGAGTGATGGAAATTCAGTGTAGGTGTATGGCAACTGTTGCCGATATGCATACAGACACCTTCTTGCTTAGGTGATGCACCGAGGGACTGCAGAATACCTTTGGAAATGTGAATATCACAGGATAGACAAGATAACACTTGCCCACATGTACACACCATTACCCGTTCTACATGATGGGTGCCACCACCCACATGGTACTGTTGGAATACTATGTTAATTACATGCCGATGACAATGCTACAGTTGCGTTACAGCAATACAGCATGGCTTGGACAACAGGTATCTGTCTGTATGATACCCTTGTGGTGGTTAGGTGTGTCATGTGCAGAATGCATTGTAGGCCACTGTATGCATTTGCAGTCGTGGATGGACATATCCGTAGTGTGTTGGCATATACGTGAGACTGCTATATGCCAAAGAGTATTGTTCCCAGGGATGTGTGGGGCTCAGTAAGAATGGCTACTGGTATAGTGTAGTACTGCAGGGATATCACTGACACCAGGTTTCCTACATCTGTGTATCAGTTGAGGAGACATCATGTAATGACCACTGAATGTCAGGCTATGTAGGTTGTGTATACCACCAGAATGCAGACCATTGACATTTGGAATCCGTATCACCCACAGCATACTGTCAAACCATGTCATACATACATGTGACACCAGGTGAAACATATGTGTAGTACAACGCAAAGTGCCCACCAATAGGAGCTACAATGTATGAATACTGTGTCACATGGTGCATGTCACCCTTCCCATGTGTGCACTAAGCATCTACATGAGGAGAATGCAACTCCACCTTGTTCACAAATGTACACCTGCAACTCTGTGCTGCAAACAGCACACATGTACTGTCCACTCCCCAACACATGCAGGCACAGGTACACACAACAGCCATGTGGCACATGTGCAGAAAGTACATTTTGGGAATTAACACTGGTGTATACAAAACTACAATGACAATCATAGTGTTAATGCATCATGCATGCTCGGATATACCCACAACAATATCATTACACTGTACATGATAATATTGCTACAGTGCTATGTAGTCACCCTGTGCATCAGCACCATGCTATCCTAAATCCTGCATCAATGTTACAGATGGCAGGAGGTGGCACAGTTTCATCATATGCACAGGGTGTGTACTTGGTTTGCCAGAGTCTGCCATTGACATGTCCAATCGACATGTATGTGTGTGTGTGTTAGTGAGGGACAACAGTACAACATGGGGCAATGTTGATGCGATGTGTGCATGTATGTGTTAGCCCTAGGTGTTAGCATTATGTGTGTGTGTATGCATGCACACAGTTCCACCATGTGGCTGCCATATATGGGTGTTTGTGGACAGCCACACACTGTACCTGCCAGGTCAGACAGATCACTGTCTCTGGCCATGGACACGGTACCTGTGCCTGGCAGGGGTGCTACGGACAGTATCAGGTACTAAGCCAGACTGGGTACTGTCATCAGAGGCAGTGGGTTGTTGACTGGACACATGTCCCTGCTGGGACTGTCCAGAGCCACGTGCATGTGGTCTTCTAGGATGTTCTAATGATAGCACAGACCCAGCATTGCTGGGGCTGGTACTGGCACTATGGGAGCGGCTGCGGGTTTGTTGTCATCCTCAACGACTGCCAGCTGATGATGTTGCTGGCATACGTCCATGTCGACGCCTCAACCGTCCTGCACTGTCCTGGCTCATGGACATGTAGTTGTGGAAGAGATCTAATGTGTCCCCCCAATGTCTATCAATGACCTCGCTGATATTATGGATGGCAGACACAACGCCAAGCAGAGTGTCATTCATATCGGTGCAATGTGCTCTAAGCTCCCTCAGACCCTGTCTGGTGTACCGTTCCATACATGCCTGTGCCTGCATTACAGCCTGGAACATAGCTGAGGTTGAAAGACCTCTGTCAGCACGTCTGACAGGGGCAGTACAACCACGGATGCTTCCACGAGAACCCCTGGACATCTGCTTGTGTGGTACCATGTCAGGAATCTGGACATGGCTGCTGTGAGGTGATGCATGTGCCAATGATACCACACTACCCTGGTCAATGCCAACTGTATGCTGTCCCTCAGCTAAGGACATTGGTGACACTGGATGTATTGGCAGGATGACTGTGCGCATTGATGGGGTTGACTGCTGTGTAGTGTCGATTGGCTGACCAACGACAGACCCTGTCACACCTCCCTGTGCCATTACACATGTATCATCATTATCACTATCCCCAGCAGTGGCTTCAGGTTCCCTGCTGCACTCCACCAGAGCAACATCAGAACCTGTGAGAGGAAGACAGGAAACACGGTTTACAAATGTGTACACAATGTTAGCACACATGTACACAGGCACACAGGCACGCATGCACACTCCTCAGTCCAGCAGATACAAACACACACACACACACACACACACACACACACACACACACACACACACACACACACACACACACACACACACACACACACACACACCTGCAATCCAACACATACACAATACTGTTTGAGGGTGGGTGACAGTATCACAAGGAAAAACATCACTGCACATGTGTCAGCATGCAGATTATGTGTTGCACAGGAACATGCAGTGCAAGTGTAGACAGCCCTTGTTAATAACAGTATATGTGTACTTGATGCTTGTGTGTAGTTGTTCAGTGATTGTCTCCACCCTGGGACACAATGTGTACAAGTACAAAACAATGTTATGCAAGTGTTACAAGCTGTGGGTGCATATATTTGCACACACACACACACACACACACACACACACACACACACACACACACACACACACACACACACACACAAAACACATGACGGTGCTACACAATAACTGCTATGTGTACTTTTGTGTTCAGTGGAACTGGATGTGGTGTAGTAACATGAGCCATGATCAACATGCATCTTGTGGTCAGTCAACAATAACAATGTGTGCAACACAGGCAGCTTGCATGCTGTACCTGAAGTGCAGTAACATGACTACATCCACAATTGCACAGACACTTGTTACATGGGTGTGTAAAGGTGGCCAATAGTGAGCATTGCCTAACATGAATGTATTATTTGTTCAAGACTGTTGCACAAAGACATGGTAGGCCTCTTCCCCTCAGGTATATTATGTGTGCTGCATAGATGATAAGTGGGATACTGAAGGGTGGGCATACAGCAGGTGTCATAATTGGACATGTATAGCAGGCTAAGGTGTTGTGTCTATGCCAAACATGTGTGTGTTGTGTACATGTGTATCAGGTATGCCTATCCAATGTCTGGTACTGTGTTGTCACATGTGTGTGTGATGCTCTGTGTATTGCATGTGAGTGAGGCAGCTACTGAGAATAATGGGATATGCATAGTCTCACAGCAAACATGCACAGCATGCATTATCCGTAGGTGTGTTACATGTGCACAGACTACACCTCCATATGACATGCACATGTCATTAGCAATAGTATTGTTATTACACACTCACCAGCATGGATTGGCTGCCTTGCTGTCACTCCAGAGGGACCTGCAAAAATATGACAGTGATTGCCAGTGGCCACAACTGTGCCATTGATACTGTGAGTTTGATAAAGTACAGTAGTACAACAGTTGGCTTTCACAGGTGTACAGATTATACGCAGAATATCAATCTTGCAGAAGAATAGGCAGGTTAACAGCTACACACACACTACACATCTCACACATGCATAAACTACCAGTACAGAGAACAGTCAACTACAGATATGGCATGTTACCTGCACACTCCATTTCAACATGCTGGGTGGTTCCAGCCTCCATGAAGACACGTTTGTGGATGTTGTTGTTGTTGGCCTGGAGCCACGACACTTAGGAGGAGCTCCTCCACACTGGTGAGGGGGGGTGGATAGGTACCCCACCACCTGTGGCAAGATGTTGTCTGTGGATATCAGATGCACGCTGCCGGACATGTCTAATTAAATCACTGCGGTGATGGTGTACCTGCTCATATGTCCGGTTATGCATGCCTATGTCATTTACCCGACGGACAAGATCTTGCCACAGTGCAGCCCTCTCATGCTGGTTCTGGCTGGTCCTGGAAAACAGCACAGAAAAATTCTGCACCAGGCTCTGGTGGATCTCCTGTTCCTCTGCTGCTGTATAAGGTGGGTTACGCTGATGCACCATCACCCTGGAAGGAAAAGAAAAATATGTGAGCAAGTCATGTGGCACACAATATTCTAATGTACTGATATCACTTAACTGCCATATATAGCATCTGTCTGTCTATCAGGGGATACACATGTTCAATACCACATATCAGTGCTCAACCCACAACTGTCTGACATTGCCTGCCACACTCCATGCAACAAACTAGTATACACCAGCACTCGGCACACTGTTTGGGATACAATGCACAACCTCACACTGGGGGTATGTATCAAGCTAATGGATGAAGAATATTGTCATCCCATGCAATGGATGCAATGCACATTTACAGTTTCAACGGTAATCCACCCTAGTCTTTGATGCCATACCCCTACCTGACATATGTGCACAGTTGTTAATATAGCCAGCATACTGCTGTCACAGAGTATACATGCTGCCTGGTATACACACATACCCTGTAACACACATGTGATTGCAGCCATGGTACAGGCATCATTACACACACACTACACATACATACAACACACAAATGTATGACGACACAGATGAGCATTAACTGTGTACCTTATAGTACTGTGTGCCCCTACTTACAGATACCTATGCATGAGGTATGTCATCTGTGCAGACTACAGGAAACACACCAGACAGTGTTACCAGAGAATGTGAACATACACCATACTGTAGCGTTTAGGCCTACAACTTCATGTAGTACAACGGTTCATATGTGAGCTGGATTAAACAGCAGTACCACTTACTGAGCATACATGTATTGCTTCTCCCTACAATGGGACACCGCAGTCGTACACAGGGAACTACAGCACAACAAATGCCAATCTACTATGTTTGCATTTCGATAACTGACACATCTTTCTCTGGCCTCACACCTAGGACACAAACTACCATGACAGACACAAACTCACGCTAAGCTATCACACCTTTACAGACCTTGAACACAGTGAGTGTCACACTCATTCAACCTCACATGGCTGGTATTGCACTGAGTACGTGTGTTTGTGCATTGTGTCATAGGTAGGTATTATGCTATTGGCCCTTGGCCTATGGCAGCCTAGCCATATGCTACCCTGCCCTTTGGGACACATGTAATGTGATTTTACTTGCTCCTGTCAAACGGTTACACAGAGGTGACTCACAGGGCATATTACCTATCCCCATAACATTCATCAGGGGTATGTATGACATCTACTAATAAGGAGCCTTGTTTGTTAATGCTGGGTGGTTTAGTTCAGGGTATGGTATATTTGTGTATAGGAACCTGTACCTCCAGCATGTGTTGGCTAGTGCGGTGACAAGGATTAGGGCCCTAGGTCATGTAGGCTGGACAGATTGTGAGGTGTTGCCATGGTGGTTGGCCGACTGGTATGGGTGTGACATAACTCTGCATGTCCAGCAGTGGTAACCTCTGTGTAGGAAGTATGCAAGGCACTCTAGCTGTGGTTCTGTGAGTCAGTCTGCATAGGGAATGTGTTTGAGGGCATTATCAGTCTTTGCTAGGTATGTCTGTGGCCTTTCCACTTGCTGTAGTTCTCATGGGAGGTACATACTGCATAGGACATTGTGAGGTGTTGAGTACACTGACTTACATTTCCCTAGCTGACACACCTTTTGTGATGACACGTACCATGTACAGGGATTACAAGACTAATGTGCCACTGTGGATATCAAAGGGGAGGCTATTGTACACCTGTGTCCCATGTTCCCTTCTGACACCTCCAGTGGTAGGCAGGCAACCACCTATGTGGTAGTTAGTGGGTAACGTGTTTTGGAATGGGGTATGGTACTGCAGTATCAACACTGGTGTTCAGTCCATGCCTTGGTCACCAGGCACCTGTTTCAATAGATCTGCCCCCATGTCCCCCTGTCTCACTCTATACATATATATATATATATATATATATATATATATATATATATATATATATATATATATATATATATATATATATATATAATATATATATATATGTATATACATATAAATATATATCTACATATCCATATAAATATATATCAATATATATATATATATATATATATATATATATATATATATATGTATGTATATATATATATATACACACACACTGCTATATATAACCAGATATATATATATATATATATATATATATATATATATATATATATATATATATATATATATATAGACATTCATATCTATCTGTATATATGTATGTATCTACATATATATCTATATATGTATGTATCTATTATATCTATATGTATATACATATTCTATCTATCTATCTATATATCTCTATCTATACATACCTCTCTATCTACATATATATATATATATATATATATATATATATATATATATATATATATATATATATATATCTACACACATCCATTGCTGTACATATACATGCACATCTAGGCACATAGACTGCCCACCTTTCATGGTGGGAATATCACTTCTGAAACAGTTGTGAGACATACCATTCTGTAATGATATTGCACAGTGTTGTGCAGAATGCATTTTGCTGTCCTCAGGCCGTATAGCTGTAGCAGGCCTCACTGGCTCAGTCCCACAGAAGTTCACCACCACATGATATATACCTGCACTACATGCTGTTTTCAATGCCACACACTACAACCTACATTGATATGTGCACATAGCAACCTTCTACTACATATGTATGTCCAGCCTTCACTAACAGTTGCAGTATGTCCCTTGCCCTATGCACATCTGCATATACATATAGATACAGACTGCTAACACATATGGAGGGTTCGCAGTACATAGATTACCTTTCAGACACATCATTCAGATGCCAGCGAATACATATCTGTTACATACATTCCCTTTGTATTTCTCAACTCTGTCAGTTGTACCTGTTGATGTGTTGTATTTCTGCATTTTGTGGATTGGTGTCTCTGACAGCTTTTTTCTTTTGGCTTGCTTGCTTGCTTTTTTTTTTTTTTTTGGTCTCTGTCTCTGTCTCTCTCTCCCTCCAGTTGCTGCAATGATATTATTGCATGTGTGGACTGGCAGTACAGGCTGCTTTTGTAGGTATCTGCACATGTGCATGTGATGGCCTCTGCACCAATTGATGGCCAGCATTTAGTAATTGCATGCAGCCTGCTGTGTGATAATTGCAGTTCTCGCTGTGATTTCAGGACACTGCTATAAAATGATAGGTTAGGTAGGCGTAGGCCTTTCAGTTTTGTAAGGTGGGGACCATGCTGGTTTGCTGTGAACACTGTTGTGTCAGTCAGATGGTTGGTATATCTCTCATATCTGAGGCTGTGTTGTAGCCACTGAAATGCATGTTGTACTGAAACCTGACTGTTGCTTCTTCCAGTTCACTCTTCTCATTGTGTATGTTAACTCACACCTGCTAATGCTAACACTGTTTACATGGGGGTATAAAATTTCCTGTGGGATTTGTGGATTAACTGGCATACAACAGTAGTTCTTGCAATGTGTTGCTATGGCTTTTCTATTTTCCCTTTACATTCACTCCTTGAATGCCTGATATTTGTCTTTACTGGAATGTGTTGCTATGGCTTTCCTATTTTCCATTTACATTCACTCCTTGTAATGCATGATATATTTCTTTCAGCACTAAGTTATTAAATGTCTGCTGTGGCTTGGTGGTACTTCATGCAGTCTGGTGAGTCCAAGGTCTGGGGTTTGACACTTACAAAGGTATTTTATTTCGCTGCTGAGCAGTACTAGGGCCTTGTCATACAGAGTGAATAAGGCACTTTTAAACAGTTGTAAGCGGGAAGCAGGAAGTCAGTAGGGACACCAGCTAGGGATGTGCAGGCTGGGTGTAGGGAAGGTCCATAGCTGCACATTTCTTTAACTGCAATAGCTGTACATATGTTTGAAATTTGGTGTGACATTTGAAACCTTCAACCCCTGAGAGAGGGGTGAGGACAACTAAGTATATTGTACTAACAATTATGAATATCAGGCGCATGCAGTGTTTGTGAACTGCTATACTGTCATTAGTATGTTACTGACTTCTGAACAGTTTGTGTTTTGTTTGTGTTGACATCAGCACAGTCTGTTCATGACAAGTGGACATATGTCAGTACTGTGTATTATTATGGATAGTAATCTGTCTGTGTACCTCCCACCTGTGGACATATCCAGCTGGTAGATGGAGGTTAGCCTAGTATTCCTTGACTGTGCATCACGCCAGTCTTTTCAGCACCTGCACAATGACATTGTCACAGGTGGTTGTTAGCAGTACATGGCTACATCCTTTGATATTTATGTGTTGTACTCCTACATATGGGCATGCTTGTGGAAGTAATTCTACAGCTATTCGCAGAGTGTGTAACAGCAGACAGGCTGATATGCCTGTGTGTTTCTGACACTTCCAGGCCTCAGATACTCTCAGGTATATATTTGACCAGCCTCAGGGAAAGGTACATATCAGTGGGATACACCCGTGATATATTTCAGATATTCTGCAGTTGAGACTGTGGGGTATTTTGAGCATATGTATTACTATACCATTTCTGACATGCAAGCAGTGTCTACTCTAACGTATTGACAGTTACCATTATGTGGGATTCCCCTCCTTTTTGCCTACTGTTAGTACATTTCACAGGGAGTCAGTGGGACACAGCTAACATTTGTTTGCAAATCAGGGACATCCCTGTAAATCATTCACAGTTGGGAGGTCTGGCCTCTTACCTATGCAAATATGGTGGTGTTTATCCTGCTCTGATACTGTGTGGGGGTTGTAAGGTGCTGCTGTAACATTATTACCTACTAACATGGCTGTTTCTCTTATCACACTCATGTAATGCAATTCCACAAGAATTGCCAGTAAAGATACACAGAACAAGCTTTGTGTAATGGCCTTCCTATTTTCCCTTTACATTCACTCATTGTAGTTCATGTTATATTTCTTTCAGCACTGAGTTCTTGTATATCTGCTGTGGCTCAGTGGTAATTCATGCAGTCTAGTGTTTCCAAGGTCTGGGGCTCGAGACTGACAGGGGTATTTTTTTCTGATGAGCAGACTACAGGCCTTGTCATACAGAGTGACTAAGGCACTTTTAAGCAGTTGTAAGCGGGTTTGCGTGAGTTTTTGTGACGCTTAGCTACGCTTATCTATGCTTAGCTAAGCACACACAAGCGCACACCCACTGAATACTGCTTAAAAATGCTTACTCCCACTAACACCCGTGCTAATTTCTTTTAAAGAAAAGAAAATGGGGAAATAGGAAAGTGGTGAAAAAGGGGGCACAAAGAGGGTAGGACAGTAGGAAAACAAGCTCAGGATGTGCAGGAAGGATGTAGGGAAGGCCCATAGCTGCCCAATTCTTTACCAGCAACAGCTGTGTATATGCTAGAAATTTAGAGTGAGATTTGACACCTTCCACCCATGAGAGAGGGGTGAGGACAAGAAAATATGTTGTACAGCCAATTGTAATTATCAGTTTACATGTCCAGCAGACATGTGTGCGAAATGGGCAGCTATGTATGGGGCGTAATTATTTTGTGGGAACAGAGTGCCCTTTTTTTTTTCAGGTGAGAGTGGAATGTGAGGTACAGGAAGTAGGTATATTTGGGGAGGTAGGTTAGGGAGGTTAACAGACAAGACAAACAAGATGCATACAGGGGTGATGTATGACACATATGGGGGGTAAACACAATTGATGGGGGCGGATGTTTGGATATCGCAAGCCCATGAGCCCACAGATGGCAACAGTGGAACTGAGATCTCCACCCATGGGTAGTTACCACTGCGCCTTCACAGCCCAGGCTGGGGCTGTGCTGTGGGCTGGATAGGACAGGCAGGCACACCCATGAGTTGCGCCACTTGCGCCTCAAGCTGGCGTAGGGGATAAGTCACGAAATGCCTGATCTCACTACGCACCACAGACCGGACCCTTTGGAGGGTGAGTGGAGGCTCTCCTCCAGCCACACTTGCAGAGGGGGGATGAGCCCCATCCCCTGCAGCACTTCCACCAGAAGGTGGCATACGGCCACCGGAGGAGGAGGTCCCGGCCTGGGCACTGGTGCCAGGTGCACTCGCCAGCTGACGTGGGAGAGGTGGGTCCGCTGGAACCCGCCTTCCCTGTTGTCCTACGTTTAGCAGTATTTTATGGCATTTTGGGTTAGTAACAAACAACACCATTCAAAATTAGTTGTAACAGCATGCATTAGTATTCCCATTAACCAAACACACATGAATTCCGAACATTGAGCAGCAAGCATAACACATGCATATTTAGAACAACAGTGGACATTCCAACGGCATGCAGGGTTGATTGGTGGCAACAGGCCATCAGGTTTAGATATGTGAACAGGGCACATGCATCAACGTACATGCAGATATGTATAAACCAAAATGACAAATGCCCATGGGAATTAATTGTGAATACACATACCCAGTTTGGTGTGGAATGGCATAATTTGTGAAAATAGGGTAGGGTGGAGAAATATTACATTAACAACTTAACCTACCTATACATATACTGTACATTCCTAGTAGATGCAGATATATATCCCCTACATGTATTAGTACAGTTTCCTATATGTAACCTTAGGAATGTTGGTGATGGGGATGTTACTACTACATTAATATACATTCCATTTGTATTCATATATGGTCATATCTGGCTGTGTTCAGGTAAAGCATCCTGCTACATTTGATTTATATGGGTCTAGACAACGGTGGATGTTCAGCATTTCATACAACCATACTATCTCCATAATGCAAGGGTACAGCAACATATCCAAATTGTGGGACGGACACAGTCCAGGTTCTGTTCTTTATTAAAGACATTTCACTCTTTGTTTGTGGCTGTCTCATTCATTTCATTATGTAGTGAATGCAGTATACCTTTATTCCAGACTTATTACAGCTTTCTTGGTAGCTTCAAACTCTTTCTCACTCTCTCTCACTTATTTTATATTTACATTTCAGGATGGTACTTAATTCTAGGCTTCATTAACATTTATTACTGGGTTACAACAATCCTTTCCAGCTGACTCACTTATTTCATATGGCAGAATTTACAAGGATGTATACAACACTTGTCTGTCCTTTGTTGATTGATTACAACACTCATTTTCAGGCTGAAGCAGTTATCTGATATTACAATACAGGTGGAAACTCCATTTGAGACTTGTTTAATCTTTATTAATGGATTGCAACACTCTTTTTCAGGCTGCATCACTTATCTAATCTTAAAATACTAGCAGAATCTTTCTTCTAGGCTATTTGACCTTTATTACTGGGTAACAACACTGAACTCTTTTACAGGCTGTCTCACTTATATTCTATAACAATACCAGCAGAATAATTGCTAACTTGCCTGGTGGCGCAACCTTGCCAGCCTATCAGCATAGGCTTACCGATTCGTGGAACGAACACCTGCAGCTGTAATATAAATGAAGGAATATTGGAACATACCTATCCATACTATAGGCTAGGATAGCATTTCTTATATACTTAATTACATGGATACTTACTCAGTAGTGGGGCATTGGGCATTTGACGGGCCTCCTGGATCCACCAGTTCAGTTGGTCCTCCTTTCATCACTTCAGGTCTGCATGGTGGTGATGGACCTGTTCACCAGTCCTCGGAATGCCTGTGGCACTGGTGAGATCATGTCCCAACCGGTTCCATGCCTCTGCCTTTTACACTCCCCATTGAACCTGGCCCTGCATGAGTTGGCCTTCATAATGATGTACTAGGAGCCAAACCATATATTTTGACTCTTTAATGCCCCACCTTTGTGCTCTAAAGTGATTTCCCTCTCCTGCACCTGCCATCCTGACTGCAAATGGGTACCACAATCAGTTATGGTGTGTATTCCCGCCTATGGGGCTTATATATGCTGGTTTTCCCGCACTTATTTGTGATTGGCCATTTTGGATATTTATCAGCTTACAGCAAACCTGCTTTGTCATGGTTATATTTTCATTCATTCCTATATGTATGGTAATACTGTATTTTTAAGTACAGCTGTCATGGCTTAGTGGTTCAGTACTGTGACTATGGTGCACAGTATCCTGGGTTCGACCCTTGGCATTGTTTTTTATTTTACTACTGTCTAGACAGGCTAGGCGGTGTGTCTGTGTAAAGGCGACTTTGCTACAGGTTGCTCAACATTGCTTACACTGGGTAACGTCTTATTTAGCTATAAGCAGTCATATTAAGCTGGGTGAAGCGCTGCTGAGCTACGGGCACTCATATTAAGCTTGTTAAAGTGCTGCTCAGCTATGGGTGCTCATACTAAGCTTGTTAAAGCACTGCTCAGCTACGGGCACTCATATTAAGCCTGCTAAAGCGCTGCTTAGCTACGGGCACTCATATTAAGCTTGTTAAAGTGCTGCTAAGCTATGGGCAATTATGTTCCTTTTTTTATATATTATATCGGTTTTGTTCACATATACATGGGCCATTTCATTACATTTTACTTAAATTATAGTTATATATGTCGGGGAATTGTTTCATACTTATTTAAATAAAAAATGAAGAATGATGTTTTGGGGGTTCGAACCGTGACTACCTCCTCTTTGGCCGACATCTCTACCGCTACGCTATTGCTACTTGGCTTAATTTGCATATGTAGATCTTATATGCTTTTCAATGTCTGCTAACTGTGGCTGAGCGAAGGGCATACCCGTGCAAAAGAGTGCAAATGTGGGCAAACATATTGGAAATTATAAAAAAAAAATGAAACTGTTATTTTTACATTTTATACATTTTCAGTAGAGTTTAGTCTGTGGGGTTGTGTGGTGTTGTGTTCCTTGACATTTCAGCGGACTCGCTCCTGGGTGTTTACTATCAAGACTCTGACTCTTCTGGGGGCATGTCCCTTTGCAGTACTCGGAAATCGGACATGCCCCCTACTGTCCTACATGGACCGTGTTATACTAGGGTATGATTCAGCATGCCCTCATGAATATGCATGGCATGCTGACGTCATACCGTTCAACTGCAGCTTCCGTGTAATACTTATTTAGTCTTACATGGAGGATTGCTGAATCTGGGGAATGTATTATCACTGATGTAGAAACAACCTGAAACACTTGGTTTTATTTCAGGTAAGCCAGTAGTCCATCCATGAAACTATAATTCTTTGCTGGTGTTCTCACGTGTGGTAAAAGAGAACTTTTAAACTATAGTCTCCGGAGATGGCAGTTCTCTTGCCTTGATTGTGAATCTAGGTGTAAGAAGAAATGCCACAGCATCAGAGTGGGAACCAAGTGAGTAAAGTGCTGTTGTATGTTAATGATTACAAGGGACTGAAAGGTAGATTGTAGTAAAGGTAAGTTGAGAAATGAGGTATTACATATATATGTCATTCAATGATTTAAAGTGATTTTATTTTTGACATGGAGGCATATTTCTCAGCTATTATGGATTTTGCAAAATTACACTGATTTTTGCCTCCTGTTTTTATCCTGTCCTTCATAACATTTTTTTTTCTGGTAAATCCTGAGGATTACAGTCTGTGAATAATGAACATTAGAGTGTCCTACTTCTTATTGCCCATAAAATATAATAATAATTTGTTCTATTATCATTTTATGGGAATTCAATTAATATTTAAATATTGCTCCTAATTTGGGGCCTTTGTCCATCCATCATTTTTGTTTTTTAACCAGAATTCTTGAAGAAAGAAATTGAGAGGTATATGGAGATACAATGATGTCTCTTCCTCCTAGGCAGCAAGACAGATATATTTATTTTATTGAAGCAAATCATAATTTTCCCAGCACTGAGCTGAATACTGCAAATAGTCACAAAGAAAGTACTTTCTTAGGATAAACGCTATGGAAATAACTTCTTGTTCATATGCCCCACAGAAATGGTGAACAGCAGCTCCCTGCAATAATATTAAATAATGGGGTGAATGACAGTATCATTTATGTTTGTATTTGTCTGACAGACGTACATGGGCAAAACTGATCATAAGGTGAGAGATAGAATGAGCATGAATATGCCATTAGGAAAGGCAAAATGACTAATGCCTTAGCTAAACATGTACGTGACAATGAGGTCTATCTTTCAAGTATATGGTTATAGATAGTTTGGAGAAAAATAACTGAGGAGGCCCTTTGTCATAAATTATCGAACATAAAGAATTTATTTGGCAGGTTTTAGTACATGCTGATGCTTGGCCAGGACTCAATGAAATGACATCTATTATCAGCGTTTTGAAGATGAAGGGCTGGATTCACGAAGGCTTGCATGGAGTCGAAGAGTAGAGTAAGACTCCATGCAGCCAACATGTTCGCCGAGCGATCCAGGAACAGCCGGTAGGGGAGTGCAACAGAGCTCTCAAAACGAGTCCTACACAGACAGGGCTTGGATATGCAAATTACCTCAATTGCAGGTGAAAGCTATGCAAATGAGGTAAATTTGCGATCCAGGAAACCCGAACCTGTCCGAGTAAGAGTAGTGTTACTTGCAGAAATGTACTCAGTTGACAACTGAGTACGGTTCTGCAAATAGCAAAACGGAGCCATGACAGCTCCAAAAAAGGATGCATTTACATGAGGAAGCATGCCAATGGCCAAAAATTAGACCATTGGCAACGTTCAGTGATGCAAAATAAAAATAAAATTACTTTTTTTTTTAATCCCGATCTCCGGGGCTTAAGCATAGCGCAGCACCATGCAAATGCGCTGTGACCTAAAAAACAGAAAATCAATAATTAAGATCCACAAATGTGGATTTTATTGCTAATATGAATTTACAATGCAAAGGAATGGCAGGCTGAAGACAACATGGTCACCGAGTAGAGGTTTCTAAGGGGGAAGCTCAGTCTAAGAGATGTAACCAAGCATTAGTAGGCAATCCTATGCAAATGAGGGTTAGGATAGTGAATCGCAAGTTTACATAGCAAATAAGCACAGTCAGTGGAGTGTAAGAGTAGGATAAGGGGAGTAACAGAGTAGAAGATAGGTGACAGCATGAGGGGGGGTATGTATGAAACAAGTGAAGCTCATTGGAGCAGAGTGGCATGTGTCAGCTGTCATTTACACATCACTGAAAGAGGTGTGTCAACAGGTCGGCTAAGTAAAGGCAAGAAACTGAAGGTGTATGCCATGGATAACACTAAAGTTTCTGGCTGAGCGTGTATGCACGCGTGCGCTAGACTGTAAACCCGACTAAGACTGTGTGCGTGCATGTAAGCGTATGTGCACGCATTTAAGCTGGAATAAGCATGCATAAGGATGTTTAAATTGTTGTAAGCACGTTTGCACCAGTCTGCACGCATTTAAACAAGAATAAGGAAGTTTTAGTCCATGTAAGCATGTGTGCGCGCATGTGAGTTGCTGTGCGCGTGTTTGCACTTGTGTGCACGGCACTGCCCTCTGAGGAAACAGAAAGGAAAAAGGAAGCACAACAAATAGTAGAAGAAACTAAGGGTAATGCTGCTGAACACCAGATGTATTACCCTCAAAATGCATCTACTCAGGACTCTCCTCAGTATGGAAAATATCGATATCTGTGCAGTAACAGACACCTGGTTCAGGCTCCCAAATGCACACCAGCACTACCAGGTTATACTTCATACCATGTTTTCTGACCACAAGACTCAGAACGGCCAACACAAATAGGGGGAGTATCCATATACATCACAGATACACACGCCTCCAGGTTAGTAGCACTGCACGAAGCAACGCTGACCATACATGTGCAACTAACAGTGTGCAAAACTGAATTAAAGTTTGCAGCCTGGTACAGACCACCCTCCCAAACTCAGGAACCATGCTCGGCTTTCCTGGGAACACTGGAGAATATCAAGGTCTCCCCAAACACCATTATATTGGGTGACTTCAAATACCAAACATTGACTGGGGATACTACTGAAGCCCCAACAACCTCACGCAACAGTTGCTACTATTTGTAGTTACACGCGCACACAGTCTTACTCGGGTTTACAGGGAGTACCAGCAGAGCTAGCAGGTGAAAACAATCAGAATCAGGCAATTACACAGGCAGTCACTAGCCCAGCCCAGCCCAGCATGTAAAACTCTACAAACAACAGTCCGTTATATTTCTCTCAATAGACACTGCAACACTGCAGTAAGCTAATAGAAGTGAAAACTGAAAAAGCTTTATTGAGACAAAGAAATGTTAGGGGCTGCCATTGCTGTTATAAGGCAACATATGCAACATGCTGAGGGTTGTGACAATGCAAATGCTGTTGGACAACCCACAGTGAGGAGACAGAGAAGAGTGTACAGGCCCAGGGTATCCTACCAGGGGCTACATGAGCTGGAGATAGTGGAGCGCTATAGAGTGGACAGGGACCTCTTGCAGCAAATTGTTGAGCTGTGCAGGCCATGCCTCACACACAGAACCAACAGAGGGGAACCCATCCCAGTAGAAACCAAGGTATGTGTTGGCCTAAGAATATTAGCAACAGGTACCTTCCAGAGACCAACTGGTGATATGATGGGGATATCACAGGCATCAGCATCCAGGGTACTGCACCAGTTCCTGGATGCCATGTCAGCACATGTCGGTGATCATGTATATTTCCCCAATTCCCATGAGGTATTGGTCAGCAATATGCATCTCTTCCAGCAAGTAGTGGAATACCCTGAGGTAGTGGGTGCAATAGACTGCATGCACATACGCATCAAAGCACCAGCCGGTGAGTGGGGTAGGGTCTACTACAACTGCAAGGGCTTCCCCTCCATCTACTGTCAGGTCGTGTGTGTGATGCCCAGGGCATAATACTGAATGTGTGTGCTGGCTGCCCTGGAAGCTACCATGATTCCATATCTAGCATCAGACGCAGCTGTATCGGACATTTGCCAATGGGGACATTCCACATGGTCACCTAGTGGGGCAGCCCCTAACATTTCTTTGTCTCAATAAAGCTTTTTCAGTTTTCACTTCTATTAGCTTACTGCAGTGTTGCAGTGTCTCTTGAGAGAAATATAATGGACTGTTGTTTGCAGAGTTTTACATGCTGGGCTGGGTTGGACTAGTGACTGTCTGTGTAATTGCCTGATTCTGATTGTTTTCACCTGCTAGCTTTGCTGGTACTCCCTGTAAACCCGAGTAAGACTGTGTGCGCGCAACTGGCTATGCACTGGAGCTGTGGCTGATGACACCCATCAAAAATGCACACACACCTGAACAGGAACACCATAGTGAGGCACACGCACAAACATGAAATGTAATCGAGAGTGTGTTTGGCCTGCTCAAGTCATGGCTCCGGTGCCTGGACACATCTGGTGGAGCCTTACAGTACTCACCAACTACATGTACCCAAATTGTCATGGTATGTGCTATGCTACATAATATGATCCTGTGAAAATAGCTGCAGCAGGACCAGCATAGGCCTGGGCCAAACAGCCCCCGACCATTGCGAAGGCCATCACAGGCAGACCGTGACTCAGAGGAGGAAGCACCTGAGCCTGCCTCAGTAGGCAGAAGGAGGCCTGTCCAGTATGCTTTGGCCTTGGCAAAGAGGCAAAGCATAGCACATACACTGGCTCAGTAGGAACTCTGGAAATTATACCTTTCTCTGATTCGCACAAAGGGATGCCTAACTTGACACTACCTGTTTTCAGACATGTATAGGGAGTGTAGTATGTGCATCCGACATAGGCAGCCCTGCAGCACCACCTGAGGCATGATTGCCATGTGTTAAGCAATATAAAGCAGTGCTAAACAGCATTTACCACCATGTAGTATATGTAAACAAAATTGCACACACCAACTAGCACAACTGTGGTCAATGTTGAGTAATATTGGGCAACGTCCAGCAATGTTGGCTAATATTGAGCAATGCCGGACAAGCTTGGTCTAAGTAGGGCATAGCTGAACAAAAGTCAACATGCTCATATATGCTTTACTGGCCCTTAAGCAGTCTGGTCTGCTCAGTATGAAAAGATAAAGCAGTGATGGGCCTCGAACGCTGGATACTGTGCACTATAGTCATAGCACTGAACCACTAAACTATGACAGTATTGCAGTGGTCAGCCTGTATGAAGAAATGTTGATAAGTCTATGCAAAGTATTCCATGGAAATCCTGCAGGCACAGCATAATCCCTGTTGAGTTATGACACAAAGGTGAGTCCTGCAGTAAGAATAGAACCTGACTTTCAACACACACAGTATAAATGTTAATATTGGTCATGTTCACACACATCAACAAATGTAGTGGATCTCAGACAGCAACATGCTGAAAGGTCACACTGGGCATGCTCACACACTTGAATAAATGAGACAAATGTCAGGTAACAAAACACTGAAAGGCCAAACTGGGCATGCTCACACACTTAGGCCATGTCTGAGTACAGCAGTGGGCCACACATATCCGGCAGTAGCATGTGTTAACCCAGGAAACTCTCACTCTTCAGCAATCCACCCTGTGCACACAGTTATGTGACAACAGACACATATATAATATAGTGGAACCCTGTCATAATCAAATATGTTCTGCAGATACCAAAGTTGTTCATAGAAAGTGGGAAAGCAAAGATGATAAAAACCTGCAATCAGTATCATCAATAAGCATTGTTCATCCCGAATATTATTATAGATTCAGAGGTTGATACTAGGCTATCTGCCCTAGGGCATGTACAAGCCTAGCCAGAGTGTGTTTGGCTTTTGCAGCACTGTCAGATTAGTTCACTGTGCCTGTGAATAGTAGGTCACACAAGATAGCCCATTTATGTTTAGTCTATTGTGCCTCTGTCTAGCAGGGGCATAGAAGATATCCCAGGGGTAAACATATGATCACCCATCCACTTGTCAAGATGTCTCCTGTAGGTGGTCAGTGAGTGGCTCTGCCTATGCAAAACCGGGATTACATTCTGGAGTGAGTGGAGCCTCTGGGATAAGAATCTGTCCCTCCAGCATGTCCTATTAACATCTGTGCTGAGGTTTAAGTCCCTGGAGTGTGTAGCTCCAAGGGATTCAGACATCCTGAGGTGGAACATGTCCATTAATTCTGGGTTGGACATTTCCTTAAACAACAGGCACACATCACATCCGTGTAGGCAGTAAGCGACTGAGTAGAGCTGGAGTTACTGTATCCAAACTGCGCAGGGCATCTGTGTGAGTCCCTAGATCAGCTTGTTGAGGAACTTTTGTGGCAATTACAGTTGCTGCAGGTGTCAGGTAAGGTACATCCCAAATGGGGCATTGTAACCAAGCATGGTCATGATGAGTATAGGGGCACAATGACCTCACTTGATCTAGATGTGAAACCATATGGGATAAGGTGGGCTATATAGAAGGTCTGTTTAACCACATTGGCAACATGATTGTCAAAGGTGAGAGTACGAACAAGTTGTGTCCCCAAACCCCTAACAACTCTTACCGTACGTAATGGATTACCACCTATGTGGTAATGTGTGACCATGTTATTATTCCCAAAGGGGATGACTATGCATCTAATGGCGTTTAGATGTAGGCCATGGCTCTGGCACCAGTCATCCATCTCTGTGAGACCCTGTTTGAGTATGCATGTGCCAGCTGGAGAGTTGATTATGGCACCCAGTTTGCAGTCATCTGCGAACATGCTCAGCCATATTCCTCTTGTGTTAGCTTGTACATCAGAGAAATATATAATGAACAAGTGAGATCCAAGGACTGAGCCTTCTGGGATGCCACGTGTAACTGGTGTATAGTCAGACATGGCACCTGCAATACTGACCATGTGGGTGCTATCCCTGATCCAGTTAACAATCCATCCTGTGAGATATGTGTCGATATTGACGCTGGTGAGCCTATGTATAATGGCCGAGTGGGGTATTGTGTTGAAGGGTTTTGCAAGGTCCAGGTAGGCTGTGTGGACAACCTTCCCTATGTCTATGAACCTGGTAACTGTTTAAAGAAAACAAACAGGTTCAAGAGGCAATATCTGCCCACAACAAATCTGAAATGTGTACGACCCAGTGTATGTAGGTTCCCGATGTCTATGTGTATGAGTTTCATGACAATGTGCTCCATAGCTTTGCAGAACAGGCTAGTTAGGCTTATAGGGCGATATTGTCTGGGGTCCATTGTGGCACCACCTCTGTGGAGCAGGACCACTGTCACTGTACGTTATTCCTTGGGTATATATCCTGTAGTAACTCTGATATTGAACAGTGACTTAATGTGAGGGTTATGTTCATCATGAAGCTTGTGTAAGATGCAGGCCAGGACACCGTCTGGTCCCATTGATGCTGTGTTGTCTGCTTTGGAGAGGGCAGCACTCACCTGTTCATTTGTGATGTCAGAGAGGTTACACTCTGTTGGGATGGACAGTTGCTCCTTAGGGGGGATGGGGGGCAATTGCACTGAACCTGTTTGACTGGATGTTGGCAATTTCTGTGGGTTCAGGGTATGTTTAGTCAGTATGCAGTAACTCACAGCATATCAGTGAGTGTCCACCCAGGTTCCTGACATAACTAAAGAAGGCCTTGTGATTGTCCTAAGTGTCTGGTGCAATAGTCCGTTAGAAGCGGGCCTTAGATGAATACATGAGTGATTGTAGCTTTCTGCTAGTACAGATAACAGATGCCTTCCCTGTCTGGGATTGTGCTCTATCATGTAGTAGCCTCTTCCTTTTGTTGTATAGCTTATTAATGGCCGGGGTCCACCAGACAGGTCCCCTGCCATTGGAGGAGTGAGTCTTGTTGTTATTTGGGATAGTACGATCCATGCAGTCCAGTAGGTGTCCATAGAATGCATTTGTAAAGGATTCAGTGGTCTGAGCCGTATTTACCACTGTCCCAGGGTCTTTGAAGGATACCACCTTGGTTTGGAGAAGTGTGATGTTTGCTTCTGAAAAGTTCACCAAGATTACCTACGATGGGTGTGGGGACGGGATATGGATGTCCAGTGAGATAAATGTATGGTCTGACCTTAACAATGAGGGGTATACCTCTGGTGTTTAACATTGAGTCCCTATGTTGGTGATGATCAGGTCCAATATGTTTTCCCCTCTTGTGGGTGTGGTGACCGGCTGTGCCATAGCATTTCAGTTTACAAATAGTAGCAACTGTTGGGCGAGGTTGTTGGGGCTTCAGTAGTATCCCAGTCAATGTTTGATATTTGAAGTCACCCAATATAATGGTGTTTGGGGAGACCTTGATATTCTCCAGTGTTCCCAGGAAAGCTGAGCATGGTTCCTGAGTTTGGGAGGGTGGTCTGTACCAGGCTGCAAACTTTAATTCAGTTTTGCACACTGTTAGTTGCATATGTATGGTCAGCGATGCTTCGTGCAGTGCTACTAACCTGGAGGTGTGTGTATCTGTGATGTATATGGATACTCCCCCTATTTGTGTTGGCCGTTCTGAGTCTTGTGGTCAGAAAACATGGTATGAAGTATAACCTGGTAGTGCTGGTGTGCATTTGGGAGCCTGAACCAGGTGTCTGTTACTGCACAGATATCGATATTCTCCATACTGAGGAGAGTCCTGAGTAGATGCATTTTGAGGGTAACACATCTGGTGTTGAGCAGCATTACCCTTAGTTTCTTCTACCCTGTAATGTCTATGGAGGTGGGTTTGTCTTTTGAACCTTGCTTAAAAAAGGCACTATGGGAGTGGCAAGAGCCTTAGCCAGTATTCGAAAGTCCAAGGGTGACAGGTGCAAGCTGTCCATAGCGAAGCTATGTGGCATGTCGAGCATGTCACCCCAGGCTGACAGACACTGGATCCCCTTTGAATGACACCAATATGTTAGCCAACTGTTAAAAGTGATCATTTTGTCTGTATACTGTGACATCATTATTGGTGAGTCTAAGATGCTACACAAGGTTAGGGTCATACTGGCCTAGGCTACATGATCAGAGAGTTCCTCTATGTATCATGTCATGTGGTCCAGGGAGGAACGTCTGAGGTTATTCGCACCAGCATGGACAATGATGGAGCCATTTTTGTACTTGCTTTGGAGTGACCTGTGTGCATGTGTTATGTGGCGGATCCTGGCACCTGACAGACAGCTCAAATTGACCATCCCCTTCTTCGGCCTGGTGAGTGGGACGTCAGTGTGTCTGACAATAAGTGTCACCTATTACAAGTGCATTAGGTGTGTTGTGTAGCCCTAAGGGCAGTGACAGTGTGGCACACTGACTTTGTGAACTATGTGATATGTGGGTATTGTAGTGGGGTAGCAGTTGTTTGTGTGTCTGCTTTGGAGGTCTCTGCTGCTTAGGCAGAGTTTATTTAGAGCCTTTGAGTATGTTCATGTGTGATAATGTAGTTTGATTGCTGTCGCTATAGGTCTATGTGAGACTGGATTTGTGATGTGTGTGGTTACCTTCACCACCTGATACCCTGTGCCAGTCATGGGTCGAGAGAGCTCAGCCTCCTGTATGTCTATATAGTTGCATCTCTCACATATATCTGAGTTTGTTGAGAGGAGGAGAGGGTTGTCAGTGTACATAAGGCAGTTGTGACATTGTGTCAAAATTCCAATATTCACCAGCTGGAGTGGAGAGTACACACGAAACCGACCCTGGACATGCCAGGATATTATGATGACATACTCTGTTGACTGATCACAAAGGATCAGTTGGGTGTTAAGTGTGTAAAAGAGTATAACAGGGGTTTAGTGCTCAGGTTCGTCAGTGTTTTGTAAAAAGTAGCTGCAAAGGAGTCCAGACTGAAACATGACACCTCCTTCAGCTATGTCATAAATAGCAATCTACACTCATATATGTCCTGATTCAGGGCCAAATGTACCTGACTGATAATGCCGACATCCTGTCAGACAGGCCCATATATACATACCTGCCTCCCACTGACGAAAGGCCCCATCATCATACCAGGAGATTTCACATGTAGAATGGGTAAACAGCTCTCCCCAAAGCCAAAAGCATGGCAGCAATTGGATTACATTGTTTCCCTATATGTGTCATGAGTGAACTACAGAACAAACAGACCCTGCACCTGAACAGTCTGTTGAGCCTCACCCTCTCCACAGGATCTGAAACCGTTGAATGTGTTACAGCAACATATGGCACTCCCCACAAGTGTTGGTGCACAACACACCATGGGAAGTATAGTCCAATAAGCCTATGAAGTCTGATCTGCAAGGCCATGGAGTCCATCATGATTGAAGTCATAAACAGAGCTATTGGAAGCTGACAAACACACAACCCAACCAACTGTGGTATGTTCATGGGCAGATCATGGTTCCCAAACATGCTAAACTGTTTGCAAGGCAGCCACCCAGGACATATATCACTGAACTGAGCTACACATGTCCCACATAGACTTTGAATAGCCCTTTATCAACATCCCAGACACATGTCGTATCCACAAAATCAACACTCTGTGCATAAATATGTGTTGTCATATGAAGGAATGGCAATTTGTCCACAGATAGATCACACAAGCTAAGAATTGTGGGGTCCTGTACAAGCTGTTAACACCTGCTGACCCACATGGTTCATTCCTGGGATTGCATAAAACAAAGTGTACACACATTACCATGTCCAGTCTGATGATGTCAGCATCCTACAAATATAGCAGGAGAAAACAAAACACCCACTAAAGCATATTGCGCATCGTGTTAATGTGTAACTCTCTAGTATCATAACATAGCAAGATAGGGGTTTGAATCTTGCATTTACTGACTGTGGGGGGGGGGGTATGTGTGTGGGTTACCATTGAGAGGAGTGCTCTTTTTGGTGACTGGAAAAACACATCAAAAGAGGTACATTCCTCTTTGGAAAGTGTGCTGATGTCAGCATCCTACAAATATAGCAGGAGAAAGCAAAACACTCAGTAAAGCATGTAACGTGTCGTGTTAATGTGTATCTCTCTAGTGTCATAACATAGCTAGGTAGGGGTTTGAATTCTGCAATTGCTGATGGTGTATGTGTATGATTACCTTTGAGAGGAGTGCTACTTTTGGAGACTGGGAAAACACATCAAAAGAGGTACATTCCTCTTTGGAAAGTCTGCTGATGTCAGCATCCTACAAATATAGCAGGTAAAAACAAACTACCCAGCAAAGCATGTAGCACATTGTGTTAATGTGTATCTCTATAGTGTCATAACATAGATAGGTAGGGGTTTGAATCCTGTAAACACTGTGTGTGTGTGTGATACTGTTGGTCAATACAGTGTGGGTTTTGCTTTTACTATGGTATGACATATCAGGATTAAAACAGTATGTGCATTGCACACATCAGGTATCTGTGTGGCAAATAAATATATGTACATGTGACCTCAATTAGTACATAGGTGTGAAGCCTGCATACTACACAAATACATTTGTTTCCTTTGACAGATTGTGCTGCTGCTTCTCAGATCGTAGGTCACATATGTATGTATGTGACAAGGCCGGCCACTGTAGTGATCTGTGGCCAAGGTCATCTGTGCCACACACACTCATGACAGTTACTATAGAGTAGTGTGAGTGAGGGTACATGCCTGGGGTGTATGTCAGACATGTTTATACACAACAGCGTCTGGCAATAATGGACAGTCATTATAGGTGTACAACAGCCTTGTGGATATACATACAGGCCCTTAATGTCTTATGTGATACACTGAGGGACTCCACAATACCTCTAGATATGTGGATACCAAAGGACAGATGACATAACACTTGGCTGTATGTACACATTGCTACCCAACATACATGTTTGGGGCTACCACCTATGTGGTACTGTCGGGATAGTATGTATAGTAAATGTGGATGACTATGCTATAGTTGGCTTAGAGCTATACAGCATGTGTCGGACAACAGGTATCTGTCTGTATGATACTCTTGTGTAGAATATGTGTCCCATCCAGAGAATGCATTGGAGGCCAAAGCATGCATTTACAGATGTGGATGGACATATCCCTAGTGTGTCTGCATGTACCTAAGAGGGCTATATGCCAAACAGGTGTGGTCCCAGGAATGGGTGGTGGTCAATACCACTGGTTACTGTTATAGTATAGCACTGGAAGGATCCAACTGTTACTGAGTTCCCCACATCTGTGTGTCAGTTGTCAGGACATCATCTAATGATTGGTTATGGTCAAGCTTTTGAGGTTGTGTATACTACCAGAATGCAAAACGCTGACAGATATTAACAGTATCACCCACAGCATAGTGTCAAACCATGTCATACACACATGTGTACCATGTTAGAACATATCTGTAGTAGAATGCATACTGGCCATCGAGAGATACTATGAGATGTTAACAATGTGTAATACAGGGTATGTCACATGTCCCATGTGTCCACTATGCAGTACATGCAGACAGTGCGCACCCACCATGTTCACAGATGTACACCTGCTAATTTGTACTTTACACATCACACATGTACTGTCCATGCACTGACACATGCTGGCAACACTACACACTTCAGCCACGTGGCACATGGACAGACAATACATACTTAGACTTAACAGTGGTGTAAACAATGCTACATTCACAGTCATAGTTTGATGCATCATGCCTGCTCAGATATACCTACAAGGATATCATTACACTGTCCTGTTGATAATGTGCTAATAGTGCTACACTGATATAATGTCACCCTGTGCATCAGCACTATGTTAGCCTGTTCCTCCATCAATGTTACAGATGACAGGAGGTGGCACAGGTGTCATCATATGCACAGGGTGTGTTGTTGCTTTGCCAGAGCCTGACAATGACCCATCCAATCGACATGTATGTGTGTGTGTGAAGGACAACAGTACAGCATGGGCCAATGTTGATGTAATGCGTGTGTGTATGTGTAAGCCCTAGTTGTTTGGTTAATGTGTGTGTGTCTGCATGCACACAGCTCCACCATGTGGCTGCCATATACAGGAGGTTGTGGGACAGCCACAGACTGTACCTGCCAGGCTGTACAGATCATTGTCTCTGGCCACGGACATGGTACCTGTGCCTGGTAGGGGTGCTACAGACAGTAACGGGTACCAACCCTGACTGGGTACTATCATCAGAGGTAGAGGTATTTCGAGTGGACCCATGTCCCTGCTGGGACTGGCCAGAGCCACGTACACATGGGCTACTAGGACAGTCAATTGACAGGCCAGCCCCAGCATTGCTGGTTCTGGTACTGCCACTACAGGAGTGGCTGTGATCTGTGGGCTGTCCACGATGACTGCCAGCCATTGCTGTTGCTGGCATACGTCCGTGTCGACGTCTCAGCCGTCCCGCATGGTCCTGGCTCATGGTAAACACATTGTGGAGGGCATCTAATGTCTCCTCCCAACGTCTGTCAATGACCTCGGTGTAATTCTGGATGGCACCGGCAAGGTCACGGATGCTGTCATTGATAGCGGTGTAATAGGCCCTCTGCACCCTTAGTTCCTGTCTGGTGTACCGTTCCATATGTACCTGTGCCTGCATTACAGCCCGGAACATATTTGAGGTCGTAAGACATGTGGGGGCACGTCTGCCAGGGGTATTACAACCAGCGGTGCTCCCACGAGAACCCCTGGACATCCACCTATGTGGTACCATTCCAGTAATCCGGGTATGGCTGCTGTTAGGGGATGCAAGTGCCATGGATACCACACTATCCTTGTCAATGCCAACTGTATTCTGTCCCTCGGCTAAGGCCATTGGTGATGAGGGATGTATTGGCAGTATGAGTGTGCACATAGATGGGGTGGAAAGTTTTGTACTGTCGATTGGTGGACCAATGACAGACCCTGTCAAACCTACCTGTGCCACAATACATGTCTCATCATCTCCACTATTTGTGGCAGTGACTTCAGGTTCCCTGCTACATTCACATTCAGCCAACCCAACCTCAGAACATGTGAGAGGAAGACAGGAAACACACTTTACAATCTGTACATGATGTTAGCACACATGAACACATGCACACATGCACACATGTACACATGCACACATGAACACATGCACACATGCACACATGCACACATGAACACATGCACACATGCATACATGAACATATGCACGCATGAACACATGAACACATGCACACATGAACACATGCACACATGCACACATGCACACATGAACACATGCACACATGCACACATACACTACTCAGTCAAGTTGAGACACACACACACACCAAGAGCAATACAGAACATATCCATTAGTGGTTGATGGTGCAGTACAGTATCACAAGCCAAAGAGTCCTATCACATGTGTCAGCATGCAGGATGTGTGTTGCTCAACAGCATGCAATGCAAGTGTGGAGAGTCCTTGATAACAGTATACATGTCTTTGATGCATGTGTGTTGTTCAATGATTGGCTTCACCCTGGAACACAACGTGTACATAGACACAACATTGCTGTGCAAGTCTGGAACGCTTTTCAATGTCCTGTGCATCATCATTCATCAGTATACATACCATGGCCGGATGCACACAACTGTTAGGTGTATAGCAATGAATGTTATGTGTAGTACTGTAGTTACTGTAACTGGATGTAGTGTAGTGCCATGAGCCATCATCAGGCAGCATCATGTGGTCAACCAAGGCCACTAATGTATGTCACACTGGCAACTATCTTGCTGTACCTGACCTGCACCACTTTGGCTACATTAACCATTTCACAGCCAGTTGTTACATGGGTATGTACGGTGTTCAATAGGGAACATTGCCTCACATGAATGTGTTGTGTGTTGAAGCGTGTCACACCACCCCATGATAGTCCTCAACCCCCAGGTATAGTATGTGTGCTGTGTTGTTGACATTTGGGATACTGGAGTATGACCTTACAGCAGGTGTCTACATATGCCATGTGCATCAAATTACCACTAACTGCATATGACAAAGTGGTGTATGTTGTGTGCATGTGTATTGACTCTGCCTATACAATGTCCACTACAGTGTACCACAATTGGTTGGGATGCTCTGTGTATTGCATGTGTTTGAGGTGGATACACATATTACTGGGATGTGCATAGTCCCACAGAGAACATGCAGAGCATGCATTATGTGTAGGTGTTTTACATGTGTATATGGCCTACAGGTCTCCTATGACATGCACATGTTATATGCTATATTAAATGTAGAACACTTACCAGCATGGGTGTGCTGTCCTGCTATCACACCAGAGGGACCTACAAGGATATGAGACAGTTTGTCAGTGGCAACAACTATGGTATTGCTGCTGTGTGTTTGCAATTCCACAAATAGTACAAGAGGTGACAGTCACAGGCATACAAATTATGTTCCGAATTATCAGTATTGCATGACACCAGGCTCCGCATCTTCTGAATACACAGTACACAGCTGGTAAATGCATGTTCTAACAATTGATCTAACAGTAGTCTACAGATATGCCATATTACCTGCATGATCTGTATCTACGTGCTGGGTGACTCCGGCCTCCATGATGACGCATGTGTGCTGTACTGCTTGTCCAGGAGCCACCACGCTGAGGAGCAGCTCTTCCACTCTGGTGAGGGGGGATGTGTTGATGTACCAACACCTGTGGCAAGCTGTTGTCTGTGGACATCAGAGGCATGCTGCTGGACATGTCTGATTAAATCACTGCAGTGATGGCATACCTGCTCATACGTCCGGTTATGCATGCCTACATCATTTACCCGACGGACAACATCCTGCCACAGTGCAGTGTGTCCATGCTGGTCCTGGCTAGATCTGGAAAACAGCAAGTTGTAATGCCATACCAGGGCATCATAGATGACCTCCTCCTCCTCGGGGGAATAGGTGGGCTTCCTGTTGTGAGACATATTCCTGTAAGACATTAAAACAGTCATTGTGAGCATGTCATGTGGCACACTTAACATGCTAAAGTACAGACATCAATGAAATGCCATATATAGCAACCTATTGGCTGTCAGTAGATACACACCTGTCATACCACATATGACTGCTCAGCCCACAACTGCCTGACAGTGCTTGGCACATACTATATTCCAAAACTTGTTCTGCACAGCAGCAAAGTGGAACTAGTATGTAAGACTATGCAACAGTACAAGGTAAACTCTATGTGACACAATGCACCACCTAGCCACAGGGGGTGTGTATGAAGCTAATGCATGAAGACATTTGTCATCCATTGAAATGAATGTTAAGTACATTTTAAGTACTATCAGTACACCACGCTACTTTTTGATAGCAGACCCCTCAGAAACAAATGTGCACATTCATCACTATAGGTGGCATACTGCTGTAATACACTAGACATGTTGCTAGATATGCACATATATCCTGTGACACACATACCACTGAGGCCATGTTACAGGCATACCCACACACACATCTGACATACCTACAGGACACATAGGTATGGCAACCCAGATCAGTTTTACCTGTGTAACATACAGTACTGTGTGTCAGCACCTACAAAACCTCATGCCTGAGGTTTGTAATGTGTGAGGACTACAGGTAACAAACAAAACAGTGTATCCAAGCAATGTGGATGTAAACCATACTATGCTGTTTAGGCCTACAGCTTCAGGTAGTACTGCTGTTCATACAGGATTTGTTTTCACTAGTGTTACTAATCAATAAGCATACATGTACTGCTTAAGCCTACAATGGCACACTCTGGTCAACACCATGGGACTACATCACACCATATGCCTTACTGCTTTTCCTGCCTAGCAATAGCATACGTATCCTTTGCTGGGATCTAAGCTACAACACTACATACCATGATATACATGGTTTCACACTAGGCTATCACACATATATCCAACTTTGACACATTCACCTACACATTCACCATCACACCCAGTCAACCTCACATAGCCAGTAATGCAACAAGTACATGCATGTGTGTATCAGGTCCTAGGTAGCTAAAAGGCTATTATCCATAGGACCTATGGAAGCATAGCCATATGGTACCCCTTCCACACCCATGTAATGTAGGTTCATGTGCCCCTGTCATGCAGAGCCACAGTGGTGACTCCCAGGTTGTGTTTCCTATCTCACACCCCCTCATCATGATTATTCATGACAACTGCTAATGAGGACCTTCATTTGCTATTGATAGGTGGCTAGTTCCAGAGTATGGTATGTGTCTGAGATGATAATGTACCACTCCAGCATGTTCTGCTTTTTCACGTTATAGGGTTTAGATCAGTACAGTGTGTAGCTTGTATGGAGTGTAATCAGTATATATGGAGCATGTCCAACACCTGTGGCTTTGGCATAGCTTTGTATGTTAGGCAGAGGTTGCCTCTGGGTAGGCGGTATGTGACACAGTGTAGCTGTGGTTTTGTAGGACACTCTGCATAGGGCATCTGTTTGAGTGTGGTAATACTCTTTGTGAGGTATGTGTCTGGCGTCTACTGTCACTGTGGATGTCTTCTGAGGTACATACCAACAGGGCCAATGCACTCTATGATGGGTGTTATGACTGATGATTTCAGTGGAACACTGACCTCTTATTCCATGGATGACACACCTTTTCTGCTGACATGTGGACCTTACTCAGTTTATGTGACTAGTGTGTCACTGTGATTATCAATAGGGACACTACTGTCCACCTTTGTCCCATAGTCTCTCATCACACTTTCGGTGTTGAGTAGACTACCACCTATGTGGTAGGTCATGAGTACAGGGTTATTAACATGAGGGATGGCAATATGTTTACAACATTGAGCTTGGGTGTACATATGAACATCCATTGGAGTACATATAGATCTACATATAGGCACATATACAGTCCACCTTTCATGGTGGAAATACCAATTATGCAAAGGTTGAGAGGGATGCAGTTATGTAATGATATTGCACAGTCTTGTGCAGAATGCATGGAAGGTAGTCTCAGCCCATGTACCTTTAGCAGGACCCCCTGTCTGGAAGACTACAATCTAAGGAATCATACCCATGGTGTTTAAATGCCACATGTCATATGCCAGCACAGTATGCTGTCTTGTTTGCCACACACTACCACCTACATATATGCACATAACAACTTGCAACAACATATAATTGTCCACCCCTCACAAACAGTTGCAGTGTCTCCCTTGCTCTATGCACATGTTCAGATGCTAATTTATCAGACACATACATATCTCTCCATATGTGAGTGTCATACACACACAGGATCCACACTGTTGTAAGTCTGTACACCTCACGGATGACCTACTGGGCCTTGCTACAACATGGACGCTTGTCACATGTGTGCATACAGTAATAGTACAGGGAGTAGATATAGCTGCAAATGATAACACTACTATACTAGCCTGGTACAGTAGTTGCCAATGATGAGCTACAAATTATGTTACTATCGTGCATGTCTTAATCTGTCACATCCAAGTTTATATAGGTGTTTGCACTACTCCCCCAAACTGCCATTATACGCAATACTGTACAGACCATAGATAACATGTTCAGATGTTCGACATATAATGCTGAGATACATATGTCACAGTTATGCCCCACTGCATACAGCTACACACTAATTTGTCCATGGCAGTGGTTATGCATGGCATCACTGCATACATACCTACTTCTGCCACTTATGCATGATTCTGAGTATGTACAGTACTATTCATAATCATTTACTACTTGCCGGTAACTACAACTCTGTTACATACCTGTTACTCACTGTCAGGTTCATCTGTGTATGCTTTACAAGTTTTTTTTTTTTTAAGTAAAGTTTTTTACTTATTAGTTGTTATTGGTTATTAATTATTATTTTTTGTATTTCTTAATTAATATATTTAGTTTTTCAGAAAGTAAATATAATATTTACTGAAGTAAGGCTTCTGTATTCAGTAATAGAGTTTGTTAGTATTTGCTGACACGTGCAATGTAATGATTGCATGTGGGGATAGCAAGTACAATCTGCTTTTATAGTTATCTGGGCATGTGCATGTGATGCCCTCTGCACCAACTAGTGCCCAGCATTTGGTAAATGCATACAGCCTGCTGTGTGGTAATTGCAGTACTCACTGTCATAGCAACTCAATGCTATAAATTGCTTAGGTATGTAGGCGTAGCCCTTTCAGATTTCCAGAGTGGGGCCCATGCTTGTTTTCTGTGGACACTGTTGTGTAAGTCAGAAGGTTGGTATACTTTCTATATCTGAAGCTAGAGGTGTAGACAGTGATGTACATGTTGTACTCAGGCCTGACTCTTGCCACTTGCAGTACAGAGCTATCAGTGTAGAGTTTAACTCACCCCTACAAATGCTTACACAACATTTCTGTGACTATGTAGTTTCTTTTCCACTCATATAAGCAACTGTCATACAAACGTAGTTATTGAAAAGTATTCTTTTGGCACATGAACTGTTTGTGAACTGTTATACTGTGCATATTAATGTAGGCACTTCTGCAGGGTTTGTGATTTTATTGTTGACATTAGCACAGGGTTCACAGGACAACTAGACAATTCCAGTACTGTGTATGCCTACCTACATCCTTGGTAGACCCTAAACACACAAGTGTATTTACAGTGGGGGGGGTTGTTGACATACAGAGAGCATTATGTATTATTGTGTGAATATTATCTTACTGGACTTTAAGGATTGGTGTGTACCTGTTGGTTTATCAAGGCAGGTGGTCTGTCTGCATAGTTCCCAACTGTGAACCTATCCAGATGGTAGTCAAATGTTACACTGTTATTCTTTGTCTGTGGAACCCACAGGTGTTTTCATCACTAGCACAATGGCATTGTTACAGTCAGTTGCTACCAGTACATGGCTACATCCTTTGGTATTTCTGTGTTGTACTCCTACATAAGGGTATGCTTGTGGAAGTCCTACCACAGCTATTTGCAGTGTGTGTAACAACAGGATAGCTGCTATGCCTGTGTGTTTGTGCCTCTGCCAAGTCTATGAAACACTCAGATACATCTTTGCATGGAGTCAGGGATAGGTCGTTAAATGTGAAGTACACCTTACACAGGATAGAGACAGTAAAAGTCTAGACTTGTGTGAAGAAGTGCATATGGATACGTACTCCTTTTACGAAGTACAAGCAGTGTCTACTGTTATTATTGTCAGTATTCATTGTGTAATACCCCAACTTTCTGACTGACATCAGTACTTTTCAGAGGGATTCAGAGGGACACAGCTTCAATATGTTTTACAATCAGAGACATCCCTGTTAAGTAGTCACAGTTGGGTAGTATGGCCTCTGCCCTAATCAGATTTGCCACCGTTTGTCCTGCTATGATACTGTGTGGGGATTGTAAAGTGCCTCTGTGAGTTTATTTTCAGCTAGAATGGCTGCTTCTCATATCACACTCATGTAATGCATTTCACAACAATTGCTGGTAAAGATCCACAAAACAAGCTTTGTGTTGTGGCCTTCCTATTTATCCTTTACATTCAGTCATTGAAATGCATGATATATTTATTTGAGCACCAGGTTGTTGTATATCTGCTGTGGCTTACTGGTAATTCATGCAGTCTATTGTGTCAATGGACTGGGGTTCGAGATTGGCAGAGTCATTTTATTTTGCTGCTGAGCAGAACAAGGGCCCTGACATAGAGTGAATAAGGCACTTTTAAGCAGTTGTAAGTGGGTTTGTGCGGGTTTGTGCGATGCTTAGCTAAGCGCACACATGCGCACATGCGCTTAAACCCGCTAACTACTACTTAAAAGTGCTTACTCTCGCTAACCCCCGCGCTAATTTCTTTGAAAGAAAAGAAAATGGGGATATAGGAAAGTGGTGAAAAAGGGGGCACAAAGAGGGAAAAACAGTAGGGAAACAAGCTCGGGATGTGCAGGATGGGTGTAGGGAAGGTCCATAGCTGCCCATTTCTTTACCAGCAACAGCTGTGCATATGCAATAAATTTGGAGTGATATTTGAAACCTTCCACCCCTGGGAGAGGGGTGAGGACAACAAAGTATGTTGTACTGCCAATTATAATTATCAGTTTACATGTCCAGTGGACATGTGTGCGAAATGGGCAGCTATATATGGGGCGTAATTTTTTTGTGGGTACAGATTGCCCTTTTTTATTTTTTTTTTTCAGGTGAGAGTGGAATGTGAGGTAGAGGAAGTAGGTATATTTGGGGAGGTAGGTTGGGGAGGAGAACAGACAAGACAAACAAGATGCATACAGGGGTGGTGTATGACACATGGGGTGGGTGAACACAATTGACGGGGACGGGTGTTTGGAAATCGCAAGCCCATGAGCCCACAGATGGTAACAGTGGAACTGAGATCCCCACCCATGGGCAGTCACCACTGCACCTTCACAGCCCCGAAGGTGGTTGTGCTGGTGGCTACATCGGATGGGCAGGCTCACCCGTGAGACGTGCCACTCTCACCTCGAGCTGGCGAAGGGGATCAGCGACTGAACTCTGGATCTCTCTACGCACCACAGCCTGGACCTCTTGAAGGGTGACAGGTGGCCCTTCTCTGCCCATGCTTGCACGTGGGGGATGAGCCCCATCCCCTGCAGCACTTCCACCCGAAGGTGGCACAGGATCAGTGGAGGAGGGGAGCCCAGGCTGGGCACTGGACCTGCTGGTGCCAAGTGCATTCGCCAGCTGAGGAGGGACAGGTGGGTCCGCTGGGACCGGCCTTCCCATACGTTCTGTGATTAGGTGTGTTTAATTACAACATAAACAACAGCATTCTAAATTAGTTGTAACAGCATGCAGTAATATTCCCATTAACCCAACACACCAAGGTTCCAACAGTTGAACAGCAAGCATAACACATGCATAAATTAAACAACAGTGGACATTCCAACAGCATGGAGGGATGATTGGTGGCAACAGGCCACAATGATTGTGGTGTTTGAACAGGGCACATGCATCAAAGTGAATGCAGATATTTATAGAACAATAGGACATATGTCCCAACAAATGTTTTGAGATTACACATACCCATTGAGTTGTGGAATTGATTATTTATGCACATACAGTAGGATGTAGAATGAAAACTCAATTAACATCTTATTAATACTTTTAGTCTACACTACATTCCTATTGACTGCAGGTGTATATCCCTTCCATGTATTATTACACTTGGAAACATGCGTTAGGTTGTGTAATGGGTTTGGCTAGTTCATTATATACCTGACCTATATCTGACATAATACCTGTCCAGGATGCAGATATTATTGCTACATATTTATTGTTGTATTTATATTTCTTTATCTACATATCTGGATGTGTTCACATGACATTTTCAGTTCAATTTGTACAGAACCCTGCATTTCTTGTAGCACACTCACATTTCTGGGGAACACATTAACAAGCTACTCGTGTGCCAGATTTACTTATGCATGCCAGCCAGTAACTGATTGTTCAGGACTGTATATATGCTTCACAGCTACTAGCACTTCCATCACCCACTTTAGATGGGACTGTCCAACTATGTGTTGCCAGCACTTATTAAAACAGTTCTATTTGTATAATGCAAGGGTAAAACAACATTTCACAGTACGTGACACAGACACACTCCAGGTTTTATACCTTTATTAATTACATTACGCACTTGTCCATAGGCTCACTCCTTTATTTGATATTACAGTTCATATGGAAGACATATTCAAGACATATTAATCCATTATTAATAGGTTAGAACACTCTTTTTCAGGCTCGCTCACTTATTTTATATGACAGTACCTGCAGTGATATTATTCTGGACATATTTTACCTTTCTTAATGGGTTACTATGCTCTTTTTCTGGCTCTCTGACTTATTTCATATAACAGTACATACAGAGAACTCATTCAGGGCATTTTATGGCTGTATTATTGGACTACAACAATTTCTTTCATGCTCTCTACCCTATTTTATATAACAATACATGCAGAATAATCACTAACCTGCCTGGTGGTGCAGCCTTAGCAGCCTATCTGCATAGGCTTGCTGATTTGCAGCACGGTCACCTGCAGCTGTGAAGTAAATGAAGGGATATTGAGACATACCTATTCATTATACAGAATCAATTATCATTTCTTACATACTGCATTCCATGGCTACCTACTCAGTTGTGGGGCATCTTGCATCCCACGGGCCTCCTGTATCCATTGGTTCAGTCGGTCCTGCTTCTGTCTCTTCAGGTCTGCATGGTGGTGACGGACCTGCTCACCAGTCCGAGGAACGCCTGTGACACTGATGAGGTTGGTTCCAAGCCTCTGTCTTGTACTCCATCCCTTGGAACTGGCCCTGCAGGAGTCTTGACTCATAACGGTGGACAAGGAGCCAAACCATGTATTTTGACTCCTTGATGCCCCAACGTTGCGCTCGGAAGTGTGTACCCTCTCCAGCACCAGCCATTCTAACTGCAGATGTGAGATACAATCAGTTATGGCAAGTATTCCCGCCTATGGGGCTTAAATATGCCACATTTCCTGCACTTTTTTGTGATTGGCCATTTTTGAACATTCTTGGCTGACTGCTGACCTGCTTAGTAATGGTTAATCTACCATTTATTAGTATATATATATGTTAACAGTGGCTGTTTATCCTAAGCTGTCATGGCTTAGTGGTTCAGTACTTTGATTATAGTGCACAGAGTCCTGGGTTTGAACCTTGTCATTCATTTTAATTTAATACTGTCCAGACAGGCTAGGGGGTGTGGCTGTGTTTAAGCAGCTTTGCTCTACGTTGCTCCACGTTGCCCTACAGTGCACTGGTTGGCACGGCGCGAACCACCACGCAAACCGATTGTGCTGGGTAAAGCGCTATTTAGCTATGGGCAACTACATTATGCTGAGTAAAGTGATATTTAGCTATGGGCAACTACATTGCGCTGGGTAAAGCGCTATTTAGCTATGGGCAACTACATTGTGCTGGGTAAAGTGCTATTTAGCTATGGGCAACTCTATTGCACTGGGTAAAGCGCTGCTTAACTGCAGGCAATTATATATCAGGATCCTTTATAAATATATATTTTTTTCACTGATACATAGGCCATTTTGCTGCTTTTTAGTAAAATTGTAATCATGTATGTCGGGTATTATTTCATATAACTGATTTAAAACATAAATAGGAAGGGGAGTGGTGGGACTCGAACCATGAATGCCTCCTCTTTGTGCGAACGCCCTACCATTACGCTATTGCTATTTGACGTAATTTGCATAAACATTCCTTCTTATGCTCTTCCATGACGGGATTGCTAACTGCAGCTAAGCAATGTGCACACCTGCGCACACACGCGCAAATATGGGCAGCTATTTTGGGAATATAAACAAATATAATTTTAATGTTTTACTTTTCATTACTGTGATGGGGGGTTATAATGTCAGGGAGTGTGGTGTTGAGTGCATGGACATTTGAGTGGACTCTCTCTTCTGTGTTTACAATTTTATTTTTGAACCCTTGCAGGGGCGTGGACATTTAGACTGCTCGGCAGTCGGACATGCCTTCTGCTTTCCTACATGGTCCGTGTTAGACTTGCGGTTGAGTCAGTGCACCCTCATGAATATTCATGACACGCTGATGTCATACCGTTCAACTGCAGCCTCCGAGTAAGACTTATTTAGTCTTACATGGAGGATTCGTGAATCCGGGAAAAGGTCTTTGCTATGTTAAATTATCTTAATGTTTTATTTATTTATTAGGTTAATAAAGGAGTTGATTTTATTTTGCTTGATTTTAAGCATTTTAACTTTTTGGAATAAGTATTTGTTTCTAATAAGATTTGTACATAATTTGTAGGTGGGAGGGTCTGTAATGATTACATAACATACTTATGAGTCACATGACATACATGCCAGGATATTTCAATGCTGATTTGGGATGTGTTTTTATCTGAAGAAGTTCAAGTGCGCTATACTAGTATAGTGCATGTGGTTTTCTCTTCAGCCTAAGTGGTTCATGATTATTAGTAACATCTTAAAAAATCCTTAAATAAATCACACAATCATGGTAATCCATTTATAATTTTTTTCATGAAATCAATCAGCCTGACATTTCAAAAAATATTTTCAGTTGATATAAACAGCTATTACACTCATTATCACCTGTACATAGAATCGTTATTTTTGAAATAAGTTAACAATGACATTCAGTTCTTATTCTTCCAAGTATCTCTGCCAAGCCCTGTCTGGCTTAGTTTACAATATCATGAATGCAGCATACTTTGTATTGCACTCTTCAGTTGAGGTGTTTTAAGATTCAGCTCATTCTCAAATATATTTAAATAAGATATAAAAAGCACTTTGGTAAATAAACCTTCAGTGATAACTAAGAACTGTTAATACAGACTGCACTAATCTGTTTTTGCAGTTATACGTTCAGTTGCTTTCCAACCTATTTCATTTTCAGACTAAAAAATAATAATTTCAGACTGCTTTGCTGACATTTGTATGCAGAAAAATGAACTAAGGTATTGCAATGCTACAGTTTCAAGAAAGAACTATAATATATACTAAGCCAGGCAAAAATTGTTGTAATGATTAAAGGTAATCCCCAGGATTTACAAATCCTCCGTGTAAGACTAAATTAGTCTTACATGGAAATGCCAGTCTAAGAGTAAGATGGCAGCACACCATGCATATTAATGAGGGCACACTGCCTCAACTCTAAGGCTAACACGGAGCGTGCACGAGTGCCCCCAAGTCTCTCAATTGGGAAATGTCAACTGACATGAGCGAGTCCACTCAAATGTGTACATACCCAACACTACACTCCCCCACATTCTAAACCCCTGTACAATTATAAAATGTAAAACTTTTATTTTTGTTTTTTATTATTCCTGATATAGCTGCCTGTATTTACGTGTGTTTGTGTGGGTTTGCCCATTGCTTAGCTAGCAGTTTAGACATCAAAGAGGATAATAAGAAACTTATATGCGAATTAAGTGCAACAGCGTAGTGGTAGAGCTTTCTAACAAAGAGGCGGCATTCCCGGTTCGAGTCCCACCACTCCCCTTTCTATTTTCTGTTGGAAATCTGTATATAAAAATAATTTCTGACATTTATCATTTAAATTTTAGTAAAAAGCATTGAAATGGCCTATGTAGTAGTGAACAAATTTTATATAACAGGTGTCCCTCGGACTGGTGAGCAGGTCAGACACCACCATGCAGACCTGAAGAGACGCAAGGCGGGTCAACTGGACCAGTGGATCCAGGAGGCCCATGAGATGGAAAATGCCCCACTACTGAGTAAGTAGCCATGGAATTAAGTATGTAAGAATTGCTATTCTAGTCTATACTATGGATAGGTATGTCTCAATATCACTTCATTGACTTCACAGCTGCAGGTGTCCATGCTGCGAATCAGCAAGCCTATGCAGATAGGCTGCTAAGGCTGCACCACCAGGCAGGTTAGTAATTATCCAGCTTGTACTGTTATCTAAAATAAATGAGAGAGCCTCTAGAAAAGTGTTATAAGTCTTTAAAAAAGGTATAATTCCTGGAGTGTGTCTGTGTCATTTTCTTTGATATGTTGTCGTACTCTTGCATTATGGAAATAGTACTGTTGTATTAAGCGTGGTTAACACACAGTTGGGTAGGCCCATATAAAGTGGATGAAGGGAGTGCCAGTAGCTTTTAAGCATATTTACAGTCCTCAACTGTTGGTTCATGCCCAGCATGTACAGTTTAATCTAGCACATGAGTAGCTTGGTATTGTGTTCCCCAGAAATGTCATTGTGCTGGCAGAAATGTAGGGAGCTGTTAACATATAACTGATAATTTCACCTAAACATATCTAGATAAGTATAGGAAAGTAGAGCTGTCAGTGTACCATCTCAGCAGTAGTGCGTCTGAGCAACTCACAAAATATGTAGCAGTAACATCTGCATCCCGGACAGTTTGTATGTCAGATACAGCCCATGTATGTAAAAATCTAGCAAAACCCATTTCCCAATTTAAGGACAATTGGGTAGTGTAATAATACATGTAGGGGACATATAACTGCAGTTAATAGGAATGTAGTGTAAACTATAAGGATATATAAGTTGTTAATGGAGCTATCATTTTCCACTCTACTGTATGTGCATAAAAAATGCAATTCCACACATCAATGGGTATGTCTAATCTCAAAACATTTGTTGGGACATATGTCCTATTGGTTTATAAATATCTGCATTTATTTTGATGCATGTGCCCTGTTCAAATACCACAATATTGGTGGCCTGTTGCCATCAATTAAACCTGCATGCTGTTGTAATGTCCACTGTTGTTCTATATATGCATGTGTCATGCTTGCTGTTCAACTGTTGGAACTCTGGTGTGTTGGGTTAATGGGAATACTTCTTCATGCTGTTATAACTAATTGGGAATGCTGTTGACTGTTACCAACCGATATTTTCATTAAATCCTCCTAAACATAGAACTTTTGGGAAGGCCGGTCCCAGCGGACCCACCTGTCCCACCTCAGCTGGAGATGGCACCTGGCACCAGCAGGTCTGGTGCCCAGCCTGAGACCTCCTCCTCCGTTGGCCCTGTGACACCTTCGGGTGGAAGCACTGCAGGGAATTGGGCTCACCCCCCCGTGCAAGCGTGGGTGGAGGAGGGCCACCTATCACCCTCCGAATGGTCCGGGCTGTGGTGCGTAGAGAGATTGAGCATTCTGTCGCTGATCCTCTATGTCAGCTTGAGGCATGAGTAGCGCAACTCATGGGTGAGCCTGCCCCTCCTATGCAGCCCACAGCCCAGCCACCCTCTGGGCTGTGAAGGTGCAGTGGTGACTGCCAATGGGTGGGGATCTCAGTTCCACTGTTGCCATCTGTGGGCTCATGGGCTTGCGATTTCCAAATATCCTTCCTCGTCAATGGGGTTCACCCATCACATGTATCATATTCCGCCCCTGTATGCATCTTATTTGTCTTGTCTGTTTACCTCTCCAACCTACCTTCCCAAATATACATACTTCCCCTACCCCACATTCCACTCTCACCTGGAAAAAAAAAAAAAAAGGGCAATCTGCTCCCAAAAAATAATTACGCCCCTTACATAGCTGCCCATTTTGCACACATGTCCGCTGGACACATAAACTGATATTTAATTGGCAGTACAACATACTTTGTTTTCCTCACCCCTATCTCAGGGGTGAAGGTTTCCTATTTCCCTCCAAATTTATTGCATATGCACAGCTGTTGCTGTTAAAGAAGTGGGCAGCTATGGACCTTCCCTACACCTGTCCTGCACATCCTGAGTTGTTTTCCCTACTGTCCTTCCCTCTTTGTGCCCCTTTTTCACCACTTTCCTATCTCCCCATTTTCTTTTCTTTCACAGAAATGTGCGCGGGGGTAAGTGGGAGTAAGCACTATTAAGCAGTAGTTAGCAGGTTTGAGCGAGTGTGTGCTTGTTTGCGCTTAACTAAGCATCACTAAGCATCGTGCAAACCCATGCAAACCCGCTCACAACTGCTTAAAAGTGCCTTAGTCACTCTGTATGTCAGGGCCCTTGTTCTGCTCAGCAGCAAAATAAAACATCTCTGTTAGTCTTGAACCCCAGACCTTGGACACACTAGACTGCATGAAGTACCACTAATCCACAGTAGACATACAACAACTTGCTGCTGAAATAAATATATCATGCATCAGAATGAGTGAATGTAAAGGAAAAATAGGAATGCCATAACACAAAACTTGTTCTGTGGAACTTTACCAGCAGTTGTTGTGGAATTGCATTACATGACTGTGATAAGAGAACCAGCCATTCTAGCAGGAAATAATGTTACAGCAGCACTTTACAACCCACACACAGTATCATAGCAGGACAAACAGTGGCATATCTGATTAGGGCAGAGGACATACATCCCAACTGTGACTACTTTTCAGGGATGTTCCTGATTTTGAAACATATGTTAGCTGTGTCCCTCTGAATCCCTCTGAAAAGTACTGATGTTAGGCAGAAAGGTGGGGTATTACACATAATGAATAATGACAATAATAAGAGTTAGACACCGCTTGTACTTCAGAAAAGGTGTAGTAATCCATATGCACTGGTTCTCTTGAAGTCTCCACTTACTGTCTCTATTATTTATAAGGTGTACCTCACTTTTACCTACCTTTCCTTGACTCTGTTCAAATATGTACCTGAGTGTTTCAGAGGCCTGGCAGAGACAGAAACACACAGACATATCAGCTTTTCTGCTGTTACACACTGTGCAAATAGCTTTGGAAGGAGTTCCACAAGCATACCCTTATGTAGGAGTACAACACTGAAATACCAAAGGATGTAGCCAGATACTGGTAACAGGCTAACATCTGGCTACCATCTGGATAGGTCCACAGTTGGGAGCTATGCAGACAGACTACTTGCCTTGATAAACTAACAGGTACACAGCAACCCTTTAAGTCCAGCAAGATAACATTCACACAGTAATACATAATGCTCTCTGTACGTCTGCATCCCTACCCAAATGTACAATATACCTGTGTGTTCAGGGTCTACCAAGGATGTAGGTAGGCATACTCAGTACGGGAATTGTCCAGTTTTCATGAGCAGCCTGTGTTAATGTCAACACTAAAAAAACACAAACTGTTCAGAAGTGAGTACATTAATATTCACAGTATAGCAGTTCACAAACAGTTCATGTGCCAAAAGAATACATTTCAATAACTACTTTTGTATGGCAGTTAATTATATAAGTAGAAAAGAAACTACATACTTCCATGTATCTTGTGTTAGCATTTGCAGGGGTGAGTACAATTCTACACTGACAAGTGTGTACTGGAAGTATCAGCATTCAGGTCTGAGTACAACATTTAAATCACTGGCTACACCCCTAGCTTCAGATATAAGAACTATACCAACCTTCTGACTTAAACAACGGTGTCCACAGCAAACAAGTATGAGCCCCACTTTGGAAAGCTGAAAGGGCTACGCCTACCTGACTTAGCAATTTATAGCATTGGGTTCATAGGTTCATAGGTTCATAGGCTCATACTAGGCTATCTGCCCTAGAGCATTTATAAGCCTAGCCAGAATGTGTTTGGCTTTCGCCACCCATTTTTAATTTATTTTGCTATGCCCTTTTTCGAGGTTAGTATACTGTGCCTCTGTCTAACAGTGACACAGAAGTGATACCCAGGGTAAACCTACGATCTCCCATCCACTCATCAAGATTCCTCTTGAAGAGAGTCAATGAGGGACTCTGCCTAACCTGGACTGGGATTTTATTCCAGAGTGAAGTGAGCCTCTGGGTTATGAAACTGTCCCTCCAGCATATCCTATTTATTTCAGTGCTGAGGTTCAAGTCTCTCGAGCACGTAGCTCGTTGGGATTTGGATTTTCTGAGGTGCAGCATGTCCATTAATTCCGGGTTGGACATGGCTTTATACGTAAGGCACAGATCGCCTCTGAACAGGTGGTATGCCACTGAGTAGAGCTGGAGTTTTTTTAACCGGGCAGCATATGGCATCTGTTTGAGCCCTTTGATCCTCTTGGTGAGGTACATTTGGGGTCTTTCCAGTTGCTGCAGGTGTCTGGTAAGGTACATCCCAAAAGGGGCATTGTACTCAATTATGGGCCTGATGAGGGATGAGTAAAGAGGCACGATGATGTCCCCTGATCTAGATGTGAATCCCTTCATGATTAGGTGGGCTACATAAAATGTTTTTCTAACCACTTTGGCCACGTGGTTGTCAAATGAGAGATTGCTATCAACTTGGGTCCCCAGGTCCCTAATTACTTCTTCTGTACTTAATGGATTACCACCTATGTGGTAATTTGTGGCACTTTGTTTTGCCAAAGGGATGACTATACACTTTTGGCATTTAGCTTGAGGCCATGGCTCTGGCACCAGTTGTCTGTTTCTATGAGGCCCTTTTGAAGGATGCTTGTGTCGGCTGGAGAGTCGATTATGGCACCCAGTTTGCAGTATCTGCGAACTTGGTCAGCCACAGTCCTTCCATGTTGGCCTGTACCTCCGAGAAATATATACCGAACAAGAGAGGTCCCAGGACTGAGCCTTGTGGGACACCACTTGTAACTGGTTTGGAGTCTGACATGGCTCCAGCAATTCTAACCATGTGGGTTCTGTCCTTGAGCCAGTTTGCAATCCATCTAGTGACATAGGGGTTTATATTTAAGCTGGTGAGCTTATCTATAATGCCCGAGTGGGGTATTGTATCGAAGGCTTTTGCGAGGTCCAGGTAGGCTGTGTGGACCACCTTCCCCTCATCAATGGCCTTGGTGACTGTTTCAAAGAAACAGCCAAATAACAGCCAAATTATGGAACTCACTCCCACCCACAATTACCTCCGTACCATCATGCACCAACTTCAAAACTTTATTAAAAGCACACCTAAAAACATGCTGGCTATGCCCTTGCAACTCCCACTCTAATATCATCCACCCCATCCAACTACTACCTTTCACCTCCACTAACTACCTTGATGATAGCAAGCTCAGATGCTCATAAGCCTAGTACTTATTATACAGCAGGAACTTCTCATTGTTACATTTGTTAATGCCTGTTATGTACTTCACAGATATTCTAGTTGTCTACTGATGTACTATGTTCTTCATCTGTAAATATGTTGTAAGTAATTTCTATGTTAAATTGTTAATCACTATGTAATCCAATGTAACTTCTGTCTGTTTATTTTACTGTGGAGCTTTTCTCCCCGGGCCTCCGCTGAAAATGGACCCACGTCCAGTCGGACACTCCCGGTCAACAAATTTAAATAAATAAATAAATAAATAAAAATGAAATCAACCAGGTTTAAGAGGCAGGATCTGCCCTTAACAAAGCCGAACTGGGTAGGATCCAGTGTTTGTAGGTCACCAATATCTTTATTTATGAGGTCCATGATGATCCTTTCCATAGCTTTGCAGACCAAGCTATTCAGGCTTATGGGGCGATAGTTTCCAGGATCCGTTGAGGCACCACCTTTATGGAGAAGGACCACTGTTGCTGTACGCCACTCTTTGGGCACATATCCTGTAGTAAGACTGAGATTGAACAGTAGTTTTATGTTTGGGTTTAGCTCTTCTTGGAGTTCATGTAGGATGCAGCCCGGGACACCGTCTGGTCCCATTGATGCTGTGTTTTTTGCTTTGGAGGCGGCGGCTCTTACCTGAGCATCTGAGATGTCAGGGGCACTCTGCTGGGATAGATATTTGCCCTTTTGGTGGGAGGTGGGGAGAAGTTTGCTGAACCTGTCAGCTAGGATGTTGGCAATGTCTGTGGGTTCGGTGTATTTTTTGTCATTTTGGACTAATTCTGAGCATATCTGGGAATTCCCACCCAGGTTCCTAACATAACTAAAGAAAGCCTTGTGATTATCCTTAGTGTTCTGTGCAATTTTTCTCTCGAAGCTGGCCTTAGACAATTTTATGTGTGCCCATAGTTTTTTGCTAATACTGATCAGTGATGCCTTCCTTTTTTGGGATTTTGCTCTATAATTTAGTAGCTTTCTCCTTCTATTGTATAGTTTGTTTATGGCTGGGGTCCACCAGACAGGACGTCTGCCTTTGGAGGATTGGGTCTTGGTTTTATTTGGGATCGCATGATCCATGCATTCCTGAAGGTGTTCATAGAATGCGTTTATAAAGGATTCTGCAGTCTGGGCCGTATTTTCCACAAGCCCAGGGGCTTTGAAGGATTCCACCTCAGTTTTGAGGAGTGTGAAATTTGCTTTAGAGAAGTTTTTCACTGTGGTTTTCTGGGCAGGGGTTGGGGTCGGGATGTGAATATCCAGTGAGATTAGTTTATGGTCTGATCTTACCAGTGAGGGATACACTTCTGGTCCCCATGTTGGTGATGATCACGTCCAGTATATTTTCCCCTCTTGTGGGAGTGGTAACAAGTTGTTACCTTGGTGAAGGTTGTTATGTGCATATTGGTTGCTATGACAGTGAGTACTGCAATAACCACACAGCAGGCTGCATGCAATTACCAAATGGTGGCCACCAATTGATGCAGAGGCCATCACATGCACATGTGTATATACCTATAAAAGCAGGCTGTACTTGCTGCCCACACATGCAATCACTCCATTGCAGACACTGAGAGAGAAAGAGAGAGACAGAGAGAGAGAGAGAGACATTAACAGCAAAAGCAAACTCAAAAGCAAAAGGAACACAGAAATTAATAATACCAACACATACAAAGGAAAGGTATGCAACACATATGTATTTACTGGCATGTAGTAGGTGCTTTTGAAGAGTGCTCTACATACTTTGAAACATCCATATGTGGCAGCAGTACGTATCTATGCAAGGATGTCCAGCATAACTACTGCCATGGACAAATCAGTGTGTAGCTGTGTGCAGGGGGCATAGCTGTGACATATGTAGCTCAGCATTAAATGTCAGACATCTGATCCATGTTATCTGTGTTCTGTACAGTAGTGTGGACAATGGCGGTTTGGGGGAGTAATGCAAACAGCTATATAAACATGGATGTGACTGTAACACATGCATGATAATCATATTAACATGTAGCTTAGCATTGGCAACTGCTGTACCAGACTAGTATGCTAATCTAGCATTTGTAGCTATATACACACCCTCTAATATTACTGTGTGCTCACATGTGGAACCTGTTCATGTTGCAGCAAGGCCCAACAGGTCAGCCGTGAGGTCCAGGGACTTACAACAGTGTGGACCTTGTGTGTATATGACACACACATATGGAGAGATATATATGTGTCAGATATATTAACATCTGTACATGTGCATAGAGCAAGGGACATACTGCAACTGTATGTGAAAGGTGGACATATATATGTTGGTGAAGGTTGTTATGTGCATATTTGTATGTAGGTTGTAGTGTGTGGCAAACAAGACAGCATACAGTGCTGGTATATGACATGCGGTAGTTAAACACTGTGGGTGTGATTTGTTAAGTTTGCAATGTTGCAGCCAGTGAGGCCTGCTAAAGCTACATGGGCTGAGAACACCTTCAATGCATTTCTCACAAGACTGTGCGATATCATTACATTACTGTATACCTCACATCCTTTGCATAATTGATATTCCCACCATGAAAGGTGAACTGTATATGTGCCTATATGTATATGTATATGTATATGTACACCAATGGATGTGTATATGTATGTGTATATCTATATATATATATATCTATCTATCTATCTATCTATATCTATATATATATATATATATATATATATATATATATATATATCGAGAGAGAGAGACACAGACAGAGTCATATATAGCTAGACAGTTGCCTGGTGTTAAAGCCATGGCCTCAGGCTCAATGCCGAAAATTGCATTGTCATCCCTTTTGATAAAAATGCGGTACCCATGAACTACCACATAGGTGGTAGTCTACTTAACACCGAAAGTGTGATAAGAGACCTTGGGACACAGGTGGAAAGTAGTCTCCCCTTTGATGATCACAGTGCCACACTAATCAAGAAACCCTTCTATGTGGCACACCTCATCACAAAAGGCTTCTCATCCAGGGAAAAAGAGGTCATTGTTCCCCTCTACTCATCACTCATAATACCCATTATAGAGTACAATTCCCCTTTTGGTATGTACCTCACAAGACATCTACAACAACTGGAAAGGCCACAGACATACCTCACAAAGAGGATTACCGGCCTCAAACAGATACCCTATGCAGACTGTCTCGCAAAATTCCAGCTTTACTCTGTCGCATATCACCTACCCAGAGGTGATCTCTGCCTAATATACAAAGCTATGTTAAACCCAGAGCTGTTGGACATGCTCCACGTAAAGAAATCCCAATCCCTCCGAGCTACACGCTCTATGGACCTAAACCTTCTCACCGCAATAAACAGAACATGCTGGAGGGATAGATTACTATATCAGAGACTTCCCATACTCTGGAACAAACTACCTATCTATAGCAAAGAAAGCTCCTTAGTAGCACTCTTCATGAATAATCTTGATGATTGGATGGGAGATAGGTAATACACACCGGGGATCACCATTGTGGCTCTGCTTGACAGGGGCACAGGAAATTAATTTCCTTGGGTGGCAAAGGCCAGGGTACCATTTGGCTAGGCTTATATAGATCCTAGGGCCAATAGCCTAGTACCTACCTATGAACCTATACACACCCACATGTACTTGTTGCAATACATGCTATGTGAGGTTGACTGAGTGTGATGGCCAATGTGTTGGTGAATGTGTCAAAGTTGTGTATATGTGGGATAGCCTAGTGTGAAACTGTTTCTGACATGGTATTTTGTGTCCTAGCTTTGATCCCAGCAAAAGATGTGTATGCTATTGCTAGGCAGAAAAAGTAATATGGCATACGGTCTGACGTAGTCCCTTGGTGTTGACTGGGGTGTGTCATTGGGGGCTAAAACAGTACATGTATGCCTATTGTTTGGTACTGCTGGTGAATCCAACTCCTGTATGAACAGTAGTACTACCTGAAGCTGTAGGCCTAAACGGCACAGTATGGGGTATGTCCACATTGCTTGGAACCACTGTTTTCTGTGTTCCCTGTAGTCCTCACAGATTACATACCTCAGGCTTAAGGTTTTGTAAGTACTGACACACAGTACTGTATGGTACACATGTAAAGCTCATCTGGGTTGCCATACCTTTGTGTCTTGTAAGTATGTCTAATGTGTGTGTGTGTACATGCCTGTAACATGCCCTCTGTCATATGTGTGTTACAGGATATAAGTGCGTATCTAGCAACAGGTATAGTCTAGTACAGCAGTATGCCACCCATATTCACGAATGTGCACATATATTAGGCAGGGGTTTGCCATCAACAAGTAGTGTAGTATAATGGTAATACTGTAACTGGACTATACAATCATTGCAATGGAGGATATATTACGTTATGCATTAGCTTGATCTATACCTTCTGTGGCTAGGTGGTGCATTGTGTCTCATACAGTGTGCCATGTACTGTTGTATAGTCTTACATAGTGATTTCACTTTGTTGCTGTGCAGAACATGGTGTAATATACAGAGTGCACCAGGCACTGTCAGGCAGTTGTGGGGTGAGTACTGATATGTGGTATTGAAAGAGTGTATCCTCTGACAGCTAATAGGTTGCTATATATGGCAGTTCAGTGATATCTGTAATGTATAATGTTAAGTGTGCCATATGACTTGCTCAGACATATTGTTTCATTGTCTTCCAGGGATCATGGCCCACTGTCACAACCCGAGCTATAGTAGTGCTGAGGATGACATCATTACAAGCAGTCTGATCCAGCACTAGAGAGTGCTATTCTCAAGAACCAGCCAGGGCCAGCATGAGCGGACTGCACTGTGGCAAGATGTTGTCCGTAGGGTAAATGACATAGGCATGCATAACCGGACATATGAGCAGGTACACCATCACTGCAGTGATTTACTTAGACATGTCCGGCAGCGTGCATCTGATGTCCATAGACAACAGCTTGCTACAGGTGGTGGAGTTACCATCCATCCCCCCCCTCACCAGAGTGGAGGAGCTGCTCCTGAGCCTGGTGGCTCCTGGCCAACACCAGCAGCAGCAGGTATGTATCATCATGGAGGCTGGAGCCACCCAGCAAGTTCACACGGAGCTTGCAGGTAACATGGCATATCTGTAGACTACTGTTACCTCTATTGGTAGATCATGCATATGTGAGATGTGTACTGTGTAGTTAGAAGATGTGGAGCCTGGTGTTGTGCAATACTGATCATTTGGAACATAATCTGTAGGCCTGTGAATGTAAACAGTTGTACTACTGTAAGATTGCAAACCCACAGTAGCAATGCCACAGTTGTTGCCACTGACAAACTGTCTCATATCCTTGTAGGTCCCTCTGGTTTGACAGCAAGGCAGCAGACCCATGCTGGTGAGTGTGTTCTACATTTATTGTTGCAAATAAAATGTGCACGTCATAGGTAAGGTGCAGGCCATATACACATGTAACATACCTACGCATAATGCATGCTGTGCATGTTTGCTGTGACTATGCACATCTCAGTAATGTGATTAGCTGCCTCAAACACATGCAATACACAGAGCTTCCCAAACAAATGTGGCTACACTGTAGTGGCCATTGGATAGGCAGATTCAATACACATGCACACATCATACACAACTATGTCATACCCAGAACATGTTAATATGCTACACATGATGTATTCACACACCGTCTGTAAAGTTACACTCCAGTATCCCAAATGTCATCCACACAGCACACATAATATACCTGAGGGGTAGAGGTCTATCATGGGGTGGTGAGACACTCTTCCACACACAACACATTCATGTTTGGCAATGCTCCTTATTGGGCACCTTACAAACCTATGTAACAACTGGCCATGAAATGGTGGATGTAGCCATGGTACTGCAGTTCAGGTACAGCATGATAGGTGCTGGTCTGGCACACATTAGTAGCCTTGAGTGACCACATGATGCTGCATGATGATGGCTTATGGTACTACACCTCATCCCATTATAGTAACCAGAGTAATACACATAGCTTTCATTGCTATACACCTCAATGTTATGTGTGTGCAAACATATGCACCTATACACAATATGCATAGCAATCACCATTTGCACAGACTGACACATATATGTCTTGTAATGCTACTGAGTGTCTAGGTCACATGACACACATTGGGTATGTGTGATGTTAAATGTTGCAGTTGTGTTGTAGCATGCCATGTCATGGCTGGCACTGGCATGTCCACAATATGTTCTACACTCACCATAACTACTGTACATTGGCTATGTGGACCAATGATATTCCAGCAGGTATACATGCACCACTGATCCTGTGTGTATACACAGCATGCATGGGCTAAACCTGTGTCCACAATTATCTGCTAAAGACACAGATGCTCTAATCAGAAATGGATATCTATGTGGCACACAGATACACATCCAGCCATGGTATGTATACCTGTCAGTGATTGTGCACAGGACAGTAAAGAGCTTTTAATACTTGCACAGCAATGTTGTGTCCATGTATACATTGCTTTCCAGGGTGAGGCCAATCACCGAAAAACAATACGTATGCATCAAAGCCATGTATACTGTTAGTAGCAAGGACTGTCTACACTCACACTGCATGCTGTTGAGCAACACACGTCCTGCATGCTGACATGTGTGATATGACTGGCTTGTGATACTGTGCCCCACCATCAGCTGCTATTGAGTATGTTCTGGATTGGTGGTGTGTGTGTGTGTGTGAGTGTGTGTGTGTGTGTGTGTGTGTGTGTGTGTGTGTGTGTGTGTGTGTGTCTGCTTTAGTGAAGAGTGTATTTGTGTGCATGTGTGCATGTGTGCATGTGCTTATGTGTTTATGTATGTGTTCATGTGTGCATGTGTGCATGTGTTTATGTGTTCATGTGCTTATGTGTTCATGTGTGCATGTGTTCTGACATCATGTACAGGTCATAAAGTGTGTTTCCTGTCTTCCTCTCACAGGTGCTGAGGTTGGGCTGGTTCACTGCAGCAGGGAACCTGATGTCACTGATACAAATAGTGATAATGAGGATAGGTGCGTTGAGGCACAGGCATGTTTGCCAGGGTCTGTTGTTGGGCCACCAATCGACAGTACGTAAGTGTCCACCCCATCCATGCACACAGTCATACTGCCAATACATCCATCATCACCAATGCCCTTAGCTGAGGGACAGTGTACAGTCAGCAATGGCCAGGACAGTGTGGTATCTATGGCACATGCATCCGGACACAGCAGCCATAGCCAGATGTCTGGAATGGTACCACATAGGCAGATGTCCAGGGGTTCTCATCAGAGCACTGCTGGTCATCATGCCCTTGGCAGATGTGCCACAGGTCTTACAACCTCACACATATTCCAGGCTGTCATGGAGGCACAGGCATGTATGGAATGGTACACCAGTCAGGGACTAAGGGCACAGAGGGCACATAACACCAATGTAATTGACAGTATCCGTGACCCAGCAGGTGCCATCTGTAATTACACTGAGTTCACTGATAGACGTTGGGGTGAGACATTAGATGTCCTCCGCAATGTCATGTCCATGTGCCAGGACAGTGCAGGATGGTTGAGATGTCGATGTGGACGTATGCCAGCAACATCAGCAGCTGGCAGTCGCCGTGGACGTCCATCAAGTCACAGCCGCTCCCGTGGTGCCAGTACCAGCTGCAGCAATGTTGGGGGTGGGCTGTCCATAGACCGTCCTAGAAGACCACATGCACATGGCTCTGGCCAGTCCCAGCAGGGACCTGGATCCAGTGTACATATGTCTACCTCTGAGGATAGTACCCTATCTGGCTTAGTACCTGATACTGTCTGTAGCACCCCTGCCAGGCAGAGGTACCGTATCCATGGCCAGAGATGGTGATCTGTAAAGCCTGGCAGGTACAGTCTGTGGCTGTCCCACAAATCCCCGTATATGGCAGCCACATGGTGGAACTGTATGCATGCAGACACACACACATAAACCAGACACCTAGGGCTAACACATACCTGCACACATTACATCCACATTGACCCATACCAGTACTCTTGGCCCTCACACACACACACACACACACACACACACACACACACACACACACACACACACACACACACACACACACATACATGTCGATTGTATGGCTCAATGTAGGCCTCTGGCAAACCAACAACACACCCTGTGCATATGATGAAATCCGTGCCACCTCCTGTCATCTGTAACATTGATGCAGGAACAGGCTAACGTGGTGCTGATGCACAGGGTAACTTTATAGCAGTATAGCAATGTTAGCATGTTGTCAGCAGTAAAGTGTAATGATATCCTTGAAAGTCTAGCTGAGCATGCATGATGCATTAAAGCTATGATTGTCAATGTAGTATTGTTTACACCAATGTTAATTCCAATAGTGTATTGTCCACCCATGTGCCACTTGGCTGATGTGTGTAGTTTTGGCAGCATGTGTTAGAGAGTGTACAGTACGTGTGGGATGTGTGCAGCACAGATTTGCAGGTGTACATTTGAGAACATGGTGGAGGTGCACTGTCTGCATGTATGTGCATAGTGGACACATGGGCAGGATGACATGCCCTGTATTACACAGTGTTAACACCCCATAGTTTCTATTGGTGGCCAGTATGCATGGCACTACACACATTTTGGAACTTGAGTACACGTGTGTATGGCATGGTTTGACACTGTGCTGTGGGTGATACTGTTCTTATCTGTCATTGCTTTGCATTCTGGTAGTATACATAACCTCAACAGCCTGATCATAAACAATCGTTAGATGATGTCTTGACAACTGACACACAGATGTAGGACACACAGTAACATTTGGATCCTTCAGGTACTATACTATGCCAATGACCAGTGGTATTCACCTGCACCCATTCCTGGAACCACTCCTGTTTGGCATATAGCTCTCTTAAGTACAAGCAAACACAGTAGGGATATGTCCGTCTATGTCTGGAAATGCATACTGTGGGCTATAATGCATTCTCCAGATGACACACACATCCTCCACAAGGGTATCGTACAGACAGATACCTGTTGTCAAGCCCATGCTGTAAAGCTATAAGCCAACTAAAGCAAAGTCATCCACTTTTACAAAACATGAAATAATTGAGGTCACATGTATGTATATGTATTTGCCACACAGCTACCTGACGTGCAGTGCACATACTGTTGTCATTGTGATATGTCATACAGTAGTAAAAGCAAAACCCACAACACATTGACCAACAGTGTCACACACATAGAGCACACACACACTCACCAAGTGCAGGATTCAAATCCCTACCTAACTACTTTATGATACTAGAGCAGTACACATTTACATGACGTGCTATACACATTACTGGGAGCTCTTCTTTCCACAGGTATATTTGTAGGATGGTGACATCATCAGACTTGACAAAGATGAGTATACTACTTTTAAGGTGTTTCAATAGTCTTCCTCCTCTCCAAGGAGACACACACACACACACACTCTCATACAGTTGTCAAGTGCAGGATTCAAACCCCTATCTTACTATTTTATGATACTACAGAAGTATGCATTAACACGACACACTATACACATTACTGGGAGTTTTCTTTTCCACAGGTATATTTGTAGGATGGTGACATCATCAGACTTGACAAAGATAAGTATACCACTTTTAAGGTGGTTTAATAGTCTCCAAAAAGGTTGCTCTTCTACAAGAAGATACACATGCACTCTCATACAGTTGTCAATGGCAGGATTCAAACCCCTACCTAACTACTTTATGATACTACAGCAGTATGCATTTATACGACACACTCTACACATTACTGGAAGCTCTCCTTTCCACAGGTATATTTGTAGGATGGTGACATCATCAGACTAGACAAAGTGGGTTACATTAGGTAACATTAGGTGAGCTACATAGAAGGAATTTCTAAACACTTTGGCAATGTGATAATCAAAGGAGAGTTTACTATCTACCTGGGTCCCCAGGGCCATAATTACATTATCCATAGATACTGGATTACCACCTATGTGGTAATTTGTGTGCACTTTGTTTTATCCAAAGGGGATGACTATGCATTCTTTGGCATTCTGCTTGAGGGCATTGTTTTGACACCAGGTATCTGTCTCTGTAAGACCCTTCTGGAGGATGTCTGTGTCAGTCATAGAGTTGATTATGGACCACAGTTAGAAGTCATCTGCAAACTTGTTCAGCCATTCTCCTCCCATGCTTGCCTGTACCTCTGAGCAGTATCTACTGAACAGGTGGGGTCCCAGGACCAAGACATGTGGGATGCCATTTGTGACTGGTTTAGAGTCGGACATGGCACCCGCAACTCTGAACATGTGTGTTTGATTTCTGAGCCAGTTGGCCACCCATCCTGTGACATAGCTGTTAATATTCAAGCTGGTAAGCTTGTTCATGATGCCAGAGTGGGGAATGGTGTCAAAAGGCCTTAGTGAGGTCTAGTTTGGCTGTGTGGACTACTTTCACCCCCATCTATGTCTTTGGTAACTGTTTCAAAGAAGTCAACTAGGTTTAGAAGGCAGGATCTGCCTTTAACAAAGCCAAGTTGGGTAGAGTCCAGTGTCTGGAGGTTCCCAATGTCTCTGTTTATGGGTTCCATGATCATTTTCTCCATAGCTTTGCAGACCAGGCTGAGTAGGCCTATAGGGCAATACTTTCCAGGTTCTGTTGTGGCACCCCCTTTGTGGAGCTGGATGACTGTTGCTGTATGCCATTCTTTGGGTACATAGCCTGTGGTAAGGTTGAGTCAGGACAGTGAATGTAGGTGAGGGTGCAGCTCCTTTTGGGGCTGGTGTAAGACACAGCCTGGGACACCATTCAGTCCCATTGATGCTGTGTTCTTAGCTTTGGAGAGGGCTGTTTTTACGTGCATGTCCATAAAATCTGGGGCTCTGCATTCTTCTGGGATGGACACAGGCCCTTTTGGGGGTGATGAGGGGGAGTTTGCACTGAACTTGTCCACCAGGATGTGGGCAATGTCAGTTGGTTCAGTATATTTTTTGCCATTTTGCAGTAGCTGACAGCATATTTGAGAGTTGCCACCTAAATGTTTGGTATAGCTAATGAAGGCTTTGTGGTTATTTTTCTTACATTCCTTGGCAATTTGTCTTTAGAAACTGGCCTTGGATTATTTTATGAGCGATCATTATTTCTTCCTAATAATGATCAGTGATACTTTTCCTTTTGTGAAGTTTGCTCTATCATGTGTTCTTTTCCTCCTTCTGTTGTATAGCTTATTTATAGGCAATGACCACCAGATTGGTTTCTTATTTTTGGAGGAGTGCTTCTTGGTTTATTTGGGATGTCTCGATCCATGCATCTCTGTAGATGCTCATAGAATGCACTTGTAAATGATTCGGCAGATTGTATAGCATTATCCTATAGCAAGGGGGCTTTGGAACTTTCCACTTTGGTCTTGGGAAGTGTGCAGCTTGCTTTTGAAAATGTTTTCACAGTGGTTTCCTTGACTGGGGGGGGGGATGTGGATGTCCAGTGTGATTACTTCATGATCTGATATTACCAGCAAGGGGTTTATCTCTGTTGTGAAACACTGGTACCCCATGTTGGTGATGATCAAGTCCAGTATGTTGTCACCTCTAGTGGGCATGGTGACCAGCTGTTCCAGGGCGTTTGAGTTTTTAAACTCTAGGAAACATTGGGCAAAGGATGTTGTACACGAGTAATTCTCCCACTCAATGTTTGGGTCGTTGTAATCTCCTCATATAATGGTGCTTGGTAGGACCTTTATATTTTCCACTGTTCTCAGGAATACTGAGTGAGGTTCCTGAGACAAGGTAGGTGATCTGTAGCAGGCTACAATCTGATAAGCAGCTTTGCCCAATGTTAGTTGCACTTGCACGGTCTCCAAGGCCTCATGCTGTGCCACTAACCTGAAGGTGTGGGTATCCATAAGGTAAATGGATACACCCCTTCATTTTGTGTTTCACTCTGGGTTTTGGGGCCGAAGATCAGAGGGATTGTGAGTGTTTTACATGGAGCATGTCCAACAACTCTGTGTTTGACATAGCTTTGTATTTTAGGCAGAGATCACCTCTGAGTAGGCGATATGCAAGAGAGTACAGCTGGAGCATTTTGAGATGGTCTGTGTACAGCATGTATTTCAGGTTGCTAATGCTCTTTGTGAGGAGTTTCTGCAGGCTTTCCAGTTGTTGTAGATATCTTGTGAGGTACATAGCAAAAGGGGCATTGTACTCTATTATGGATCTAGTGAGTGCTGAGTAGAGGGGAACAATGTCCTCTTCTATTCTGCATGAGACACCTTTTGTGATGAGGTGTGCCATGTAGAAGGATTTCCTGACTACTGTGGGGATGTGATTATAACAGGAGTGTCCACTGTCCACCTGTGACCCAAGGTCTCTTATCACACTTTCAGTGTTAAGTATACTACTGCCTATGTTGTAGTTCATGGCTACAGAGTTTTTACCAAAGGGGATGACAATGCACTTTTTGGCATTGAGCTTGAGGCCATGGCTTTGACACCAGACATCTGTCTCAGTGAGGCCCTTTTGTAGGATGTCCACATCTTTAGTATTTACAATTATGGCTCCTAGTTTGCAGTCATCTGGAAACTTCATTAGCCACAGACCTTCCATGTTAAAGTTTACTTCAGGGAGGTAGATACAAAACAGGGCAGGACCCATGACTGATCCCTGTGGTACTGCACTCGTCACTGGTCCAAAGTCATACTTGGAGTCTGCTACTTTCACAGTGTGTGTTCTGTCAGTGAGCCAGTTTGCAACCCATCTTGTGACATAGCAATTTATACCTAGTTTAGTGGGTTTATCTATAATTCCAGAGTGGGGGATGGTGTTGAAAGCCATGGCAAGATCTACGTAGGCTGTGCGAACAACCTTACTCTTGTCTACGTTTCTGGTGACTGCTTCAATTACATCTATCAGGTTTAGGAGACATGATCTGCATTTTACAAACCCAACATGGTTGTGGTCCAGAGTTTGGAGATTACCAATGTCTTTTTTTATAAGTTGTATGATGATACATTCCATGGCCCTGCAGAGCAGACTCATCAGGCTAATGGGGTGCTAGTTCCTGGGGTCCATGGTATCTCCACCCTTGTGTAGTGGGATAACCATCACTGTGCGCCATTCAGCAGGCCTGAGGTGAGGCTATGACTGAACATGGTACGTCAGTGTGGTGTCTGTTCATTCTGTAGTTTGTGTAGAACACAGCCTGGGAAGTTATCTGGTCCCATGGATGCTGTGTTCCTGGCTTTGGAGAGCATTTTTTTTATCTGTGCAGCCGTGATGACAGCAACTTTGCTGTCTTCCGTTATAGAGATGTGCTCTTTCATGGGTGAGAGGGGGGTAAAGTTAGCACTGATCCTATCTGCCAGGATGTTGGCAATATCAGTTGGGTCTGTATATTTAGTGCCATTGAGCTGTAACTCAGAGCAGATCTGAGTGTTGCCATTGAAATTCTTGACATAGCTATAGAATGCTTTGTGGTTGTCTTTAGAATCTGTGTCGATTTTGTTTTCATAACTAGCTTTGGAGGATTTTATCAGGGATCACAGCTTCTTACTGATGTTGACCATGGAGCTCCTTCACTCATGGGATTTTACCCTCCTTTGCAACAGTTTCTTCATTCTGTTGTGCAGTTTGTTTATGGCAGGGGTACACCAGATTGGCTTCCTTTTCTTGAAGGATAGCATCTTGGTTCTGTTTGGGATAGCACGATGCATGCAGTCATGTAAGTGCTTATAAAGTGCAATTGGGAAGGATTCAGTAGTCATAACTGCATTGTCCATCTGCATGGGTGTCCTGCAGTTCAGCACTTCTGTCTTAAGAAGCATGAAGTTGGCTTTGGAGACATTTTTAACATGGTTTCCTTAATGGGGGTGTGGGTCCAGAATGTGAATATGTAGGGTAATTAGCTTATGGTCAGATGGGACCAATGAGGCGCTGACTTCAGGTGTGGAACACTGGTCACGCAGGACAAACCAAACCCCGTAACCAACACAAATAACCATAAAGTGAGCTAAATGCTACTCATTGCTAGAAGTCTCAGCCTCCAGATGCACACACTTGAGGCACTTCTCATTATGGAGAATATTGATATCTGTGCAGTAACAGAAACCTAGTTCAAGGCTCCAGACAGCACACCAGCACTACCAGAATATTACTCATTCCATACCTTCCAGCATCAGAACCTGAATCATAGCACATACGGTGAGGATATATCCATATTCATCAAGGATACCTACACCTCTCTCTACATGCTCTCTACAGGATATGTACCCATAGAATGTTGCACATCAATGTTCTTCACACTCCACAGGGGTGGGGCCACAAAAACCCCTTGGCATTCATGCTCTATGAGCCTGATGAGTGTGTTCTGCAAGGCAATGGAGCCAGTCATAATGGAAGTCAACAATACAGAGATTGGGAACCTTCACACAGTTGAGCACACCCAGTTTGGCTTCGTGAAATGCAGACCACGCCTCCTGAACTGGGAGGATTTCTTTGACAGTTACCCAGGCTACAGATGATTGAAATTAGCTCAACACAGCCTACCTATACCTTGCTATGGCGTTTGACACCATTCCCCAGTCAGGTTTCATAGATGAACTCACCAACCTGACCATGTATCCATACATCACAAGATGGATTGCAAACTGGCTCACAGATAGATCCCACACATTAAGAGTTGCTGGCTACATGTCAGACTCTACACCGGTAATGATTGGTGTCCCCCAGGGTTCAGTTCTGGGGTCCCTCCTGTTTGGTATAGACTTCTCAAATGTACATGCCAACACAGGAGGGTTGTGGTTGACTGCGTTTGCTGGGAACTGTAAAGTGTTTGCCATAATAGATTCCCTGGAAGACAGACATATTCTCCAGAAGGGACTCTATGAGACAGATGTGTGGTGTCAGAATCATGGCCTCAAGCTCAATGTGGAGGAATGCATAGTGATCCTCTTTGTTGAAAACAAAATACCCACAAATTACCACATAGGTGTTACCCCCTTAAAAATGACAAGGTGATAAGGGATCTGGGGACACAAGTAGATAGTCATCTTTCCTTTGACAACCATGTTGCCAAAGTGATTGGGAGATCCTATGTGGCCCACCCAATCAACAAAGGGTTTGCATCAGGATCCAAAGAGGTAGTGTTGGCACTCTACTCTTACGTCATCAGACCCATCATTGAGTACAGTGCACCATTTTGGATGCACTCGACTTAGCATATCCAGCAGCTGTAGAGACCACATAGGTATCTCACCAAGAGGATTACTGGTCTCAAACAGTTGTGTTATGCAACACAACTGGTAAAACTAAATCTGTTCTTCGTTGCATACTGCCTACTCAGCGGCACATTCTGCCTAACATACAGAGCCATGTCCAACACATAACTGTTGAACATGCTCCATCTACAGATAACAACATTGAGTCGCCCTACACATTCCAGAGATAATAACCTCATAAGAACAATGAATACAAATACAACATGCTGGTGGGAGAGAGTACCATCCCAGACACTTGCCTTACTGTGGAACAGAGTCCCAATGTACGTGAGACAGAACCCCTCGCTGACACTCTTCAATTGGAACCTTGATGAGTGGATGGGAAACAAACAATTCATGCCAGGCATCATATCAGCAGCCCCACTAGAAAGGGGCTTAGGTACTAAGTATTAGAACTAGGCCTTGGGAGACTACCCAATGGTGTGGTGAAAGCTGCACAACTTGCGTAGGCTGATATATGCCTTCGTGGAGATAGTCTACTACATATCTATGAACCTATGTGACAGGTACATGTCTACAGATAGTAGATGTGTGCTTCATTGTACAGTCATGTTGTACAACAGGCACATGGACCACATACACTGTAATGCTTACAGATACTGGTGGCTATGTACAGTGGGAGAGATGTGCACCTCATGTCTTTTATGCCATTGGGATGTGTGCTGGGTGGGACAGTCCTGGATGGCTCCCTGTCATGGTCACCCTCTTACACACATCTCTGCCCATCCATCTTTGGCTTATTATACTGTGTTCCCCTACACACACACACATATATATATATATATATATATATATATATATATATATATATATATATATACATAGGTAGGTAATAGGCTATCTGCCTGAAGGCATATATTAGTATGGCCAGAGTGTGCAGCTATCACCACCCATGGAGTTAGTTCCCTAGGCCTCTGTGTAGCAGAGCTGATGAAGTGATCCATGGTTTGACAGTTCAGTTTCACATACACTGATCAAGGCTCCTCAGGAAGAGAGTCAGTGAGGGACTCAGCTTAATGTTGATTGGGAGCCTGTTCCAAAGCAAGGGAAGTCTGTGAGTTAGTAATGTATCCCTCCAACATGTTCTATTTAATGTTGTGATGATGATATTCCTAGAGCATGTGGTACAGTGAGCTTGGGTTTACTTCAGATAGCGCATGTACATCAGTTCTGCATTGGACATGGACCTGTCTGTTGGGCAGAGATCTCCTGAGTAGACAGTATGCAACAGAGTACAGATTGAGTTAAATTCAGTCTTGTTGCATGGGGAAACTGTTTGAGGACAGTGATCCTCTTTGTGAGGTACTTCAGTGGTCTTTCCAGCTGCTGAAGGTGCCTAGTCAGATTCATCGCAAGTGTGTTGTGGTACTCTCTGATGGGTCAGATGACTGATGAGTAGAGGGAACCTCCTTTGACCTACATGCAAAGAGCTTGGCAGTTTGTGGGAACACATAGCATGATTTTCTGACCACTTTGTGAATGTGTTTCTGTAAGTAGAGATGACTATCCACATGTGTCTATAGATCCCTTATTATCACCTCCATATTTAGGGTGTTGGCACCTATGTATTATTTATATGACTGTAGCTCGAGGCCATAATTTTGACACCACATCTGTCTGACAGAGAACCTTTTTAAGGATGTTTCTGTTGTCCCAAACATCGATTATGACAACTTTTTTGCAGTCATCCACAAACTTTGCTACACTCATGTGTTTGACTGTATTTCTGAAAAGTATACACCAGACAGGAGGAGTCCCAGGACTGAGCCATGGGGGACAGCAGTTGTTACCAGCTTGAACAGGAGACCACAGTTCTTACCTTGTGGGATCTATCTGTGCCCCAGTTGGCAATCCATCAGATAATATACATATTTATGCACAGGTTGTTGATTTTGTGGATACAACATGCGTCTGTGATGTTGGAAAAGGGCTTTTCAAGGTCTATGTGGGACGTGTGTAGCTCATTTCATTGATGTATGTCCTGGGTGACTGCCTTGAAAACAGTATAGCAGGTTTGGGAACTATGATCTGCCCCTGACCAAACCCAAATTGGTAGGGTTGGGTGTTTGTAGGCTCCCAATAGCTTGGTTTTTGAGTTCCATCATGTTGGACTCCATGGCCTTGCAGATCAGGCTTAATAGGCTTATAAGACAATAGTTCCCATGGTCTGTTGTGCACCAACACTTGTGGAGTGTGCCAAATGTTGCTGTAACACATTCAACAGTTTCATATCCTGTACAGAGGGTGAGTCTCAACAGACTGTTCAGGTGCAGGGTCTGTTTAATTTGGAGTTTACATATGACACAACTAGGGAAACCATGTCATCCCATAGATGCCGTGTTTTTAGGTTTGGAAAGTGCTGTTTAACCATTGTATATGTGATTTCTGGGTTTTCACAATCTCCATGTATGATAATGGGCCCTTTTGTCAGTGAGAGGGGGTAAATATGTATGAACTTGTCTGACAAGATGTTGGCAATGTCAGTCATGTACATGTATTCATTTACAGTTTGCACTGACTCAGAACATATATGAGTTTACATTGATATTTATGACATAGCGAAAGAAAGCTTCATGGTCCTCTATGGACTCTTTGACAATATTTTTGCCAGAACATGTATTGGATAATGTTAGGAGTGTTCATTGTTTATTGATGATACTGTTTGGAGATTTATTGCTCTTATTTGAATTTTCACTTTCTTTGAACAACTTAAGTACTTGTAGTACATAGTTTGATTATGACAGGAGTCCAATATATTATATGGGTCTGTTTTCATATAACTGTGTGTGCAAGGCAGGATTGTTGAATAGTGACAAGTTTCTGGGGTAAGAACTGCAACTGCCAGATATGTGTGGCCCACTGCTGTACTCAGACATGGCCTAAGTGTGTGAGCATGCCCAGTATGACCTTTCAGTATGTTGCTGACTGAAATTTGCTAAATTTGTTTAAGTGTGTGAGCATGCCCAGTATGGACATATATACTATATGTGTGTGAAAAATCAAGTTGTTTTTTACTTCAGGGCTCACCTTTGTGTTGTACATTGACAGGAAGCACGCTGTGCCTGCAGGGCTTCCATGAGTCACTTTGCATAGACTTATCAACATTTCTACATACAGGGGGGACAGCTATTATTTGTATATTTCTACCCAGGGGGCACACCTGATTGTTACTGTGGGTGTACATCGGATGAGGGGTTCACCTGACACTTATACACATTTGCTAGGCCTGCATTGCTATGTCAGGTACTCCATTTCAGTCTGTACTGTTGCCTGTCATACTGGCTTGAGGCATACTACTGTACTACAGATCTTAGCTTCCAATTTCATGTATATTAGTTTGTGACTTCATAGCCTACCCAACCCACATCACACTGCCTGGCCTGTTATCTGTCTGCATAGGCCTGGGGGGAAGTTCAGAGGGCATGATACAGCATTTGTTTGTGTTTGCGTTACTCTACAATTGTCCTGCTGTGTCTGTGCCAGTGAAATGCTGTCATGGCTTAGTGGTTCAGGACTGTGACTATAGTGCACAGTATCCTGAGTTTGAGCCCTATCACTGCTTTTTATTTTCCTGCTGGGCAGGCCTGTCTGGTTAAGGAACAGTAAGGCAGGTGTGAGCATGTTTACCTGACTTTGCTCGACTTTCCTGACATTGCCCAACTTTACCCAACATTGTCCAGCGTTGCCCAACGTTGCCCAATTTTGCGCTAGTTTGCGTGGTGCGCAGCTCCACGCAGTTGTGCTTAAATATGCCAAACAGTGGAAAAATGTGCTTAGCACTGCTTTATATTGCTTAAAATAGGGCAATCATATCTCAGGTGGTGCTGCAGGGCTGCCTATGCCAGATGCACATAGTACACTCCCTATACATGTTTGAAAACAGGTAGTGTCAAGTTAGGCATCCCTTTTATTGTATGTGTGAGTCAGAGAGAGGTGTCATTTCCAGGGTTCCTACTGAGTCTGTGTATGTGCTATGCGTTACCTCTTTGCCAAGGCCAAGGCATACTGGGCATGCCTCCTTCTGCCTACTGGGGCAGGCTCAGGTTGTTCCTCCTCCAAGTCATGCTGTGCCTGTGCAAGCCTTGGCAATGGTGGAGGGCTGTTTGGCCCTCCCCCATGCTGTTCCTGCTGCATCTGTTTTCGCAGGGTCATATTGTGTAGCATGGCACAAACCATGACAATTTGGGTACATGTAGTTGGTGAGTACTGCAAGGCTCCACCAGATGTGTCCAGGCACCGGAACCATGACTTGGGCATCCCAAACACACACTCGATTATGTTTCTTGTTTGTGCATGTGCCTCATTATGGAGTTCTTGTTCGGGTGTGTGTGCATTTTTGATTGGTGTCATCAGCCATGGCTCCAGTGCATATCCAGCATCCCCCACTAGGTGACCATCAGGGATGTCCCCATTGGCAAATCTCTGGTACAGCTGCGTCAGATGCCAGATGTGGGAATCGTGATAGCTTCCAGCTTCCAGAGCAGCCAGCACACACATTCATTATTATGCCCTGGGCATCGCACATGGCCAGGCTGTTGATGGAGGAGAAGCCCTTGCGGTTAATGTAGGACTACCCCACTCACTGGGTGGTGCTTTGATGTGTATGTGTGTGCAGTCTATTGCACTCACTACCTCAGGGTATTCTGCTATTTGGTGGCAAAGATGCATATTGCTGGCCAATGCCTCATGGGAAATGGGGAAATATACATGCTTACCGACATGTGCTGACATGGCATCCAGGAACTGGTGCAGTACCCTGGATGCTGATGCCTGTGAAACCCTCATCATGTCACCAGTTGGTCTCTGGAAGGTACCTGTAGCTAGTATTCGTAGGCCAACACATACCTTGGCATCCACTGGGATGGGTTCCCCTCTGTTGGTTCTGTGTGTGAGGCATGGCCGGCACAGCTCAACAATTTTCTGCAGGAGGTCTCTGTCCACTCTATAGCGCTCCACTATCTCCAGCTCATGTAACCCCTGGTAGGTTACCCTGGGTCTGTACACTCTTCTCCGTCTCCTCACTGTGGGTTGCTCAGCAGCATTCACACTATCGCCACCCTCAGCATCTTGCACATGTTGGCTTATGATAGCAATAGCAGTCCCTAACATTTTGTCTGACTTAAGCTTTTTAAGTTTTCACTCTTTGTATACTGCAGTGTTGCAGAGTTCTTGAGAAAAAACATGGGGGAATGGTGTTTGCAGAGTTTAAAGTGCTGGGCTGGGCTGGGCAAGTCTACTGCCTGTGTAATTGGCTGATTCTGATATATTTCACCTGGCAGCTCTGCTAGTTCTCCTTGGTTAACTTCCTACTACTTCTTTTCCTTCATTTTCCCTTTCTGTTACCACAAGGGGCAGCGCCGTGCAAACAAGCGCAAACACGTGCACACAAGCGCACACATGCACACACAGGCTTATACAGGCTTAGACGTGTGCACACGCGCGCACACAGTCTTACACAGGCTTACAGGCGTGCACACGCGCGCACACGGTGTAAGCATGTTTGCAAGAAATTTCAGATATATCCACGGCGTACACCTTTGCTTTCTGGGTTTCAGCTAGGACAACTGCCTCTTGCAATCCTGAGCAACTCATGGCAAGCACAAGCCACTCTGCTCCAATAAGCTTACAGTCTTTCAAACATACCCCCTCATGATGTCACCTATCTTCTACTCTACTACTCCCCTACTCCTACACTTACACTCTAGGGACATGGCTCACATGCCAGGGAAAATTGGGATTCACTATCCTTATCCTCATTTGCATAGGGTTGCCTACTAATGCTTGGTTACATCTCTCAAACTGAGCTTCCCCCCTTAGCAACCACTACTCAGTAGCCATGTTGTCTTAAGCCTGCCATTCACCTGCATGGCAGAATAATCTTTTTATTAAACATGCCTATTTTTGGATATTTTTAAATTATTTTCTGGTTGTTAAACCGCTGCACGTTTGCATGGCGCTGCGCTATGCTTAAACATCGGAGATCTGGAAAAAAATAAAAATTAATTTTTATTAATTTTCAACCTATAAAAATGCCAGTGGCCTTATATTTGGCCATTGGCATGCTTCCTCAACTGGATGCATCCTTTATTTGGAGCTGTCATAGCTCCATTTAGCTATTTGCAGAACGGTACTCCATTACAAACGGACTACATTTCTGCAAATAACACTACTCTTCCACAGACAAGTTAGTGCTTCCTTGATCGCAAATTTACCTCATTTGCATAGCAGCTTTAGAAGCTCTCTTGCACGCCCCTGCCGACTGTTGCTGGATCGCTCGCCAGACATATTGGCTGTCTGCCATCTTACACTACTCTTAGACACTGTGCAAGCCTTCATACATCCGGCCCAATGTGTGTTATCTTGACATAGAACTGTAATTTAGTTTTATTCAGTCACTCATTGAGTAAAATAGTATGATTTAAAACTGCATAGTCATCTAGTCATTCAAGTAAATTCATTCATAGAAACTTGCTTAGAAGTACTTGTGACGTAATTTATCAGACACCACAATTAAATGATGTAATACTGATATAATTCATGGTGTCAGTATATATTTCAGCTATGCATATAGTCTCTTGCTCACCTTACCCAAAGCTGAGTCACAGTTGCTTCAGCACTATAACTTGACTTGGCATTTTTTTTTTACATTTCATTGCAGACATCTATATAAAATGAGCTTTTTTTTTTTGTATTTTTTTTTTTCATTTTCTGGCATTGATCACACTCTCTTTGAGATGCAGTGACCATGGAGTGGTTGTAATAAAGTGGTATGAGGTGCTTAGGGGCTGGGAACTCTT